>NC_044985.1:35618699-35951069 GCF_008728515.1 Papio anubis
CACATGCCACCATGCCTAATTTTTTTGTTTTTTGTAGAGATGGGGTCTCACTATGTTGCCCAGGCTTGTCTCAAACGCTTGGGTTCAGGCTCTCCTCCTGCCTGGGCCTCGCAAAGTGCTGACATTACAGGTGGGAGCCACCACACCCAGCCCCTTTGGGTGTTTTTAAATCTTACTTTTGTATTTATAACGAATGCAACCAAATGTTAGATCTTATTAGAAGTACTAAACTTTTAAGACACCATATCAGGTTAGTTGAAGAGTATTTTGAGTACAGCAGTTATCCCATTAAAAAGGCCATTACAATTTACAACTAATTCTCTGTGGGCATTTGATGTCAGTACTACACGGCCAAAAAGAACCTATCCCACAAACCAACCAACCACCAAACCATCTAAAGCAAAACACATAATATCAAGGCATAAGCTAAAAGGGTCATCATCTCTTTACATCTGCAGTATTTGGTAAGAACTTTGTCAAGATCAAACCGGCACTGGAGGTTGCAAATGGCATTGCATCAGTGAATTTTTGCCAATCATCTTTTGTTGTTGTTAATTTCAACTTTTATTTAGCTTCAGGTGTATGTGCAGGTTGTTACCTGAGTGTATTGCATGAAGCTGAGGTCTGGGGCATGACTGATCCCATCACCGAGGTACTGAGTATAGCACCCAATAGTTTTTCAACCTTTGGCCCCCTTTCCCTTACCCCTCTAGTAGTCCCCAATATTGCTGCCATCTTTATGTCCATAAGTACCCAATGTCTAGCTCCCACTTATGTCACAACATGTGGTATTTGGTTTTCTATGTTAATTCGCTTAGGATAACCACCTCCAGCCGCATGCATGTTGCCGCAAAGGATATTATTTTGTTCCTTTTTATGGCTGCATAGTATTCCACTTACCAATCATCTTGATCTCTAAACTGAGAGCTGCATCCCATTTACTTAATACATTTACAACTTTTGTATTCCTTCCCAAGCCTCCATCCCTATGATTCTTTGAAAACAAAATGATTCAGCAATGTTTTGTGATTATTGGTATACTGCGCTCAATATAGAATATTTGTAACACACAAAAGCATAATCAGAAAAATATTGACCTTAATGTTGCTGCCTACAACTCCTAATGTTATAATACATTTGTTTCTTTCTTCTTTTTTTTTAAGACACGGTTGCACTCTGACACCTATGCTGGAGTGCAAACACAGCTCGCCGCAGCCTTTAACTCCTGGGCTCAAGTGATGCTCCCACTTTAGCCTCCTGAGTAGCTGGGACTATAAGGTTTATGCCACATGTCTGGCTAGTTTTAAAAAATATTTTGTAGACAGGGTTTTGCCATGTTGCCCAGGCTGATCTTGAGTTCCTGGGCTCAAGCAATCCTCCTGCCTCAGCTTCCCAAGCTACTTTCTTTTTTTCTGTTTTTTGTTCTCGCATAATTGAGATGATAGATGTCACAGTTTGTATTTTTTTGTCCTGTTTAACATGTCACAACCATTAATAATTTCCTCATATTATTGAAATCTGTTAAAATATTTAATGGTAGCGTGTTTTATCATATAACTCAACTGTTTTTAATATAATGAACATAAATGGATGGACACTGGGTGACTTTTCTGAATGAATGAACACAGGACTTCCTAGACAGGACTGGCATTTAGAGCTGAGAGTGTAGATGGACACATTGGTGGGAGAGCATCCTAGAAGCAGAAGACTGGCCGTCTACGTTAGATAATAAAAGTTGTTCATTATTCTTCCCCAACATTAAAAAAAGGTCAGCTGGGAGATTGTATATGTCTTTTCCCTTCTACCTTCCCAAAAGGAGTCAATGATCAGCATAGGCTGAATACATTATAAGCGGGTTAACAAGTAAATTGCACAATAAAGGCTGAAGATCACAGAAACCCTGTGGGTGGAGGGAAGCTTTGCACTGCCCACTGCTGGAAGGACTGGTGAACATGTAGCATGACCTGAAAATGCCCCGAGTGGTGGTGGCCTGTGACAGTAGTTAACAGGTTTACAAATCTTAATATAAAATGTCTTAATATAGAGACGGCCATGTATATAGCTGAAGAATTGACCAGGATGTGGGGAATCTTTTGGCAAGACAATTAGGCAATAGGCCACCAAAGCCTTTTAAAAGGCCATACACTTTGACACAGCAATTGGACTTGTGAGAATTCATTCTACGAAAAATAAATCCAAATGTTAACTACAGGAAAATTACTGCAATGGTAAGAAATAAGGAACAACAATGCACATCAATATTAGACTGGTTAAATAAATTATGTCATGTCCAAACAGCAAACGCAATATATCCATTAAAATGTTTTATATGTAAATGATGTTTACAGTATATGGTGGAAAAATAAAGAGCTTTTTGGAATTCTATATTCAAAACAAACTGAGAAATATACAGTCATTCATTGCATAATGATGGGAATGTGTTCTAAGAAATGCGTTGTAGGTGATTTCATCACTGTGTGATCATAGAGTGTATGTAGGCAAACCTAGATGGTATAGCTACATGGTACAGCCTATCGTTCCTAAGCTACAAGCCTGTATAGCCAGTTACTGTACTGAACACTGTAGGCATTCTAACACAATGGTTATGTATTTGTGTATCTAAACATAACTGAACACAGCAACAACATATGTTACTTGGGTGATGGATACACTAAAAGCTCGGAGATCGAGACCATGCTGGCTAACACGGTGAAACCCCGTCTCAACTAAAAAATACAAAAAACTAGCTGGGCGAGGTGGCAGGTGCCTGTAGTCCCAGCTACTCGGGAGGCTGAGGCAGGAGAATGGCGTAAACCCGGGAGGCGGAGCTTGCAGTGAGCTGAGATCCGGCCACTGCACTCCAGCCTGGGCGACACAGCGAGACTCCGTCTCAAAAAGAAGAAAAAAAAAAAAAAAAAAAAAAAAAAAGCTCTGACTTCACCACTATGCAATCTATAGATTTAACAAAATTGTACTTGTACCCCATAAATTTATACAAAATTTCTTTAAAAGATTAAAAAATGGTACATCTGTATAAGGCACTTAATGTGACTGGAGCTTGCAGGACTGGAAGTTGTTCTGGGTGAGTCAGTGGTGAGTGAAAGAAAAGGCCTAGAACATTACTGTGCAGTACTGTAGACTTTACAAACACCCTACACTTAGGCTATACTAAATTTATTTTAAAAACAAACGGTGCCACAACGTTACAAGTTACATCATCACTAAGTGATAGGAATTTTTAAGCTCCATTACAATCATACAGGACCACCACCATGTATGTCATCCATTGCTAACTGAAACACCGTTATAGGTCTCCAAGTGTTGATAATGGTTTTCTTAGAATGTTGGGAAAATTGATAATTTTAATTATCTCAATTTGGCTTATTATATCTCTTTTCTGATTTTCACTCAAAGGAGTCATGTATATCTTACGTGATTTTTTTTTTTTTTGAGATGGAGTCTCGCTTTCTCTCTCAGGCTGGAGTGTAGTGGCACAATCCCGGCTCACTGCAAGCTCCGCCTCCCAGGCTCAAGTGGTTCTCCTGCCTCAGCCTCCTGAGCAGCTGGGATTATAGGCATGTGCCACTGCGCCCGGCTAATTTTTGTATTTTTAGTAGAGACAGGGTTTTACCACGTTGCCCAGGCTGGTCTTGAACTCCTGACCTCAGGTGATCCACCTGCCTCGACCTCCCAAAGTGCTGGGATTACAGGTGTGAGCCACCTTGGTGCACAGCCTGTAAGGTTTTTTTTTTTTTTTTTTTTAAAGACAGAGTCGCACTGTGTTACCCAGGCTGGAGTGCAGTGGTGTGATCTTGGCTCACTGCAACCTCCGCCTCCCAGGTTCAAGCGATTCTCATGCCTCAGCCTCCTGAGTAGCTAGAATTACTGGCGTGCACCACCACACCCAGCTAATTTTTTTCTATTTTTAGTAGAGACAGGGCTTCACCATGTTGGACAGGCTAGTCTCGAACTCTTGACCTCAAGTGATCTGCCCACCTCAGCCTCCAAAAGTGCTGGGATTACAGGTGTGAGTCACCACACCTGGCTGTAATTTTTTTACATTAACAAACACTTTAGGCCAGGAGTGGTGACTCACAACCATAATCCCAGCACTTTGGGAAGCTGAAACGAGCAGATGACTTGAGACCAGGAGTTCGAGACCAGCCTGGCCAACATGGCAAAACCCTGTCTCTACCAAAAATACAAAAAAATTAACCAAGCATGGTGACACATGCCTGTAATCCCAGCTACTCGGGAGGCTGAGGCAGGAGAACTGCTTGAACCCAGGAGGCACAGATTGCAGTGAGCCAAGATCACACCACTGCATGCCAGCTTGGGTGATAGAGTGGGACTCTGTCTCAAAAAACACACCACTCTATATGCTGAAAAGATAATTATAAAAATTTAAACAGCATACTAGGATGTGTTTTGCACACACATCTGCAAAAACATGACAAGAGATAATATATTCACTATTTAAACAGAGCTCCATTGGCGAAATTGGTTAGCACATGGTACTTATATTTACTATTTTAAGAATTTAATTTATTCACAATAACATCAAGATTATAATAAATGAATAAAGCAAAAGAACAATTCAGAGGAAATTAAAACAGCAAAGAAAAATAGTCTAACTAAGTGCAAAATATAATATGCTTATCCCTCTGTTAAATTGGAAAGGGTTTTGTTGTTTAACATATTAGTGAAAATTTGAAATAGGCACCCTCAAATCCCATCCTACCATTTAATCTAGTAGTTTCACCTGAGATTATAGCCAAAAGAAATAATTTCAAATATGAAAAAACACATTAAGTAGATGTCCATTGCAATGTTGTTTGTAATAATATAGGAGATACAGTAGAATATAATTTGGGGATCTAAATGTATTAGAACTGTTTCAAAAAGATTTTTTAGGTAAACATCAATTTTGGTATAGAACAATTTGCTAGAATGCAAAGTATGTAATGATGAGAATAATGGGTCACCTAGGCATCCCAACTCATGGAATCCCAAAAGGGTGGTAATCAATCATAAGGAACACATTCAAAAGGACTGTTAGAGGTTATTCTAATGTTGTGAAAATCTCATCAACTTCATGGGACAAAAGTTATTTACCAGCAAAAAGGGGATATTCCAGATATCAAAAAATGAAGGAAGAATGAGCATAAAAGATGAATAAGACAAAGCTGTTTTTCCAAAAAAGCTGCCGTACCATTTACTATTTCAATGTCTGCAGATGCTGACAACAAACTCTGGTATGTTACTTACATTCCTTGATGTAGGCCCACACAGATTTCAAATACATAAAATTTCTACATATCTGCCACTGCATGATGCTTTTAAGCCATTTTTAAGGAAATAAGTGCTATTTCTACTAAAAGACTGAATGAGGAAAACATAGTCACCTAGAAACCCTTTTGAAATTAGGCAGAATTAAATGAGAATTGAGGTAAGTGTTAAGTAAGAATTAAATGAGGCAGTATGCTGCAATCACATAGGTAAAAAAACAAAACAAAACAAAAAACCTACCTATGAGAACAAAAGATGTAGAAAAAAACAACAAAAACATTAGGAATCCATTCATTCATTCGTCAACACATATAAATTGAACACCTGTTACATACCAGGCACTGTGTTCAGCACAGAGAGATATAATTGCCATCCTGCGGTTTACATTCTAGCGGAGGGGAGAAACACGATATTTAAGTCAGCATGTGACTGGGGCTGACTCCTCTCTTCCTTTTTCCCTTTTTTCTTCTGTTTACTATCAACTAAGGTCATGAATGTTCACTTTAATAATATTCATTTTAAATGACTGAACTTTTCTGATTTTAAAATAAATCAACTATGCAAACTGATCATAATTTGTCAGGCTCATTTCCAATTCTAACATTCAGAAATAAAAGATAGAGAGCTCTCTATAAATTGACCAGTGCCAGAAAAGTTTCCTAGAGAAGATCAGGACAATCTTTTTGTCATTTGTACAAAGCAGCTGTCATACCTTTTCAATTACCATGTGGATCCCAGTCTTCCGACACTGAATCTGCACATTTAGAGAATAAACCAGAATAAAAACACTGACAACACAGAGGTGTGAATAGTAATTATAATTAACCCTTTCTAAAAGAAAAGGTATAGGTAATAGTACATAACAGAGTAACAATTGTAACTCGTCTTTTTTTTTGCCTTTTTACTCAAAGCATAAACCAGAGACAATACATTATACCAGATTAACATGCAACTTAAAAAGAGGTTAATGTACATATTAAGCATGGAAATTCACCAGTAAAATCTTATTTGTCATTTTACCCCAACTACCTTGACATTATTCTTCCATTTCATAATCAACAAGGTTCTACTTCCGGTCACCTGATAAACACTTTGCATTCCTGGAGCTTGACATTTCAGTCAATTATGGACACAAGAACATTGTTACAAGTATAATGAAAAAACACATCTACAAAGTAGCTGACTGCGCTGCTTTCAATGAAGGTCCCCACTCCAACCTGTCCACTCCCTCCCTTTTCTCAGCACAAACATAAATATCCCCCAGTCATTCATGAAGCTGTGTTGTTAAAAAGGTCCTGAAGCATTATTTCCCTAGACACCCAACACATCAGTACTGACCAAATAAAAACCACCCAGGCACTCTAAAATTGTTTTTCAAACATTCCTTGTGTGTAAAATTTTCCTAGCATACAGAGAAACACAAGTTCGCAAAATGATAAAAAGATGAGACAATATTTCTGCCTCTTCTTGCATGCAAATCTTAAGTCAAAACCTTTTATTGTTTTGGAAATTCAAATACAAGAAACCTAAGATTTTCTTATTTGCTTGTCCATATGCATAGAGCTCAATTGGCAGGGATGGGGAGCGGAGAGGGGGAAGATGTTATACAAAGACACTAGGTGGAACCCATTTTTATCTAGGCTTCTCTAGGACAATATGATAAACAAGAAAGATTAATATCTACAAGAAGAATGTCATATTTAAAATCAATATGATTAGTAAAACGTATTTTAAGTACAAATTAAAATGATTAGTATACATTTCTCTCATCTCTAGCAACCAACAGAGCCCTCATTAGACATAGCTGCGTCCTCGATGCTGTATCCTGGACATTAGCCTAAAAAACATCTTTAAAAGTGCTTTGCAGGTATCACCTCATCTCATGGAACCACAGAGGGATGTAAGAAAAGGCTACTCCAATCTAAAGGACTATTTTCAAGCAAAAATAGAGGAATTCTGTGTATCATCAATGAAAGAAGTTTAGGGGAAGGGTATAGTACATATTACAATAATTTAAAATCATATGCACATTTTACTTCCCATGCACGATGATTTCTAACATGAAACAATGTAACTATACATCACTGAAAATACAATCAAGCTTTGCCCCAGAACTTACAGCCACACTCTACAGTCAGTTAAAAAAAAAAAACCCTGGAAGAATATATGATAAATGTATTCAGATTCTATTAGTCTGATTTGTAAGTAGAATCTAAACAAAGAGGAGGAATTTGGGCACTTATGCACATGCACAAATGGCTCAACATCTAAATGATATGATGCAAAATTACCACTATGAGAATCAAGAGGCTACTTGTATGCAAGCAACAAACTTTTACTTATGATTTCAAACATACAGTTTAATATTCTGTTAAAATTGTTTTTTAAAAAACAGTAGTAGGGTTCAGTTTTCTAGTCTCGGCATGAACTAATGCCAGGGACATGACTATTTGTATTAGGAAAGAGACAAAATGGTGTGGCTTGTGCTTCATTACGTCATGGTTTGTTGAGGGTTAGGTGAGTGTCTTCAATTTCAAGACTTTTTATTCAGGCCAGGCACAGTGGCTCACGCCTGTAATTCCAGCACTTTGGGAGGCCAAGGCAGGCGGATCACGAGGTCAGCAGATCGAGACCATCCTGGCTAACACGGTGAAACTCGTCTCTACTAAAAATACAAAAAAATTAGCCGGGCGTGGTGGCGGGCGCCTGTAGTCCCAGCTACTTGGCAGGCTGAGGCAGGAGAATGGCGTGAACCGGGGAGGTGAAGGTTGCAGTGAACCGAGATCACGCCACTGCAGTCCAGCATGGGCGACAGAGCAAGACAATGTCTCGAAAAAGAAAAAGAAAAAAAAGACTTTTTATTCAAATAAAGCACAAATTGTGACAGAAACCCTCTAGGCTGTGTCATCAGTTAAGACAAGCACATACGATACCATAGAAAATACATATAATTTATTAGATGGGCTTAAAATCAACACAAATCCATTTTTAGGCACTTCTTGAGTATAGACTATGGGAATTTTTTACCAAAGAACGGGATGTCTAGCAGGTAACAGCATAAAGATTTAAACTTTAGTTTTCAGAACAATACACAAGGGCTAGACAATTCATAAGAAATACTGCATAACTCATCCAAGTGTATCCTGGAACATTTCTTTCCAATTTGACAGGGCTTTAGGGTTAACTAGAAAGTTACTTTTTAGCATCCAAAATTCTAATTTCTGGCTTTCTTTCCTTTTTACTCTATTATCATGGTCTTAAAATAAACTATCTTACATTCTTTGAAGGAACATGATATAGAAGTTTTATTTTTGTATAAGGGGAGCTTTAAAGACATATTTCTTTATCTGTATTTACAGTCAATGCATGACAAGTGATTATTTTGATGTCTTTTAAAGCCCATTTAAACAGGTTTATTTTGTAAGGACAGGCTTTTCATTACTAACTCCTTTAGACATCTAATGTTTATCTCTGTTTTGTAAGTAAACATGAACTAAAAAATGGGATGTGGGCAATAGCTTCAAGAATGCCCTTAGGTTATAGGCTATATATAAATTTGGTTTGGCATCTTTTTCCAACTCAAACTGAACTGGTATTCTGTGAAACATAACCATTCTTGGTAGTGGGAAATTAATACACATAAAACTTAATCCCGCCCATGCCTAACTAGTAGCTCAAGGAAGTGGCAGAGTCTGGGTATTTCTCCTAAGTTTCTGAATCTACTTCCCAACATGTGAAGTTAAATTAAGAAGCATGAAAATGTTAAATATAAAGAATTATAATATTGGCATCTATATGCTATTCACACTGCAAGCTGGTCTTCTGATGGACTCCACATCTCTGATAATGCTCTCTAATGAGCAAAGTCCAAATCACTGCCTCAAGTCAGTGGTGAGAAGATAGCAAGGAACTAGAAAAGCTGCATAGAAACTACTGGTTTGGAAACCATTGTCTATAGCAATGGTTATAGAGAAAGTTTAAAGTAACCTCCAGGACAGAGATATCTTCACTGATAGTAAATGAAGACACAAGAGAGAAGGGGATACCTGAGCTATGGGGAAGCTGATCTTGAAAGCAAGGAGATCCAGATTACATTTGGAGAGTGGGAGGGGTCAAAGTTACATGGAGAAACTTGTCTCTCCCCAGCCTTGAAAAGGGGATTGATGACAAGATATAACTGGGCAATTGAGAGAAGACTGGAGTTTGGAGATAACCGATGACGTGGTACTATCTCCTGTATACAAAGCAGAGCCTATTATACATACATTCCCAAAAATGCCTGCAGAGAAATCTAGATTTTCTATTTACACTAATATAAACAGGTTTTGAGGTTGTCTGTACTGTATATGGTTGCTGTAGTGACAGCAAGAAACATAAAGTGCCTATACAAGAGGGGACAATAGAGTCATGTTTCTAGGCATCTTAATACTATATACTGAGACAAAAAGGAAAAGAAAGTCAGGGACTTCATCCCTTTGCTCAAGCTCTGTGCACTTCTCTAGGTCTCAAATGACCTACTAGGCACTTTTTAAGGCCAGAAAATAAAAACTCTTCTTCCCTCTATTTCATCCCATGCTTCTAAAGTCATTTTCACTACCTATATTAAAAATGCCAGTCAGCAGTGCTAAAACACTTTTATATTCTTAAGGCAAAATGTCATATAAGAAAATGAATCCCCTATCCACTTCCCCACTATAACCCCTAAGCCACCTGCCTTCATTGTATGCTTTGCCCATTACGAGGACCAAGATGTACTGGGAAGATAAAAGAGAACTGAAAATTTCAAACAAGAACCCTCTATATAATGTGTAAGATACACTTTCACAGATGCTATTATGACAAAATTAAACATATTCAAATGCTTATAGCATATGGTTACTTTTGCCTAGATATCAAAAGAAGTTAAATAACTTTCAAAATTAGTATCAAAAACAGGATATTTAAATCCAACCACATGTACAGAAGTATGAATCTTTGTTCTTCTCAGAGCTGAACACAATGACTCCACGAGATGTTTTCACTCAAAAGTGGCATGTTAAAAACCCAAAAGCATCTCCCTTTGCTTAATTCCACTTAAACTACATACAAATTGCCAATATGACTTTTCACCAGCCTCTCCATCTTATCTGAAAATAATACTGTTAAAATGATTTTGACATTTTCATATATAAATTTATTTTTTCGCAACTATAATTTTGGTTTTATGTACAAGTACACAAATACCACCTTATTTTTAATGTTTACCTTGAAGGGTAGAAAACAAAATCATGTTTTATAAATGTAGTATAAAATTACACATCTTCTCATGATGTCAAGTCAATAATCCACTAAACCAACTGTAACAAGGTAGTGCATGCTTTAAACATCCAATTAAGAATAAATCTGAGCCAATATCTTGATGACAAGGTAATGTGCTGATACTGTGTTAAACTGATGTGGCAGTAATCCAAGGGACTAAGCACATGATTATTCAAATTAAAAAATAAAAAGGACAAAAGGTGCAGATTTTCTGGGCTACATCACAGAATATTTGTCTGGTGAAACCGTAATACAGATTTGGGTGAAGGAGATTTTTAATAGATAACAAGTAATTCTTTATAGTGATTTGAAGAAGTATGAGAACATATGAGAAAAGCTTAGTAATTTAAGATTTACTTTTGTAAAACCATGTGGACAAAGATTAAATGTTATGCTTGCATTTTGAACATTATAAATATAAAATACAAAACATTCAATGTTAAATACTGATCTCCCATGCCTGACCTGAATTTAGATATGGAGTATTTCCCATTTTAAAGAAAGAAAACTTTCAAAGTTTTGTCAATATTTAAAGTATATACTATTATTCCTCACCAAAATCTTCATGAAACTTAAAAGGCTGATATTAAAAGTAGTTGTTTTTTTTTCTTAAATATGCTAAAACAAGTGAGTTTGGATTAACCTTCAGATTTTCAAGGCATGAAAGATACATAGAGTACCCCAGAATATGTTTTAACACATTTAGGATAAGTTTGTTTACAATTGTGACAGGAATACCTCTAACTTTCAGACATTGAAAAAAATACCCTAAGCAAACAGAGAGGGTGTTTTGGGTCAAGTTACTTCTTAGTACAAATAATACATGGTAGCAATCAATTTTTAAACCAAATTCTTAAAATCATTCAAAAAACACTTGCAGTTTATAATTGTCAATGAATTTATGTAATAGATGATACAACAAAATTTAGAAATAAAAAATCTCACACTATATTCCAAGTACCAAAATAAGAAGAAATTGGCAAATTAAGAAATTATCAATGTTGCTCAGAAACATGCCTTACTTTTACTCTGAAATTCACTTTAACTCCTTGATGTATAATTTAATGCTTAAAAATAATATGGCTAAGTTGTTTAATAGTATTTATAGAATATTACTTTTCTGGGTAGACATGTTTCACACAACAGTTTTCAATGAATGCTGAGCATTCATTTGATAATTTTAATCATAATTTGATTCACTGATTAATGGATTAATAATTTATTCAGTAATTTAGATGCCATAAGAACCACTGAAAGGAATAATCTGATAGTTGCTCATTGTACAATCCTGCCCATTAGTAATACTAAGCCAAGAATCTGATAGCTATCCCACTCTGCTGAATTATGTGTTTCCATGTTTGTGATTTTGGTCAACAACAAAAAATCAATACGCAATGTCATGCTTTTTCCTTTTCCTTTTTTTTTTTAAATAAGCAGCTCAATGATTTGGGAGGTTGGTTAGTACAATACAGAGAACATAGAGAGAAAGTATAAAATGGCACTGAACACCAATGCCAATACTTATCTCATTATGGTTATAACGAAGGATATTATTAATATTTGTGTTATTTTTCTCTGGAACATAAATCAATGCCATTAACTTGAACTTGAGGTATATACACAATACACACACAACCTTAAGCAAAATACTTTTCATAAGTAACATTACATTTTAAAATATTGGAAACTGAATATCTGTGCTGATTTGTATTTTGACTTAATGGAACAAGAAGAAAACAACATTCAACTAGGGAGGGTTATACTGATAATAAAGCTCTTAAAATTCAAAATGTCTTCCTCTCCCTTTGTACTTACCACAGGCTACACAATGTCCTGAGAGGATTCATTATGAGAAAAACGTCAATCACAGCTTTAATAACTTACTTTGGAAAAAACTAATAAGAAAGTAAATTGGAAGGTGAGACTTCATCTTTGTTTTCAAATAAGTGGTCTTAATTTTTCTTCTTATAGAAAAAGTTTAAATCAGTTTATTATAAATATATCTAAACCATTAATTTTTGCAGCTTTCAGGTAAAGTCCAGCACTTCATTTATACAAAGTCTATGAGAAGAGGTCAGTAGAGATCATCTAATCTTAAGTCGTGACATCATCCATTCAAGTCCTTGGCACAACCTATAAAGAAAACAAAATCATTTGATTAAATTCTGAACTAAGAAGCTATGAACAGCAAACTAAAAGGCAGTATTTTTCATTTAGCTAAATAACAAAGATTTAAAAATCAATAATATTCAGTGCTTGGGCTGCTGCAGTGAAGCCATATTCTCATACATAATCCATCTGTGCTTTTTTTGTCTTTCCTCTTTTTAAGACAGGGTCTCCCTCTGTCACCCAGGCTGGAGTGCAATGGCACAATCAATGGCAGCCATGACCTCTGGGCTCAAGCGATCTCCCCACCTCAGCCCCCCAGTAGCGGGGAGTAAAGGCGTGTGCCACCACGCCCAGCTAATACATCTGTGCTCTTTTGGTTCAGTTATATCTCTAGTCCCTGGAATGCTGTCTGACACTTTTAAAAAGCTTTATAATTATACAATGAGTGCCCAAAGAAAGCAACATATGTCAAAAATATATCTGGCAATATGTATCAAAAATATTTAAAATATCAATACTCTGAATCTTTTTCTACTTCCAGAAATGTATCCTATAAAAGAAAATCAGACATAAACATAGACTTACATACAAAACTGTTCATTAAAGTACTTTTAATAGAAAAACAACTTCTGTCTAGAAATACAGAAAACAAATAAATTACAAGACATTTGTATGATGAAATATTTAAAATTTTCCTTTCAAAAATGATTTCATAATTCTCATCACCAGGAAATGGAGGAAATAAAACCATTTTATAATAGGATAAAATGCTCATGATATAAATGACAAATGGCAGAATATTAAACAAAATATATATTTTGTAGTTATTAAAAGTATACACATAATATGTTATATAAATATTATAAAATGTAAGTATATAAAACTTTTGAAGGCAATAAAATTTCATATTGGTAACATCAGTTATCACTGAACAACTGGTAATTGAACATAACCCAAAATACAGAAAAGGATGTTCATTCTGGTAAAAGAAACTAAAAGTTCAGCAAAAGAGAAATGGTTGTACACATTAAGTTACAATAAAATGAAGAACTGTTAATAAGTATTAACTATTATCTATGACAAGCTTTTGTAGACACAAAAAACTATGTTACAATATAAATTTTTTTCAATTCAGATTTTTGCTAAGTATGAGTCTAATAATGTAAAAGAAGACACAAATAGAAAAAAGACAGCAATGAGGTAAATAGATGGTTGTTTTGGGGTGGTTGCCCCATGCTTTTCTCCTGGGACTAGATTCGTTACTTTTAAACTACTGACAGGAAATAGTACATAAAAATAATAGATGAAGAGACTGTTTAACTCCAAACTGACAAATGAACAGTAGTTACCTAATAGCAAACTAGAAACTGACTTAACATCCATTCTCTTAATTAATCTTTACAACACTGAGATTAGAATCCTTCCAATGTTACAGAGGAAATCCAGGTTGGCAATGTTAGCAAATGGGAAAAGTGGGAGTCAAATGAAGTCACACACCGAAGTTTGTGATCTCCAATACACTGAATCAAAACGCTAATGCATACTAAAACCAATAATTTAGATCAAGGCAGCTGAACTATAAAAGAAAAACAGAACATTTCTCTCAAAACCAAACTCATCTATTACCTTCCTATTTTTAAAACAAAATTGTTTTACCTCTTTTTAAAATGAAATTGAGTTGATACTAATGATACATTTTCCATACAATTATCAAAGTATATAAATTAAATCTATGTCAATCCTAGATGACTTGTCTTTATTGCCAAATATTATAAATCCATGCTTTTGCTTGACAAAGATATATATACTAAACTATTTGACAAATATTTAACATATTTTTACTTAAATGAATACATGGATAATTGGTATTATCTGTGATTTTTTTTAACGAACAGGTTTTTTTTTAAATTAAAAAACCTTTTTTAAGGTTCTAATTATGCTCTTCCAAATGTCAGTAATAGTGCCTTCTATTAAGATTTGGCTTCAATAATTAATTATATTTGGTTTACCCTTCAACTTGGTCTTGAAAGCAAAACAATTTCTCCCACTTGAGCAAATTCATCTATACCCCACGCTTTTGTCCTTTTCTAAAACCTCAAGAACCCCAAACTTAAGACCTCTATTTAGAATCCTTTATCGCTTATTTCTTTTTTCCTCTGCTTTTAAATGCAATCATGCATCATTTAATGACAGGGATACATTCTGAGAAATGTGTCAGGTGATTTCATCACTGTGTGAACATCACAGAGTGTACTTACACAAACCTAGATGGTACAGTCTAGTATGCACCTAGGCTCCGTGCTATACAGCCTGGTGCT
This sequence comes from Papio anubis, assembly GCF_008728515.1. Lineage (NCBI taxonomy): Eukaryota > Metazoa > Chordata > Mammalia > Primates > Cercopithecidae > Papio > Papio anubis. The sequence continues at coordinate 35,633,714 of NC_044985.1, forward strand.
CCCAGGCTACACACCTACATAGCATGTTACTGTACTAAATTCTGTAGATGACCATAACCCAACAGTAAGAACTTTTGTACTGAAACATATCTAAAAATAGAACAGGTTATTGTAAACATACCGTATTTTAATTTTATGGGACCACCGTCATATATGTGGTCTATCACTGACCAAAACATCATTATAGGGTGCATGACTGTATATACAGATCCACCATATTTTGGAAAAACAACAACAAAAATTGTACTTTATTTTTATCCTTCTTTTGGCTTTTTATCCTATTTCCAACCTCCTCTATTTCATCTGCCACACTCAAGAGTTTATAAAGCTATTTTTGCTTCCTAAAATCAACCTCCTCTTTAAACTACACTTACCTCATGCCCACTTTCCCAATGCACAGAATTTGTTCTGAAAAAATGGTTGAATACATTCATTTGTTGTTAATTCAGTGGCATCCTCCATCTCCTGGTCCTTGACCTTAGATTTGACAATGCCGACCACACCACTTCCTTCTTGAAATACTTTCAACTGTGGGCACTAGACAGGGGAAATTTCTACTCTAGGCACACACTTCTCTTCCAACACCTATCATTCCAGAACCAAGGACCAATCACTGCTACACTCTCTCCAATTCCCTCAATCCTTCTTTTGTTTAAGTGCATCAGTTCCAACAGTTAGTAACCCCAAAGTAGTCTCAGACATGAATTATCTTTGATTTGAGCTTCTTTATGCATAAAATATCACTTACAAACAATTACTCTGTAGGACTGTTATGGGGATTAAATGAAGCACTATATGGAAAGCACTCTAGACACAGGACATGCTCAGCAAGTGTCAGGTCTTCAGTTTCACTATCATCGTAAAATGTATTTCCTAACTTCTCCAGCTCTCACTGATACTCCCGTTTCTCTGAGCTCCTACAGCAATTTTAACAGCTACATGCTTACATGTTCAGTAGGTTTATGTGTATTATGTTTACGTTGTTTTACTATTTACAGAACCACCCTAAAAAGTCTCTGATTATAGACATGAACTACAGCTTACGTCTGTCCCTTACGATGTTTTGTACACAATAGCCTTAAATATTTAGGAGTTTAAAGAAGATATACATGTTTCTAAGCAAAATACAAGTTCGATAACATCTAAGAGGAAGACTTCTTACCCCTCGCCAGTTAGAGCACAGCATGCCTGGATATGCCACTGGTGATCTTTAATAGAAGTTAGCTTCAAAAACTGGGAGATTTCTGCTACAGTCATGCATTCTTTAACATCTTGTTTATTAGCAAAAATCAGCAATCCAGCTTTTCTTAGGTCCTATTAAAGCAAATAAAACTGTAAAGGCCAATACATTTTCCACATATTTTTCAACTTAATTAACATAATCTTTTTCACAATCTTAGTAAACAAGAATTTCTCAACTATGTGACACAAAAGCATCTCATAGCGCATAGGCTGATAACACATTTTTTATACTTATATGTGTTTACATATTTCTTATAGTCTTAGACTACCATTTTTTATGGTCCTAAATGCCGTATTTAACAGTCATGTTTTCCAGTATACATACTACCCACCCCCTAAATCCAAAATTAGGCTTAAATGGCAAAGAACTACCTTTTAGCCTAATACTTGAGAGCTCTCCAAAATTCTACCTTGCCTATACTTTTCTGTTTTACCTTACATCACTCCCATATAAGTCCTCTGCTGTAATTAGCAACCTATCCTACTGCTCTCTACACAGTTTTGGGCACTGCCATCTCTATGTTGTTCAAATCATTTCTCTTGTGTATATTTCCTTCCCTCCAACCTCCTAAACCAGCCTTTCCCAATCATGATTCCACAAGAGAATTAAGCTCCACAGAAAATGATGAATGACTACATTGCAAATCTTTCAGTAACATACATAGCTAGTACCTTCTAGCTGCATAGGAAATAAATGAATTCATTACAATATATGCCTTAAAGCTTAGGGCTTAATTCTCAGTTGAAGTTCTATCCTAAACCAATCCTATTCACCCTAATTTCTGTCACTGTACATGAAGATTTCTTAGATTTGAATATGTAATATGGCCATCTTGGAGTGGCATTAAATTTACCAAGTTTCCCCAATAAGAAGTTCTATCGCTTCAATGCTATGACTCAGAGGCAAGTTCTTTAGGCTTTCTGAATTTATTCCTCATTATCTTTTGAGTATCTGATCTGAGCAAAACAGCCACAGCATAAACCCTTTTCCAAATGTAATTGTGCACACTCCAAATAACAAGTATAATGTTTTATTCACAAAATAGGCCACACGTTCTTAGTCTTTTCCTGCCCCACTCCTCTCTACCTGCCAGTTTTAAAGCTAGGGACTTCCTTGACAATCTGTTTAAAATCACAGACCTTTCCCCTGAAAACGCACATATGCATATATACAAAAATTTTTAAAGTTTATGTACAATTTTAGGGTGTTAATAAATATCCTAAATTCCCTACATGGATACTGGGCCAAGAATCCATGAAGGATGTACTCAATTAGCAAATGAAATTCTCATAAAATTCTGTTATATATTACAAGATATAAAACTAAGGTTTTGGTGCCACACTTGCAAGTTTTCACAACTGTTGAATGGCATCTGTCTTCTTAGGGATTTTACTGAGATATTTTGGTTTTAATAATGTGTGTATGTGTTTGAATCAATAAAGTCTTCAGCAGATACAAAATGACTCTTGTTAGAATATAGTTTTGATGATTCTGATGCAAATAAAAACATTAGTAGTATATTTGTATTTTTCATTTGGTTAAAGGAGTTACATAAAACATTTTATATAGCAATCAAGACTAGGCCAGGCCCGTTGGCTCACGCCTGTAATTCCAGCACTTTGGGAGGCTGAGGCAGGCGGATCACAAGGTCAGGAGATCGAGACCATCCTGGGTAACACAGTGAAACCCCGTGTCTACTAAAAATACAAAAAAAATTAGCCAGGCGTGGTGGTGGACACTGCAGTCCCAGCTACTTGGGAGGCTGAGGCAGGAGAATGGCGTCAACCCAGGAGGTGGAGCTTACAGTGAGCTGAGATCACACCACTGCACTCCAGCCTGGGTGACAGAGCTAGACTCCATATTTAAAAAAAAAAAAAAAAAAAAAAAATCAGGACTGACTTTAATTACAGTGCCCTCTGCAGGATGGCAGCTAGTAATGCTACCACAGTCTATACAGTTATCTGAGTAAGTATGGTCAGAAAGGAATACTGCTACAATGTTCACAATTGAGATAAAGTATAACTTGTATACATATAGTAATTATCAAGGATATACAGTAAATATTTTTTCTTTTCTCCTAAACAGAAAATGAAACCATTAATCAGCTGGGCGTGGTGTCTCACACCGGTAATCCCAGCACTTTGGAAGGCCAAGGTGGGGGATGTCTTGAAGCCAGAAGTTTGAAACCAGCCTGGCCAACAGGGCGAAACCCCGTTTCAACTGAAAACATAAAAATCAGCAAGGTGTAGTGGTGTACACCTGTACTCTCAGCTACTTGGGAGGCTGAGTGATGAAAATCGCTTGAACCCAGGAGGTGGAGGTTGCAGTGAGCCAAGATAGTGTTGCTGCACTCCAGCCTGGGTGACAGAGTAAGACTCTGTCTCAAAAAAACACAAATAAAAGAAACCATTATCAATAGTTGTTATGTGGCTGAGTCAATAAGTAGATGGACTTTCCATGGGATTTAATTCCTATCTTTCTATCTTCTCAGTTTCAGTATGTCTTGCTAGTGTGTGCTGAAGTCTTATATAGGTCAAGTTTGCTAATGTTGACATGTTGAAAGAACAACCTTCTGACAAATACTTGGCACAAGTTACGACACATAGTTTATATTATTATAAGTAATTTGTATTCATTCTTAATGATGAAATTATTTGCAGAAGCCCCTAAACTGAAAATTGAAAAATACAAAAAACAAAGCCATTTAATAAAAGGTCTCCAAATACCTTAAATCAATTTTTCTAGATCTCAAAGTTTCAAACTTTAGAGTTCTTGACTTTTAAGAAGTTATTTTATCAATTTTTAAATATTTAGAAAGAGAAGAAAATCTTCATTTGCTTTCTATTATATAACCCCAAAACCAAATATGTATACATTAGAACAGTAGAAAATAGATATATTAAATTAAGGCTGTTCATCAACTTGACTTAACAAGGGGTCAAAGTATAAGGTGAACAATGGTGATCTTTTGTACATAAGCCATTTCAAACACTTTAAAACCATTTCTGCTACAAATTTTTAGTCTAAGATATATTTTAGTTTTATCAAGGAGATGAATAACAGCAATTGCAAGACATATTTACTTAGCATCTTCTATATAGCATACATAGTTGTCAATTTGTTTCTTAAAACTTCATTTGGGGGCTGGGCGCAGTGGCTCACGCCTGCAATCCCAGCACTTTGGGAGGCTGCGGTGGGCAAATCACTTGAGATCAGGAGTTTGAGACCAGCCTGGCCAACAAGGTGAAACCTCGTCTCTACTAAAAATATTAAAAAATTAGCTGGGTGCGGTGGTGGGCGCCTGTAATCTCAGCTACTCGGGAGGCTGAGGCAGAAGAATTGCTTGAACCCAGAAGATGGAGGTTGCAGTGAGCCGATATGGTGCCACTGCACTCTGGCCTGGGCAACAGAGTGACACTCCGTAACAAAACAACAACAACAGCAGCAAAAACACTTCATTTGTGAAGGTAACTCCTAGAAGTTGAATCACTCTGAATAAAATTTCAGACTTTGGTGTTTGGAACCATTTTAAAATTAATGAGTTTTAAAGTTGAACACTTCATTTATGATAAAACTTTGAAAATTATTTTAAAATTTTTAGCTTTGTATTTTGCAATAATGTAAAGAATCGTTATCAGCAATGACAATAAGATTTTGTTGGTTTATGTAGTATGTATGAAACATCCAAGTAACATCATGTCTACATTTATTTTTCACTCACACATTCTCACTCTTTGATCCATTTGTCTCTCTCCAGAACTCTGCCTGTTTGGCTCTTCTTGGCCCTACTGAGTAGCTTGCTCAAACTCCCAACTTCATCTGTAATTCCTTTCTTCTCTGGTCATCTCCTCATTCAGTCTCCTTTCACTTTCCAACTAGGCCCTACTTATGTCTTCTTTTTTCTTCTGCTAATAAAGAGTCTGAATGAGAATACTCAAGTTCAAAACCTAGATCTTAAAAAGCTAGTCAAGTCACATAACCTTTCTGGGCCCCAGTGTACTCACCCATAACAGATAAGGTTAAGTGACCTATGTAAGTTAATGCCCTCAGCTAGTAAAAATCAAAGACTTTGAACCCTGCTACTGGGCTCTTCATATACTGATCCTGCTGCATATTGGCCAATTAGAGTAAAAATCAGATAGGGTGACTACCTGTTAACAAAGTAAAAGATATAGCCCAGAGACAAATAACATTTGTATCAATTTTCCTTTTTCCAAACTCTTCATAAAACCACCCTTTGGAATAAACTGAAAAATGCTGCATTTTTGCAAAATATGAAGTTGAAAAGAAAAGAAAAAACAAAAAACCTTTGTCTTCTGCCTCTGTTATGGCTTATTGCTTGTATCCCAACTAGAAATGGAATTTGGCAAATGAACACAGAATGGCAAGATGTATTTCTGTAAACCTCCACGAGGTTTAAACACAGCTGCCGGAATTAAGAGTCCAAAATAGGAAAAGGTGCATCTTAGTGGTCATAAGGAAATGACGAACCTCAACTTACAAAACTACTTTACTAGGTTTGGTTCCCTAAAGCCCTGAAAGGTTGCCTGAAATACACAAAATTCTTTTTTTTTTTTTAAATTTATTTATTATTATTATACTTTAAGTTCTAGGGTACATGTGCATAATGTGCAGGTTTGTTACATATGTATACTTGTGCCATGTTGGTGTGCTGCACCCATCAACTTGTCAGCACCCATCAACTCGTCATTTACATCAGGTATAACTCCCAATGCAATCCCTCCCCCCTCCCCACTCCCCATGATAGGCCCCGGTGTGTGATGTTCCCCTTCCGGAGTCCACGTGATCTCATTGTTCAGTTCCCACCTATGAGAGAGATCATGCGGTGTTTGGTTTTCTGTTCTTGTGATAGTTTGCTAAGAACGATGGTTTCCAGCTGCATCCATGTCCCTACAAAGGACACAAACTCATCCTTTTTTATGGCTGCATAGTATTCCATGGTGTATATGTGCCACATTTTCTTAATCCAATCTGTCACTGATGGACATTTGGGTCGATTCCAAGTCTTTGCTATTGTGAATAGTGCCGCAATAAACATACGTGTGCATGTGTCTTTAGAGCAGCATGATTTATAATCCTTTGGGTATATACCCAGTAATGGGATGGCTGGGTCATATGGTACATCTAGTTCTAGATCCTTGAGGAATCGCCATACTGTTTTCCATAATGGTTGAACTAGTTTACAATCCTACCAACAGTGTAAAAGTGTTCCTATTTCTCCACATCCTCTCCAGCACCTGTTGTTTCCTGACTTTTTAATGATCGCCATTCTAACTGGTGTGAGATGGTATCTCATTGTGGTTTTGATTTGCATTTCTCTGATGGCCAGTGATGATGAGCATTTTTTCATGGAAATACACAAAATTCTTAAAGCAAATCTCAAAAGCAGATCATCAAATCAATAATAAAATTAACATAAAACTTCACTACAAAGATACTCGTTTTCCTAAGCTTTGCAAAAAATTCCACTGAAATAAAAAAACTCTACATATCTAAATATTTTTTCTATTCCTATCTATAAATGAGTTGAGAAAGTAGCTTCTGCAATATCCAAAAATACGCAATTTTACTAAATACTATATAAACACTATAATATTATAGTTATGAAGTTGACTATATTATTGTTTTTTAAACTTACATTATCGTAATATTTTTCTATTTAAAAAACTTAATTTTTAAATCTATTTTTATTTCTACTTATTTATTTTTAATTTAATTTTATTTTTTGAGACAGGGTCTCGCTCTGTCATTTAGGCTGGAGTGCACTGGCAAGAACAGCTCACTGTAGCCTTGACCTCCTGGGCTCAAGCAATCCACTTGCTTCAGTCTCTCAAGTAGCTGGGACTACAGGTGCATGCCACCACACCTGGCTAATTTTGTTTATTTTTCGTAGAGATGGGGCCTTGCCATGTTGCTCAGCTGGTCTTGAACTCCTGGGTTCAAGTGATCCTCCCACCTCCGTCTCCTAAAGTGCTGTGATTACAGGAGTGAGCCACTGTGCCCGGCCGGTATTTTTCAAGGACTAAGAAAATGTGGCTAGTCATCTAGTTTTGTTTAGTCAAAGGGACAGTATTAGAGAAATCTAACAGCAATTACATTTAAATATTAGTCTGCTGAGTAACAATCAAGAATTGCTAAGCACACAGGTACTTTAAAATCTCATTTCCAATGATAATCCTCTGTATAATTAATCTATTCAAAATGCAAAATGAAAGCCACTTATAGCACTTACTTTTGCCCAGGAAAATTGTGAAACCAAATGTATCTAGGATAACTGAAATAAAGTTCTGCAACTTACTTCATAATCTTTCTGCTGCTTCCAGATACATTCCAAATTGGGAGATGTCAAAATAATCAAGCAGGCGTGGCCAGCAAATAACTAATTATTTTTAAAAATTTAAAATTGATAGCACCCTCATGAGAAACTAGAAAACAAAATAGCGATTCACATACCCTTCCCCATATCTAATGTAAAAAGACTACTTACTTACCTCATGCGCTAACATTTTATAGAGCTCTTCTCTAGTTACAGAAATCCTCTCTCTGTCTGTACTGTCCACAACAACTATTACAAACTAAAATAATTACAAAAAAATTATTAGTGATTACATAATTTGGTATCTGTAAAATTTATGTGTTTATTTGATATACAGGCTATTAATATCAAGAAATTGGAATCTTATGGTATTGTTGGAAAATCAGAGCTACCTATACATTGTGAAGCCAAAAGGTCTGATCGATTTTAATATATTTACTAATTTTTGGAGAAAAGAGAATATGATACTAACATTCCAACTAATATATATAACGCATGTCTGTTTTCAGTATCTTGAATGCTAATGGGCCTATATCCATCTATTTGCACTACAAATCAGTAAGAAAAACATACAATATGATCCTGAATTTATTACTTCCAGGTAGATATTATTTGTTAATATCAATCTGAAATCCTAAAAGGGCATGGGTATGGGAGTAAAGTAATGTGACAGTTAAAGAAATCAATTTTTAAAAAAAATCAACCAACTGCAAGAATAAATCTCTATCTAAAAACAAGCTCTCTTCCTTACATAAGTATCACCTGCTACCTGCAAGCACAACCCCTTCATGAACTGATGAGACTGGGATCAGAAGGTGCAATGAAAGACTTGTGATTGCTGCGCAGGACTGAGCTCCATCGCACTGCTTCCTCAACTCTGTGAGCACCCAAAAGCAACAGATCAGCAGGAACAGATGGAGATTTAACTTACTCACTTTATGATAGCATTTACGATGCCCAAGTTGGTTCTGACCGCCTATGAGTAACATGCACTATTTATTTTTTGGACCTAGATCTTAATTTTTAAATAAACTCTTACGATTTTCTGGATCTTTTCTATTCTTCAGACTTCATCAACCAAAAGGCAGATGTATGAGAGAACTGCGACTTTACCTCCCCTCTCACTTGACAGCTTACTGATAGGTGACTTTATCACTGTAAGGTCCATTTTATTCCAAGGTATTTTAATAAAGCTGTTAATTTTCAGAGTGTTGGCATGAATTTGAAACCTATAGCATTATGTATACAGTAGCATATATACCTTTATAATCACACATAACTTCCCTTATAAAAAAAAAAGATTAAATGCCTAATGCAGTGTTGGGAAATCAGGTTGTTAGATACACTTAATGGTTTCTTAATGACTTAAAAGTCAGCTTTCCATACATATAAACCAGCTTTATTAACTTATAATGAACACTATGAAAACAATTGTCAGTCTTTTAATTCACAGGTCTATGCACTGGAGCACTTAAATGTCAAAGGTCTGAAATTTCCTTTGGAAAATAATGTGTGAATTAAAAGACATGATTACGTCTAAAATGCCTTATAACGAAAAGACAAACAATTATTTAATGTGCAATTGTGTTTTGTAAAAGAAAATAGTAAAACTGGCTAGGATTCAAATCACCAAAACCCTCTCATTTGGTGAGCTAAACTCAGTCAAACATAAATAGAGAGAAATGAAATTATAAACTATGAGATGGAAGTCATTTGAAACAAAAAAAAAACTACTAAAGACAAGTTCTGGGATCAATACACAATCAAAACATAATTAACCACCAATTCTCCCTATAGAGGTTCAATGATAGTGGACATATTGAACAATGACCCTGGAATAGGAAATCAAAGATTTTACTCTGCTTAAACTCTCTCTATATTAACATACTGTGATATTTCAAAAAGATTAACTATAAGGGCTCAAATCTAGATGTTTTCCAAGCATTCTGTTTTCCAAGCATTAAATATTGTAAGAAACATTACCTCTGTGTTAGTATAGTAAGTGTTCCAGGAAGAACGAAGAGATTCTTGGCCACCAATATCCCACATTAGGAAACGTGTATTATTAATCACTATCTCTTCTACATTACTTCCTATTGTAGGAGATGTATGTACAACTTCATTCATAGAACTGGGGGAAAAAGTTTATATATATTTTACAATTAGCACGGAAGCTAACTTGCTTGAACAATTTTTTAATCAAGGACAAATCAGCATAAACTTTTATAATTTATACCTAAATATCTTTTTCCCACTAGTTTACAACATGAGTGAGGGTTTAAACAGGGCTAGAACTAGGTCTTAGGCTATCTGGCATATACTAGATCATTCCAGGAAGCCATAAAAACAAATATTTTTCTACTTTCTTTTTTCAAATGTTACCCAGGCCGGAGTGCAGTGGCATGATCATACATAATCAGCGGCATGAGGTTCACTGCAGCCTTGACCTCCTCAATAGGATCAAGCAATCTTCCCACCTCAGTCTCCTGAGTAGCTGGAACTACAGGTGTGCACCACTACATCCAGCTAATTTTAAAATATATGTGTATATATATATATATCTTATAAAGAGATGGCGTACCACTACGTGGCCCAAGCAGTTTCTCAAAGTCCTGGCTTTAAGCAATCCTCCCACCTCTGCCACCCAAAGTGTTGGGATAAAGATGTGAGCCACTGCACCCAGCCATATTTTTCTACTTTCTACAAACAAAAGAGTTTTAGTACAAAACAAGCGGACAACTCAATGCCAACTATATGCTCAATATCATACAAACTTTTTGCTTTCTACAAAGTATTGCTGAGATTTGGCTCCAGGTTTATAGTCAACCTGCTTTCTTACAGGGTAACTTAGGTTTCATGTAATTTCTTACTGCATTCATTGATCGAATATCACCCAGGCCAAAAAAGTAACTAGAAATAAAATAATTTTTAAGACAGTTAATACTTACAATTGGTAAAGAATGGTCGTTTTCCCTGCATTATCCAGCCCAACAATGATAACTTTGTGCTCTGAAATAGAGAAAACACCAGTGATTTTTCCTTCAAAAAAGGAGAAAAAAGATTAATTCGATTATAGACAAAAATAAATTCCGTATTTCACCCTTCTATCTATGGCATAATTCAGTGCATGGCACTTTATACTTTCTTGGAAGTCAAAAGAACATCCTAGCAAGACCACCAGAAGTGTGCCATTATACTCACCTTCCCCATTGCCATTATTCTAGAGACAACTCTCATCTTTCCAACCTCCTCTCTAGGAAGTCACAGCACTACATTTCCTCTACTCCTAGGCAAGCCTACTCTCAGTAAAGTAAACCAAATATAATCACAACGATCTACAAATGACTTAAAGTACAAATGTTTCACAATGGATTACGTCAATGAGGTTCTAACAGGAAATTCAGGCATCAACTGGGTACGTGTATGTGGAGTGGAATGAGTGGGAAGGAAAAAAGGACCATTTTTTAAATGGGTAATTGTAATTTATGAGTACCTTAAAACCACAGGGCCACTGTAACATGAAAAACAAATCTAAGAACCTATGGCTATGGTGGCAGTGACTCCCTCCCCCCGTTTGGCTTCTGTGGCACCACTTTCTCCAAGTTTTCTTCCTGTCTCTAGTCATTCATTTTTTTTCAATGACTCCTCTTCCTTGGGTCTTCTTTCAAACATTCACGTTCCCCAGATGTTTTCTTGCACCCTCTTCACATTTCAGCCAGGCACTTGTAAGACCCATCTATTTCCAGGCCGTCTGAAAGCAATCCGCAAAGACAGCACAGCATGTGGAAGAAACTAGTGTCCAAGATGGCCTCTGGATAGTCATGCCATTATGTAGCCGCCTCCTCTTGAATCTGGGCTGGCCCTGTGACTTACTTTTAACCCACAGATGCAGCAGAAATGACCAGGCATGATTTCTGAGCCTAAATCATCAGAAACATTGCAGTTGCTGCCTGGCCGTCTTGGACAAGTCCTCCTGCAGTAAGTCAGATACCATATAGCAAGTCCAAGACTGCTGTGCCTTTTAATGAGTAAGCCCAAGTTGATCATGTGGTGAGACCCTGTTGAAAGGGATGACCAGTCAGTCCCTATCTCTTCCAGCCATTCTAGTTGAGATGACAGACAGACAAGTAAAGAAGCCATCTTGGCTATGCAGCCTGGTTGAACCTACAGAGTATTCTAATTTTAGCTGCTATCTGACTGCAACCAAAGGAGACTCCCCAAGGTAGAACTTCCTAGCTGAGCTCAGCCGACTCATAAGAAACATGAAAAATTATAAATCATTGCTTTAAGTCATAAAATTAGAGTGGCTTACTACATAGAACAGATAATTGAAGGAAATATTAATGGTATTATAAGACCTTGAGCAAATGACTTTTATTATTTCTCTGACCTTAAGTTTCTTCATTGTAAGATAGGGGAAATACTACCTATCACTCAGGGTTGTTTAACAATTAAAATAGCACACAGCAGTGCCTAGCACTGAAGAGGAGAGAGTTCTTAACCTGTTTTACTAGCCCAGGAAAAGATAAAAATTTACTAGAAACTGTACTTCAAATTTTGAATTTTGATCTTTTCCAAGGCTAGTGATATCCAGTACGACACTCTCAAGACACTGGGCAGTAGCAGCGAGCTGCAGCTCCCAGTCAGCCATGCAATAACAAGGGTAAACAACCAGTACTGCATAATAGTATATACTGTGCTATCAGACGGTTTTGCCCAACTGGAGGCTAACGTCAGTGTGTTGAGCACATTTAAGGCAGGCTAGGCTAAGCTATGATGTTCAGTAGGTTAGATGTAATAAATGTGTTTTGACTTCAGTTACTTTCAACTTACAACAAGTTTACTGACACATAACTACATCATAAGTTGAAGGGCATCTATAAACTAAAGTTCAAGTCATTCTCCCTACATAAGCTGCACATATGTTCACAGCAAACATTTCTCTACAGCTACTCGTGGTATCACCAAATGCTGGAATTATCCTAATTATCCATTTAGGGAATTAGACCAATCCTTTCAAGTCTAGCTTTCCATGTAGAATCAATTTCTCCTGCTTTCCCACACTACCTCTAATCTACCACTTATCCTAATTATTTACATGTGCACTAATCTCAGTTTAAGAAGGCATCTTCAACCATATAGAATACATATTAATCATCTTTACATTTCTAGTGACAACAACTATTCCTGGCATAAAGAAGGTACTCAATAAATGTTGAATTAATATTCATTCTATAAGTAATAAATGTTGAGGATTATAACACCTCAGAGTAAGATCTTTATAATTCAAATGGTAGATGTTTTCCAAATAGTTGCCACTTACCAGAGGAAATTCCTAATGATCTATAGGCACCTGCTATTATACAAAAATAGGAAGATCAAGTAAATAAAACATTTTAATACAATCCACTAGGGTCCTTAAATGACATGACCACCTGCCCCTTTTGTGAGTTATTAAGAATCATTTTAAAGACCTAGGGCCCAGGCCGGATTGGTGGCTCACGCCTGTAATCCCAGCACTTTGGGAGGCTGAGGTGTCGGGTGGATCACCTGAGGTCAGGAGTTCACAACCAACATGACCAACATGGTGAAACTCCATCTCTACTAAAAATACAAAATTAGCGGGGCGTAGTGGCACATACCTATAATCCCAGCTACTTGGGAGGCAGAGGCAGGAGAATCGCTTGAACCCAGGAGGCGGAGGTTGCACTAAGCCAAGATCATGCCATTACACTCCAGTCTGGGCAACAAGAGTGAAACTCCGTCTACGGCCCTTAGTCTCCCAGATCCACAAACAATTCTGCTACTATCCCAGAATAGACAGGACTCAGAGAGGGCAATTCATGGAAATGACTAAGACATAAATAAGGACAGCGAATGAGTAACATACAATAAGACCAAATGTTTAAAAATGAGAGACAAGTGCAGTCTATCCCTGAGGAAATGTTACATGGTGGCTGAATTAAAATCAGATGATTACTTGGGGAGCATGGAATCCCAACCCAAGGAGTGTTACAGGCTGCAATGACTGATGTGAATCCTTTTTTTTTGAGACAAGGTCTCACTCTTGTTGTCCAGGCTGGATTGCAGTATCACAATCATGGCTCACTGTTGCCTCAACCTCCCGGGCTCAAGCGATCCACCCACCTCAGCCTCCTGAGTAGCTGGGATCACAGGTGTACACCACCATGCCTGGATATTTTGTTTCTTTTGTAGAGATGGGGTGTCCCTATGTTGCCCAGGCCGGTCTCAAACTCCTGGGCTCAAGCGATCCTCCCACCCCAGCCTCAAAAAGTGCTAGGATTACAGGTGTGAGCCCCTGTACCTGGTCTGAATTCATCTTTAGGGCAAGGCCACGTCTGCATGAGGGCCAGGTAATCGAGTTGTTGAGAAAAGGTACCTTTGCACCTACAAAGTTTTTAAATAGCATGGCAATTCTGCCTAACTCCATTTTTCTATGTCCCAAAATTAAGCATTCCCTTTCTGATGACATAACTCCTCTACAGTTTTATTAATACAAGCACTCATAAACATTTTTAATACAACTAGAATTCATTATCAAGCTATACTCTGATCTCTGACTTGGGTAAAAGTTTTTAGCTTCCCAGGTGAATACTGATTTTTAACCATAGCATTCTCAAAACGTCAGATTTTTTTTTTTTTTTTTTTTTTTTTTGAGACGGAGTCTCGCTCTGTCGCCCAGGCTGGAGTGCAGTGGCCGGATCTCAGCTCACTGCAAGCTCTGCCTCCAGGGTTTACGCCATTCTCCCGCCTCAGCCTCCCGAGTAGCTGGGACTACAGGCGTCCACCACCTCGCCCGGCTAGTTTTTTGTATTTTTTAGTAGAGACGGGGTTTCACCGTGTTAGCCAGGATGGTCTCGATCTCCTGACCTCGTGATCCGCCCGTCTCGGCCTCCCAAAGTGCTGGGATTACAGGCTTGAGCCACCGCGCCCGGTCAAAATGTCAGCTTATTTTTAAGTTCCAGGAATATATCCCACCCCGCCTCCTCTCCATTCCCCCAATGTATTAGCTACAGGCCAGAATTTAGATGGGCTTGTCAATACTCAGGAAGAAAATACAATTACTCCGACAAATAAAAGAAATGGTACCCTAAAAATAGTACAAAATTAGCAGGAAAAGTCCAAAAGGAAACAAAAATATAAGCAAGAATCTATAATATATAACAATAAAGAATGAGTAAAAAATGTGTATATGTATAAATAAGGTACACAGAGACCATGAAGTAAAAAACAGTACTCTCTTAGTTTCTTACAAGGTCCTTAATCAGTTAAGGTTAAACCCTTATTCCAACCACGTTACCATTTTTTCAAAATAGTTTGCTACGCTTCTTTCATAACTGCTTTCAGAGCCTGAGGCACACCATTTTGAATACTGTCACCTAATGGTGGCAAATCTTTTAAACTCTGAAGATGAACTTGACTTTAAAGTGGGAGACGAGCCACCTGATATCATCTTGGTCATAAGTTAAAAGGCATCTAAAATGAGTGCTATCTTTTTGTTGTTAAGTGAAATATGAAGAATTATTTAAAATTTTGTTTCCAAAGAACTTCTAAAAGGAGTTTCAAAAGATACATTGAATAACAGTAGGACATATCAGTGAAAAAACTATATAGCCTCCTAAAATGAGAGCTTTAAAGTAAAACCTCATCTGGCTTTAGTACAGGTATTTTTTAAAGTGGTCTCCTTACTTCAGCCATGTCCCTAGGACTTGGTTATTATGTCCTAATTCCAAACCTGGTGCTTTCTAACAGTTCTGTTAGGAAAAACTAGCTTGGCGAAAACTACTAAAAGAAAAAAAAAGAGACTCTTAGGCTGGGCATGGTGGCTCACACCTGTAATCCCAGCACTCTGGGAGGCCGAGGCAGGTGGACCACAAGGTCAGGAGTTCAAGACCAGACTGGCCAAGGTGGTGAAACCCCATCTCCACTAAAAATACAAAAAAATGAGCCAGGCCTGGTGGCGCGTGCCTATAGTCCCAGCTACTCGGAAGGCTGAGGCAGAAGAATCACTTGAACCCAGGAGGCAGAGGTAAGATTCTTTATCATACCTGGCCACTAGCTGAACATGATCACCAAGGTAAAATTGCTCTGAACAAAACCATGTGCAACAACACAGAGACAAACCTAAGATAAAGCAGATGGCAGAAATTACTCATTCCAGAATTTCATCTTATAACACAAGTTAGTTGCCTACTGAGGAAAGGAAAAGGTTAACTGTTTCAAGATGCATCATCTTTTACACCCACTGTATGGAATGAACTAGAGAATCAATAAGCTGAAATTAGATAACCTATCCTGTGGTGGATTAGGATTTAAACTGCTTCAAATCTTTCTTTAACAGTGCCTAGAAATAAAGAAAGCACACTGGAGAGAGAAGGTATAGTAGATGATATAGGGTAGGAATCCACATGTCTCGGCCAGGCGCGGTGGCTCACACCTGTAATCCCAGCACTTTGGGAGGCTGAGGCGAGTGGATCACTTGAGGTCAGGAGTCCAAGACCAGCTTGGCCAACATGGCAAAACCCCGTCTCTACTAAAAATACAAAAATTAGCTGGGTGTGGTGGCACACACTTGTGGTCCCAGCTACTTGGGAGGCTGAGGCATGAGAATCAGTTGAACTTGCGAGGCGGAGGTTGCAGTGAGCCGAGATTGTGTCACTGCACTTCAGCCTGGGCGACAGAGTGAGACCCTGTCTCCAAAATAAATAAATAGACAGAATCCACATGTCTGGCACGGTGGAAAATGTTAATAGAGAAAAGCACGTCGGAGCCGGTGATAGAAAGAAAGAAATGAAGCGGCTAGCCGTGGAATTTGGGCAGGGAAAGAAATCCAGTCCTGCCCTACAAAGTTAGAAATGGCTGGAAGTCCTAGTAGGTGAAAGGTTAGGTTACTGTTACAGTAGAACAGGAAAGATGAAAGGTAAAATGGCTATGAACAAGAGGAGGGAAACTAACCAAGGTCTGAAGCTTTGGAGGACCCATAACCTTCTGTCTGCACCTGAAAGTGAGTAAGTAAACTGAGGTAATATCGTTAGATAAACATGATGAAAAAGGATGAGTGTGACAAAGAAAGCTAAGCCTTAGCCCAAATCTTCCCCTAACTCTTCTTGACCTACCTCCTAAAATTTAGAAAAGCTGCTCTACTCGGTCTCTAGAATGTGTCATAAACTTTCCGATCATTTAATTTTGCTCACGCCATTTCTCCACACTGCAGACCTTACTCTTCTGCTTAATTTTACAAACTCAATGAATTCCTATATACTTACAAATGCATAAATATGCAACCATGCCCCCAAACTCTTAACACCTAAGCAGATTTCTAAAGTCTATCAAGGGAAACCAAACTAATATATTTGAACATACCATATTCTGAACAAATGGTTAAAATACTTGAAAAAGGAAGAAAGAAACTCCAATCAAACATAAACAGAACCTGGAAAATATCCCAAAAAACCACATGTAGTCTGAGATCTCTGGAGGGCATTCCAATGAAGAATCCATGATTCAGAGGATCTTTACCTCCTTATTCCACCCAAACACCTACAAACGACATTCATTGCCAAGTTCTAGTTGCTCTCTCCCAAGACATAGCTCTATCTGAATTATTTTTGTGTGTGTTTTTACAATAAAGCACCAATGACCTTTTTTTTTTTTTTTTTTTTTGAGGCGCAGTCTCGCTCTGTTGCCCAGGCTAGAGGGCAGTGGTGTGATCTTGGCTCAATGAAACCTCCACCTCCTGGGTTCAAACAATTCTCCTCCTGCCTCAGTCTCTCAAGCAGCTGGGACTACAGGCAGGTGCCACCATGCCCGGCTAATTTTTTTGTATATATTTATTTGAGACTGAGTCTCGCCCTGTTGGCCAGGCTAGAGTGCAATGGCATGATCTCAGCTCACTGCAACCTCTGCCTCCCAGGTTCAAGGGATTCTCCTGCCTCAGCCTCCCGAGTAGCTGGGCCTACAGGCACACACCACCACACCCAGCTAATTTTGCATTTTTAGTAGAGACGGGGTTTCACCATATTGGCCAGGCTGGTCTCAAACTCCTGACCTCATGATCCACCTGCCTTGGCCTCCCAAAGTGCTGGGATTACAGGTGTAAGCCACCTGTACATGAATCATCAGAAGTTTACCGTACCTGGCCTAATTTTTGTATTTTTAGTAGAGACGGGGGTTTTGCCATGTTGGCCAAGCTGGTCTAGAACTTCTGACCTCAGGTGATCCATCTGCCTTGGCCACCCAAAGTGCTGGGATTACAGGCACGATCTACTGTGTCCCGGCCACCAATGACCATTTTTAATAGCTTCCTAAATCTAAGACATAGCATGTAGGTCACAATGAGAACTATAAACTTAAGATCAAACTCCGCAATGGGCTCAAAGACAAACATGTCAACTCAATGATAGGGTCAGATTAGTCACAAAGTTTTTAATACTAGATCAACTTTCTTTGAACATCTTTACTCTCACCACCACAGCCTGTTCCTTTCATTAGCAAGAAGGAAAAGCATCTATACAAAATGTAAATTTGTAGCCAAAAAGTGCTATAATGCACTTCAAAATAAAGACCCCATAGAATCCCAATATGCCTACTATGAGAATGTTATTATGGACAAATGTAATAAAACTTTCAGCCATTCCAACTCTTTGATGCATGCGAATCATCAGAAGTTTACTGCTTAGTATGATTTTTATTTTAGACTATGTCACAGCATTCCTGTATTTACTCAAATAAGCCACAACAACCACACTGTTCTAATGCTTTGATGGAACTGTGAATTATCAATTAGGCTTCAACGTACCAATCAATACCTTACAGTTTTGTCATGAAAATGCTTGTTTCCCTTCTCCTTCGTTTCTTTTTGACACACTGAGGCAGTCTACCAGTTCCATTCATTGCCAGTCTTTAAAAGTTAATATGTACTCCCCCCAACTCATCAGTCAATAACTTAAGCATAATAAATGTTATTGTAGAGAATTACTATCTCTGTGAATCATACAACATCGGAAAACACAAAAACACCAAGGAAAATAAATGGAGAGTCATCCTAATTCATCATTCTTATCTGAACTATCACTAAGCCCTATCAATTCTTTGTCTCTCAGAGCAAACAATTCCATTTGTCAAGTTCACTAAAGTTCTCTCAGTCCATAGAACAGATCCTGGAATAAAGCATGAGCTTAATATTTTTCATGAATAAGTAAATCAGATCTGGAAAATATAAAGGTTAGGAGGGAGATATCTGATCAAGTCATTTTGTATTAAAAGTTCAATTTTTAAAACTTAAAAGTCTTATCAATAAAAAGAAAGTTTGAAAATAAATTTGCTAGTTCAGTAATGGCAAATGAAGTTTCAGGGTAATAACCAAACTTCTCTTTTGCACTATGAGGTTGCTGGAAAAAAAAAAGCAATGATTATACATGGCAAAATTGGAGATCCAATCAGGAGGCAGAAATCACACAATAATTTGAACTTGGAAAGTTCAATATCAAAAAAATATTACAGGGGACTGGAGTAATGAGAGATTGGCTAAAAGATTACGGGAATGACAAACACAAGAAGCACTCACTACCCCTAAGGTTGAGATAAAGGTCCTCCCACTCCCTAACACTGGCTGACTGAATGGCAGAGAAGCAGCAGGTGAGACCCGCCCAAAAATCCTCCCTCTTCGGTGCTGGGAAAAACTGTTTATTGAGAGGTATTTCACTGGAGACCTTCCATTATGAAACCAACTAAGACAGGTACTAGGGGACGCTGCTGGTTGCTGCTGACCACTGTGCAGTACAAGAGCCAGGCCTTGGAGAAGGTGTTCATGCTACAAGCAGAGCCTGTCAAGAAAGCACACTATAACTAAATACAAACACCCTTTCCTCCTGCAATGCCCCTCCAGTACAGCCTATCAACAAAGCTTAACATTTTGCCCAGTGGTAAAAGAAAAACGTTTAAAGGACCCAGCTCCACTTCCACAGAGCATGCAAAAAGGGTTTACAAATGGTCTCTGACTTGTGATATTGTAAAAGCAATACATATTCAGTAGAAACCATACTTCAAGTACCCAGGTAAAGATTCTGTTTTTCACTTTCAGTACAGTATTCAATAAATTACATGAAATATTCAACCTTTATTATAAAATAGGCTTTGAGTTAGATTTTGCCAAACTGTAAACTAATGTAAATGTTCTGAGTATGCATAAAGCAAGCTAGGCTGAAGCCATGATTTTCAGGAAGTCTGGCATATTAAACTCATTTTTTACTTACTGTATTTTCAATTTACAGTGGGTTTACCAGGATATAATCCTATCATAAACTGAGGAGAATGTGTATTAGAAGCTAAGAGGCAAGTCTACCCCTTGGCTACTCAGCTTCCATATGTACTCTTCTCTACACATTTGAACTCCCTTATAATAATAATAATAAGCCAAAGGCAGAGGTGGCTTCCTCAGCATCAGGTTCCTGAAGCACAGGCAGCTTCTTCTGCATCCATTGATACTTACAATTCCTTTTCTAGCAACCAATCAAGAGAGCAATACAAGGCCATTAAGGAGGAAATTCCACAACTTCTTCTATAGTTCACATCAGAGTCAGTTCTTTTTATCTGAGTCCTTCTTATACAAAGTCCTTCTTATATGAAGTTGTGGGCAAACGTGTGTGTGTGTGTGTGTGTGTGTAGAACTGACTCTGGCACTAGATCTCGGTTAAAATCCAGGGGGGTGGAGGGGAGGTGTGTGTAGGAGAAATAATTCTGGCACTAGATAATCTTGGTTAAAATCCAGGTCTATCACTTTCAACTATAGTGCTTTAAGCAAGTTACCTGTTTCCTTGCCCCTGTAAAATAAGGGGAATAATATCTACCTAGTAGGGTTGTTGTGAAGAGTAAATCAACTAAGTGAAGATTAAATCAAACAACCTGTGTGAACCTTGCACAAGTGTTAACCACTATTATTTTACTTGTAGAGACAAAGTGAGTTAATTTCCTGTCTCCCCACACTGCATGAAAGCTTCATAAAGGTAGGGGAATTTGTCTGTTTTATCTGTTATTCCCACCACCTAGAACAGTTCCTGGACTAAATAGGTGTTTAAATATTTGTTTATTGAAAACAAGTAAACCACTGATCACAAGCTCTTCTATAAAAAAAGTTACTAATGGCAACTTTTCGAAGTTCTAAAGACAACCTAGAGTTTAGCAACTAAAAAAGTTAATGGGGGGAGGAGGAGGGAGGAAAAAATGATGTTGATCTCTTCTTTAAAAAGACCAAAAATCAGCAACACATAACTTCAGTGTTTTAACTTGCCTGACTCTGGCACATACCAGTTGTATGGCCTGGGGAAAAAAAAAATCATTCCACTTGAGCCTCAGTTTTCCCTTTTCAGGGGAAATAACTACTTCAAAAGATTGTTAAAACATAAAATACAATAAAATGATTTAAATGACAGCATCTAGGATAAAGTTTGTACTCTACTAAAGCTCACTATCATCTAAATGTGACCTCCGGTTTTTCTAGTTCGAACAGTATACAAAGAGCTTTCACTGTGCACTCAATCTGAGCTTTAACTGAAAAAGCTGTTCTCAGGGGGTTTCAGAAACAGGAGATACTGCTTAGTTTAAGTTTCATCAGATGGCAAATTCTGTAATCTCCCGAAACATTCTTTCCAAGAGTTTCTATGTAAAGAATATAAGATTGTATTCTGAATCCACTGAAGGTAAAACAAGAGCATCCAAGACATATCTAACTTAAATATGTCCTATACAGAAAAAAAAAAACAAAAACAAAAACCAAAAAAAAACCCTGCCGTGGCTAACGCCTGTAATCCTAGCACTTTGGGAGTCCGAGGCGGGAGGATCGTGAGGTCAAGAGATCGAGACCATCCTGGCCAACATGGTGAAACTCCATTTCTACTAAAAATACAAAAATTAGCTGGGCATGGTGGTGCGCGCCTGTAGTCCAGCTACTCAGGAGGCTGAGGCAGGAGAATCGCTTGAACCCGGGAGGCAGAGGTTGCAGTGGGCCAAGATCACTTCACTGCACTCCAGCCTGGTGACAGAGCAAGACTCTGTCTCAAAAAAAAAAAAAAAAACCAACAAATATCTGGCATTAAATGGTGGATATTCTGAAAAGTGACCCTATTGATAAGACAGCCACATTGTTTACCAGAAGAGAAATAATTTATTCATATTTTCACAATATTCACATCTAATTTTCTAGAACTTAACTTCATTAATTCCCTTATTAATTTCTGCCAAACTGACATAAACGTCCCGTCAAAAAGTACCACAAAATACAGGTTATAAAAACACTACTATTAGCAATTTGTAGTGATACCAGAGCACACACCCTTATTATTTACTACTCCAAGGAGCTGTTGGCAAAGTTCTCAATTATTCTTAACTTACAGAAACAAATAATTTTATCATTGACTCAAAACAGAAAGTGGTGATATCTATGCTTCTGGCAGTACTAGAGCTCAATTAACAAGCAGTCTTTCTAAACCTCACAGCAGATGAAACACTAGCTTTGCTAAAAATAATATAAAATGATGGATGTTAAAACTAGAATAGATCTTATCTACTGTAAGTACTACCAGTCTTACAGCAATGTAAGTTTTAATATTTGAAATGTAGAAATAAAGTTTACAAGATTTGTAGGCTCCACAGAACCCTGGTGTTCTAGGTGAGAAAACCTAGACCAGAAAACCAGAGTTTAAGTGACTGGTTCCCACTCTCTTGCTCCCAACACAAACAGCCAGGCCAGTCAGAGACAGTGCTGATTAGAACTGATTTTCTCTACTTTATGAAAACTCCTCTTATCAGAAAAATTGATACTGCCCTTTCTTTCGGTATCACGTTATCTACACATTTGTGTGTGTGTGTGTGTGTGTGTAAAAGATACATTAGGGATCACAAGTTCTAGTTATGCTTGCTTCCCCTAAGCTTCTTACAAGAGCAGCTAGATCATGAAGGAGGTGGTTGTAGTACGTGTACATAATAGATACCAACATTCACGTCTTTATTGGAAAACTGGGATGTAACACCACCAACCAGCTTACACAAGAGAAAAACACAAACTAAGTTACTGACAGCGGGATGATGAACCACCCAACGAGTTAAAAAGAAACAAAAGTACGCCACTATATCTTAATAAGTATCCAGTCTTTGGGTTCAAATTATATTCTTTCCCCAGTTTTAGTCATTTTGTAACAAATTTTAATAAGCCTGATATGTATTTCATGGTCATGTCTGAGGTTGGCTGAACTTAAGCATCCCTATATAACACACTTCACACTTAGTAACTTGCTAGTTACCTATGGTTAACAAATGTTTCATATGGTATGTTTTAAAAACTTTCAGTGAAACACTTTAACATTTTTAACCCAGCAAACAAAAACTGTCTAAGCAAATAACCCACACGAGTAGAAAAATGACCTTAAGCTTAACCTGAAACACAGGTATAATAAGGAAAACAAATGGAGAGAAGTCCATCTCAATTCAGGAGGCAGAAGAACTCCCGCTGCCCCCAACACACACAAAGAGGGATGGCAGTGGAAGGCAGGCTCATAAACCAGAGGTGTACTGGACAAGTCAAGCGATTCCTCCCGGTTTCCGCATTCTGCAACAGCGGTCGCTCAGTGGTGCGGTTAGGGCCGCAATCTATAACCTTCATTCCGGAAGACCCCAGCATTTCTATGTGGTGTCCAAATCCAATTGGTGAGCAAAGAAAGGGCTGAAAGGCCAGGCCGTGATACTTTGGGACGTTGGACGTACGGCAAGAAACATTTTCCACTCTCAATCGAAATCGGAGCAATGGGTGTATTGCGGAAAAGACTTATTAGGAAGGTCCCCTAAGACAAAGGGCTGCGAGTCAGGAACCATCCCCAAGCTCGGGAGCGGGAACCGAACGGTCCCGGGGCCGTATCGGCGCAGCCTGCACCCCGCGCTAAGGCGACGCCCGACCGCGCCGCCCACATTCCGGAAGTATTCGGAGACCCCCACCCAGCCGGCCCGAGCTGACCCTCTCCTCCACCCGTACGCCCGCGGACCGAGCTCCTCACCCTGGTGATTGAACAGTCTCCATATTCTGGTGAAGAGAATTCCCATTCTCGGACAGCAGACCCCCCCCTCCAGACACCCGGGCCGCCCGGCTTCCCCTGGCTCAGGCTGAAGGGGAGGAGAGAGACGCGTTGGAGCCTCCGCCTCTGCTGCTGCTCCCGCGCTGGTCGCGGGCCCGCTTCCAGGGAACCGGAGGGAGGCCGCAGCCCAGGCCGCCCTGCCGCGCGCAAGGCCCCGCCGCTGCCGCCGCGGCACTCGCCTGGCTCGCGGACATCGCCGCCGCGTTGTCTGCGACGAGCCTCGCGGGCCACCGTCCTCCCCCAGTTCCTCTCGGGCGGCTGGGGTGGCGACGACCACGCGGGCGGGGGAGGCGAGGGGGTGGGTTTGGCGGGACGTGAGTGCGCAGGCGCGCGGCCAGAGGGGCGGAGCCTGGGAAAGGGCGCCCGCCTGGTTCTCGCTTATTTGCATAACCAAGACTGCTGAAGGCATGGGACCTTTCCCTGGGACTGAGGCTGTGAAGGCCCCAAATTGGGGCAGATGGCTTCCGATTGCTTCCTGTTGCGTCCCCGAGTATTTATATTTCTCTCGAATCTCCTCCATTGCGCCATAATGTGAACATATAATTGAGTACCCCATGTCCATCCCCAACCCTTGGCACACCAGTAAAAGTTCCACGTCTTGACCTCTAAGACATGGTGTCCCCCCTGGATCTTTTAGGGAAAAGCCTGCCGCCCTCTGACACTCAGCTGAAGTCAGTGGCCTTACCTAGATAGTCGCCTTAAAGCCGTTTTTGCACTTCAGGGCTCTTTTCTTTCCAATCTCTCTTCACTCTCAGGTCAGTATTGCCCAAAACAACGATTTTGATCAAGTCATTCCCCTATTTAAAAACCTTTAGTGGCCACTAAAGCTCCGTCCCTTTCTGTTCTCCTTAACCTTAGTAAAAAGGAAAAGAAAGAAAAATTGGGAGACGTAGGAGCCATTTGAACTGCTTTGTACGCCCATCCACAACAGCTGCATGAAATTAAGCAAAATCAGCAATAAACTGCACCTTCCCATCTCACTTCTCCTAACTACACACAATTTTACCTCAAAATATAGAAAAGTAATTTATTTGACTTCTTTTGGGGCTTTATGGTTAAAAAGGCAAAATTTAGAGGAGCCATACATGAAGGGAAGGAAAATCATAGTAATCCATATTAATTTATAGATTATCATGTCTGGATTTACTTAATACTCTGTACGCTGTTTAGAAAAACAATGTAGTTTGTACAAGCAATTTGCATTAACTCTTTAATATTTCCATTCTTGCATGCTGTAGGTAATGCTTTGGTAGCTCTAAGACTTTTGCAGACTCCCACGCAGATGTCAGCTTATGAAATGGATGTCATATACACATTAACCTGTGCTGCTGGAGCTTCATGTTTTACAATCTACCTTAAGGAAATTGTCTCCCAGGTTATTTTCCGAGTGAAGAAAGAAGAGAGAGAGAGAGACAGTTTAAAGACCAGTTTATCTATGATTAGAGAGAAGTGCAAAATGTCATTAGAGAGACTTCTGATTTCAGGCATGAGAGAGTAGGATGGTTTGACTATACCCTCCTACCATTAACAAATAGAAAACTGCACAAAGTACAGGCAACGACATTTCAGATATTGAAAAACACATCACAGGACTGTGATTCTTTGCAAAAGAGAAACAAGTGGAGTCTTACCATTTCCTGGACTTTATCCCTAAAAGGAATTCCCAGTCAACTACGGAGGAAGTGGGAACCTAAATGAGAATTTGGGAACCTCCTAGAACTGAAGATGCACATCAGCATTCCCAGAGATCAAGATGGCTAGAATTTGTGAAGCAGAGTAACTGGAAGGAGGCAGCTACACAGAGAAAAGCTCTACAAACCTGTTAATGGGCCATGGAGTCTTTGGCTGCATATCACTTTGTACTCATACAGTATGCACCCGCAGGAGGCTGGCCAATCACAATTCCTGAGGAAAAATAAGTACCAGGGAACTGTAATGCAAATGATTCCCAGAGATTACAACGGGTCAGGAATTATTCGAATTCCCTTCAGCCAGAGTGAAGAGAACTGAATATGTAGGACAGGGGTGTCCAATCTTTTAGCTTCCTTGGGCCACGCTGGCAGAAGAATTGTCTTGGGCCACACATAACATAAGCTAACATTATTGATAGCTGATTAGCGAAAAAATAAATAAAATCACAAAAATACTCATAATCTTTTAAGAAAGTTTACGAATTTGTGTTGGCCACATTCAAAACCATCCTGGGGCCAGGTGTGGTGGCTCACATCTGTAATCCCAGCACTTTGGGAGGCCAAGGTGGGCAGACCGCTTGAGGCCAAGAGTTTGAGACCAGCCTGGCCAACACGATGAAATCCCGTCTCTACTAAAATTACAAAAATTAGCCGGGCATGGTGGTGCACGCCTGTAATCCCAGCTACTCTGGAGGCTGAGGCAGGAGAATCGCTTGAACTCAGGAGGTGGAGATTGCACTGAGCCAAGATTGAACCACTGCACTCCAGCCTGGGCGACAGAACGAGACTCTGTCTCAAAACTAACTAACTAACTAAATAAATAAATTTTTAAAAAGCCATCCTGGGCTGCATGCAGCCCACAGGCTGTGGGTTGGATAAACTCGATATAATTGAATGGACACCCCCAGAGACCTTAGAAGAGGAGCTAACTGGCCTAAGAATAAGCCCTACATAAGACCAGTTCTAAAGAAGCTTAAAACCAAACCTTGAAAGGGCCAAACTAATTCACAATTGCCTGCCAAAATAAGTATAACATTCTTTAAAGGAATACAAGATCAAGTCATCAGCAATGTAAACTTTACATTGTACTAAATCCAATACAAAATCACTAGACGTGCAAGGAAACAGGAAAATGTGATCCATAATCAAAAGAAAATCACTCTACAGAAATACCCAGGCATGGGGACGTTAAGTGATTGCTGCAAGTTCACGGCTAGTTATTGCTGGATCAAGACTTTGAACCCAGACAAAGGTTAGATCCATACTCAAACCACTGTGCTAATCTTCATGTTGTATGAAAGTACAAATGAGATGTTTCTCTCCTTAGTCCACTTTATTATTGGAAATGTGCTGATGACAAGAGAAGTAGCTTCAGGCATACGGCTGGTGGATGAGTTTCAAATTGTTGGCTGAAATACTTTGATAGTTGAGATAGCCTTATATAATACCTCTCCAATAACTGAGGTACTGTTCATTCAGTCAACATTTATTATATTCCAGGCATTGTTTTGTATGCTTCAGATGATTACCTAGCTTAACAGTAACATATGAGTACTTTTTTTTTTTTTTTTGAGACAGAGTTTCGCTTTTGTTGCCCAGGCTGGAGTGCATTGGTACGATCTCGGCTTACTGCAACCCCCGCCTCCCGGGTTCAAGCGATTCTCCTGCCTCATTCTCCTGAGTGGCTGAGATTACAGGCATGCACCACCACACCCAGCTAATTTTGTATTTTTAGCAGAGACGGGGTTTCTCCATGTTGGTCAGGCTGGTCTCGAACTCACGACCTCAGGTGATCCACCCACCTCGGCCTCCCAAAGTGCTGGGATTACAGGCATGACCCACTGTGCCCAGCCAAGAATTTTTCTTTAACATTTAAAATTTTTCTTTAAAAATACATACTCATAGCCGGGTGCAGTGGAGGTGAAGGCAAAAGATACCAGTGAAGATGGATCCATTATGTAGGCTCACAGTGATGGAGAAAAATAAGCTGAAATATCCAGTTGAGGGAAATGACTAATGCAACATAATTAAGAATTTAGGCCAGGCATGGTGGCTCACGCCTGTAATCCCAGCACTTTGGGAGGCCGAGGCGGGCGGATCACCTGAAGTCGTGAGTTCGAGACCAGCCTGACCAACATGGAGAAACCCCGTCTCTGCTAAAAATACAAAATTAGCCAGGTGTGGTGGCGCATGCCTGTAATCCCAGCTACTCGGGAGGCTGAGGCAGGAGAATCACTTGAATCCAGGAGGCGGAGGTTGCAGTAAGCCGAGATCGCACCAGTGCACTCCAGCCTGGGCAACATGAGTGAAACTCCGTCTCAAAAAAAAAAAAAAAAAAGAAAGAAAGAAAGAAAAATTCTTTGAGAGAGAAGTTTCAATAAGCTTTGGTTTCTTCATTTGTATTTGTGTCTCATAATCCATCCCCTGCCTACTTTCCTGGGTGATCAGATGAATTAAATGTGATAATTGTGAAATAACTTGACTCTAATAAATCACTGTATAATCCTAATGCAGTGATAATAATCAACACAGTCCATATTTCTTTTGAATCTCCTATACAGTGCAATGACAGAAAAGTCAAATTCCAATCAAGTCTTTAAACATAGACAATTGCTCCGAATACATACTATGGAATTCTTATAGGTACAAGATAGCTTTGGAAATGTCTGATAACTGCAATGTTAATCATTTTGGAGTGAATGACTTGTGAACGATACTTCATCTAGTATATTTTTCTATACTCAATCCTATTTTGCACATGTATTCTAATATATTTTATTTCACACGTGTGTGTATTTAACTTATAAACTCTTTCCTGATACAGTGCTTATTTTGTGATCACTCATAGCACCTGGCAGAGTATTCAGAAAATAGTCATTTGATTGAATCCATTTTTAGGATAAATGTTTAGACTTCTTTTTTTCATAAAAGGGTACCTACTGATTTCCAGTATTTCTTCAATATATTTCTAGAATAATATAAAGGAGAGGTATAACGCTGGTTTCAGTGTTTTTTCATTTATTATATAAAAGAAAAAAAGTAATGCAGTTGTTTTGTACACATTTGAATTCCATAAAACAAATCCATAGAAATGAGGATACTCTATGCATGCACTCTGCATTTTCTTTGTTAAATGTTTTTATTCACAAAAATAACACCACATTTTTTTCTTTGAAGCCACTAAAGCAGAGGGAGAACAAAACATGCAGCACTGTACACATTTGCATAGTATATTTTACCCAGCATGCCTTGTAGAATGCTACACATACCTAGATAGGAAAAATAAAAGGGGACACATTATTAAAATAATTAAAATTTAAAGAAAGAAAAAAAATTATTTGACAAAGGCATTTTTTTATCCCACTTTGTCAATGGAGATATAGCAATAGCCTGGGATTTCAACAGCCCTCAGAATAGTAGGAAAAATCTTTTTACATCATTTTGCCATATTTCTGTTTTAGTATGTTTTATGTTAATACATTTATTTTTTATTCCCTCCCACCATCCCTACAAAAACACAGCTAATGGCTTTAAATTATGTTTCAAAGTAGTATTCAGTACAAAACAAACTAAAGAATCCCTAAGTAATATAATTCTTTGTGGTTGGGACATCTTTATTGATCTTTCTGACTTGAGGCTGTGAAAAATACGAAAATTTCAAACATGTCCAAAATTCAGAGGAGCCCTATGAGCTCACTTGCTGTGACTTTCTGCTGTTGTTATTGAAAGAGAAGAAATAAGAAGAGAAAATATAGTATGAGTGTTATCACAAAATAAAATTTAATAAACTTTATGGAAGGGAATAAAACAAAAGAAATTACATCCACAGATTGCAAGGCTATGAAATAAATTGCTGGAACAGTATCAAGCAGCAAGTTAAAAAGATGGTAGATGAAGTAAATCTGATAGAACTAAATCGACATACTTTTAAAAAATATGACTGCCAAATTTAACAGTGGATTTTGTTATAAGTTTGTGCTATAACAAATGTGCTTCTTTCTCCTCAATCTATTTTTATATTATTGGCAAAATATATATTTTATAATTTTGTACTGTACAATATGTTTTTGCTACATTATTTTTCTACTGCTAATGCAGATTATAAATAACAACATAGATTTATTTTGGCAATAAAATGCTTTCATTTTAATAACGTCCCAGAAAATATTGTAAGGCATATGAAAAATAGTATGCAACAATATAGCGTTAATGATCCCGCATCTTTAATACATCCCTTATGCATACAGAATTCACACCGATTTCAGTTAAAAGTGTGTGAAAGTGGCATGCAAGTAG
The DNA here is from genome assembly GCF_008728515.1 of Papio anubis. Lineage (NCBI taxonomy): Eukaryota > Metazoa > Chordata > Mammalia > Primates > Cercopithecidae > Papio > Papio anubis. Next base: position 35,663,423 of record NC_044985.1, read on the forward strand.
GGCAAGAGTGGCCCCTACATAAATATAGACATAGCCATTTGTTGAGAAATTTAAGTGTTCAAAACATAACCAAGAACACTTACAAAGTATTGAAAAGCTAGAGGCCAGCCACTACTGGTTCTTAGGTCCCCTTTTAACTCCTTATAATTTTCAAATGAGGAAGCATCAGTGTATTCTCCCAAACCACTCTAAATTCATTAGTAACAACTTCTACCATCCTTCTGCAAACATTTTACATACATCATGAGAAACAAAAGAAAGTTTCATACATAACTAAGACTCCCCCAAACCAATTGCTACTCACTCTTAATTATACTTTGTTTATGGCAAGTAGAAGTTACAGCCCTTAGGATTATCTGATGAGAAACTTTCTAGTCTTCTCATAATGTCCCTCAATTACATGAAGCATTTAGAATTAATCATCTATAAGTAAAAAGAGATAGTTGCTATCAGAGGATGTATTTTAAGAAAGTCCATTTTAATAAAAGAAGAAATCTTTAAAAGTAATTTTTGAATGCTGTAGTTCTGGGTGCCCATATAAGCCAATTTTACTATTTTGACTAACTTGACTGCTTGAGTCAAAAAGAAGGTTATCCTTACTGTCTGTCTAACAGCTAACTGGATTGACTTGACTGGTTTGATCATGATTACCATTTTAAAGAAGAGGACTGTTTTGCCCCATAGACACAGCTTGAGGAAGTAAACTTAGTAAGAGTTATTTTAAATATTGACAGTATTTAAAGGTATGAGAAACTAATAAAACAGATTTTATTACATAATTTCCTATAAAGTTTTCATTCATATAGTCATTCAAGGATGAGTTTTATATAATTTAAAAAAAACACAACATGCAACATTGTCATAAAAGACAAAGGCAGAAATATAAAAGGAATAAGGGGTACACAGCATTTATTTGAAACATTGATATGAAGTTTATTCCAATTACATGGGAGTCCAAGATAATGCATATCCTTACCCAGTAAATAGCTAAGTCATGCTCTGGGTCTCTGCAGAAGTCAAGGACCAACAAAATGTGGATCTGCAAACCAGCTGCTCTTAAACATAAAGTCTCTGGACTTCTACTCTCTTTTAGACTTAGAACTAGATATTATAACAAGTTGCACACAAAGGCAATTCCCTTGCAGTTTGTTTTGTTCCCTATGATGACTTACATGTTAAATTAACCTTGCCTCATGATAAACTGTGGATCAATTCAAAGAAAACTTCACTAACGTGAAAGAAATGAAAGGGTGTCAAAGAGCATTTTGGAAACAGTTTAAAATCTAAAGGGAAGGCATATTTTAACACTCTATGCATTTAGTTTTGCAGCAAGGTTAGCCAGAATAGTGATAATTTTGATCACTACTTATTGACCAGTGTTTTTCCCTTTAAAGACAGATTGTCTTCTCTAGAGAAGAGGTAGTAAATATATCAGTACATAGGGTAATTTCTATAATGGTATTACATTTTTTAAGCAAATACCAAAATAAAACTGTGTAACTAAGAAAATATGTACTAACATGCAAATTAAGGTTGCCAAGAAACATTCTTAATGGACATCCTGGGTCTTAACAACATTTTGTGATATGTTCATTTAAAGAGTTTAAATTTGCAAACCATCTTTTAGAATAATTTCCTTTTCTTACTTCCTTTCACTGCCTCCACTTCCTATTATGAATTTTAAGGCCCCCACACAAAAGACAAGTTCAAGTATGCAGGTATGAAAAGAGGTTAACATTCCAAAAATACATTTTGCAACAACAACAACAATTAAATAGCAGATTATTTAAAGGGAACAAATAATTGTCTCAGAATTTGTTTCACATTAATAAAATTCGTTTCATTAAAGACTAACTGCAATGACTTATATAGTCACAAAATTAAGACTCTTAGTAGGAAAGACCATCAGTCTAAATTGTGAACAATTTCAACCTTCTCTCCAATAGAACTGTATAAAGATAAGAGAGAATCATCACTTATAAACATTTCTAAGTGTTGCTTTAAATGTTAAACAAGATAATGTTGTTGGTTATAATATTAGAGTCACATTATACCCTTGAGAATTAACATCAGGATTGACAAATTGCATTCCTTTTTTTTCCAGAACTACATTTCCACATTCTCACATGAGTCCATATTATTATATGTCTGTGACTGAAATTACAGAATTCTAGTATGTGGCTTGTACTGTAAGTTAAAACAGCCTCCAAACAGTAAAAGACTTGTTTCTCCTGCCTATAATCATTTGCTATCTTTAAATGAAATTAATTAAAAACAAAGTATTTATGGAATATGTATTTTTCAAAGGTGCTTGGTGTGCTTGGCAAAAATAAAACTTTTCATTTAGTATATATCTAGATTTTAAGTATCATTTACACAATAAACTCTTAAGTCTTTAAAAAAAATAAGATGTATATCCCCTTATCTGAGGAAGATAAACTTATTACAGAAGGAAGGGGAAAGAATATGCCAAATTAAAGTAAACATTTAAATATATCCATCAATAAAATATACATTATACCCTTTCCAAGATTGTCAGCTTTTGAGTAAGAATGCAAAGCAAAACAGGTATGGACGTCTGACGGTAAATGATAGATTGGTTTTGTGCACAGATATTGAATGAGCCTCTCCTTATCGGCATGACATGGAAGACTAAAAACAAGGCTTTGAGAGGCCTTTAAAAACAAGTGACTTTTAAAAAGTTGAAAGAAGATGGTAATCTTGATGACTAGGAAATATATGTAAATGCTGTTACAGCTACCTGCCATAAAATGTAAATATCTTAAAGTAGTTAAATGACCAAATTGCTAATGCTACTACAGAAAAAGCTGAACAGCTGTCTAGTCTAAATTTATACACCTTGGTGCACTCTTTGCAATTAAATACTTTAATGCGCACAAACAAGAAACCAGTAAAGCATATAGAAAAATGTTTTGGCTAATGTTTTCTTTCTCATGCAAGTATGTGCTGTACATGTAATAAATATATTTTTGTGTGCTGGAAGATGCTCTTCTGTGTTCTAACAAAGTATTCAGTAATGGCAGGTTATATGTTTATTAAAGTGCCTAATGGATATAACTCTTTTAAAATGTCTTAACTGAAAGTTTTATAAGCTTCACTAGATGACAGAAGAATCTCACAAGCCAGTATCACATGTTAACTTTTAAAATTTACTAAGCCCATATTTTTTAATTGTATCAAATATTTGAAATGACTTACAGATTTATAGGTGTCCTCATTATCAGCTAAACAGGTTTGTAATGGGGTACATATAGTGAACATAAAGGCAGGGGGGATGTGGTGAGGTTGTAATGGGGTTCAAGATATATATATAATTCATCAGTAATATGGAACTTCTTTCCATGGTCAAGAAGATTACTGAACTGGTGCATGCTTTGAGTACCTAAATATTGAAAGGCTTGGGGAGAAAAGAAGATACTATAAAATTAATTATCATCATTTTCAAAAATAGGCTTCATGACATGTACTAGCAGAAAAGGACTTTGATGGCTGGACTTATTGGAGTTTTAGAAAATGCATGCACTGTGGACATTTAGAAACAAGAGCAATTTTTTAAAAGATATTTATGTAAAAAGGGTCAATTTCAATAATTTCTTGGATCATAGTGAATCTAAGGCTTCCTTGATAATATAAAACTATAGGCCACCAATTCCATAATTATAGCCACTGGAAAAACGGTGAAGACTTAATAAGATGAAGAGGAGTGTTCATTAGAAATAAGGCAGCTCAATCTCCAAATTCTTTATAATTTTCTGCATTAAAATGCTATAATTTTAGTCAACAAATATTTCTGAATCTATGAGTTTATTTTTTGGTGCAAGCTTTCAAAATCATTTGTTTCAACTTTTTTCAATTAGTCATTTTGTAAAAACACCTCCTGAATATCAAAGTTGAGTGTGTCCACATAAAACAAAAATCCTTAGCATGATTTAAAGAATTTGCTGAAGGGCCAGAACATTCAGATATCCAAAGACAGAGACTGAAAGAAGCAATGGAAAGATACTCAATCTTGTTGGCGGAAAATACTGACCCTGCGTTTGTATTAAGAGAAATAGATGAATTCCCGTCTGGAAGTGCTTAGCATTACACTCAGGAGGATTGGTACCACATCCTTACTATCTGACTTTAGATTCCTGGATGTATGTAGTTGTGCTCAGATTGATTAAAGGGAGAACAACACCCCATTTTATATTTCACATAACCAGCTATGCTTGGGCTTCTCTTTACTATTCTCTCTTACTGCTGAAAACATTTTGAGGTTTTTTGCTTGTTTGTATTGGTTTTTGTCAACCTCAAATGAGCTAACAGTACTGACTAAACAAAAAGCAAAACACTTTGAATACAACAGCTGTGCCAGGAAAGAAATAAAAATATTAAAATCTGAGGAGACTATATAATTTCTGCATTAAGATTTCTGAGATTTTTTTTGGCACTATCAATACATTTGGTAAGTTTGAAAAGTCATTCTGGCAACATTAACATATATTAAAATGTTTATACACTCCAACTTTAAGTGTAAATTTAGCTTCCAGCAAATAAATACCAAAGCTGGATTTGGCTTCTATTGGTATTTCTATTTTCTTATTAGTTTTTTTATTTTTTCCCAGATTTTTCAATTGATTACAACATGCTCAAGTAGACTTTCTAGTCAATTCACCCAAATTCCAACAGGAATTGGTTTATAAATTGGTTCCAACTGGAACTGGTCATTTGGAATTTCCAGCATGGGAAATTATTTTATATGTGCCTTGTAAGTACCCTAAATTACAAATTGATGTGTCTAAATCTATGAAGAAAACAAAATGTACTGTTATCATGTAAATGTTGCACTTAAAAATATCTATATGATCGGGCATCTAATATCCATCTAGACTCAAGGGCATAATGTAATTTTTTTTGCCCCTTACTTAGCATAAAATGACAGCAGCCCATTGGCACAGTAAATACTGTGCTATGTTAGCCAAGTTAAGATGATTGGTTTATCCTAGCACTGCTATGGCAAATTGTCAACAGATGAATATTTTTTGTTTCCTCAGACTCAAAGCCTATGTCGGGAGTCATGGCTATATCCCCCAGGTGATCCTCGGTTCCTATGGGGTTTGTAAGTGTCCTGGTATGAGTCAGGGTAATCTTCTTCCACAAGAGGGTAATGATCTCGGCTATGCTGAGAACTGGAAGACAAGCGGTTCCTACTCTTCCGAGCCCTTTCATTGTGATAATTTTCATCAGAGGTCATTAGACTTCGTCTTTCAATTGGAGAGTTCTCTGTGGAGTGGTTGCTGTGCCTCATTCGCTGACTCTAAAAATATCAGATAGTTCATTGATTAAATAATGTCAGCTTCATCCATCTAAACATGTAAATGTATGTAAAATCATAGGATCTGTACAATAAGATGCTAAATATCTGACTTAATAAGGCATTCTGATGCACCAATGGTCTGCTCAGAATATCTGGTCTTATTTATTTGGGACACAACATGAAAAGATGCCAGAGTGTTGATAGTTTATGAGTTTAATTCCACAGTGCTGAATGACTGTGCTTCCTATTACAAATGTAGAATTGAAAGCTAACTGTTAAATGGAACTTAATATATTTAGGAAGGTCTAAATGGACTTATTCTATTGCATTTCTATTGCAAAAGTCCATTTCTATTGCAAAAATGAAAATTATTTTACTATTGGGAAATAAAGTTCAGAATAGCATTTATTATTTCTCTCCTGAATTGATATAATAATTCTCTTTCTAAAGTAACACACCTCACCTTGATCTAACTGAATATTCCTTATACCTTTTAAAACATTTTAATAAAATTATTATTTGTGCTGTTCATAAAATAAAGTGTTTCTGCATCCTACATTAATGTAATAATCTTTCCAAGGGTATATACAATAATTATGAAGCCAGCTAATTGATATTTATAAATCTTGCTTCCTCAACTAAAATGTCCTGCAAAATAATCTTCCAATATAAACTAAATTCCTCTAATACCATTAATTGAAATTAGTATTTTAAGATACTTATTTGAAGGCTCAGAAAATATTATTTAACATTTTTCTTCACTATAAGAAAACATTTATCTACTTGTGTTAGGTCACATCAGTTAAGGCACAGGATCCTGGTGAAACCATGGGCTGACACATCTCATCTAAAGTACACTCAGATTCAGGCAGAAGGAAATTCATTTGACAGGTCACAGACTGTGCCTTTAACCTCAGTCAGGTGCCTCACAATGAAGTGTCAATTGTTACTGGGAGAAGAAATAGGGCACAGAATAAAGGGCAATACATTAACTCATTAGTGAAACAGGGAGGGCCACTCTAGGTGGATGTCTTAGCAGTGATGAGTCAAGATTGTTGTATTCAATACGAAAGTGCAACACTGCATTTCCACCTACATTACAGAAGTGTATTGCTTCATGCATCTATTTCTCATTCCGTAATGTGCAATTCAGAGCCAATCCAAACTAGTCAGCAGTAATGTACACTCAGATCAGCCCACAGGAAGTGAAACAAGGCATGAAATAGTCCCAATGTATGCACATGTGCTGTACATTACCATAGTACATTTTTCATGTTCATTTCTAGTTTCAAAAGCTATTCATTTGCATGGCAGTTTTTCTGCTTACAAAGATGCAATTTTGTAACAGAGTAATACAGCCATAATAGCATTTCAGAGAGTGCCATTTATCTCAGAGTTAACTCTGTATGATCGACAATTATGACTATCATTATAATCCACTAAAACAAAACTCATCATCATACAAGAGGGCTCAATTGACTACATGTTCCTCAGTTTGCTGCAGGTTTGGCCACATTCCAGTAGCTACTTGATGAATGGTAAATAATAATTGATGTAGAAAGGCAGGCTCATTTTGTACCATAAGGTCTCTGGCTCCCTATCTCTACCTCTGAGTACAGCACCAGAACAGCAGAAGAGGGAACCTCTTGATCCTGTGTTCATCCCCAGCTTCCCTAAAAGACACGTGCCACAGCCACTTACAAAGGTGGGCCCCTGCACAGCCCCAAGAAAACTCAGGGATCAGTTACTGTTTCTGAACAGAGCAGCTCTACTTATATCCACACTGTCTTGTGCAAGGTGGAGAGCAGGCCTAGCAACCTGGGTGGGGCAGGATTAGTTAAGGGCAGTCGAAAGGCCTATCTGCATCTATATATCTTACTTAGCTATTGTGTAATCCTTGAGAAGTGGCATTAAGAAGTAATGAAGGGGCCAGGAGTGGTGGCTCATGATGGTAATTTCAACATTTTAGAAGGTCAAGGCGGGAAGACTGCTTGAAGCCAGGAGTTTGAGACCATCTTGGGCAACAAAGTGAGACACTGTCTCTACAGATTTTTTTTTTTTAACTATCCACATGCGTGGTATGTGCCTGTAGTCCCAGCTATTTGGGAGGCTGAGGCAGCAGGACTGCATAAGCCCATGAGTCCAGGAACTTGAGGCTGCAGTGAGCTATGATCATATCACTGCATTCCAGCCTGGACAACAGAGTGAGACTATGTCTCTAAAAAAAGTAATGGGCAGGTACATTGAGTAGGCATTAAGTTTCCCAGCAGAGTTTAGACACAGGAGGAGTTAATTTACTTAAGTAAAATCCATTATAAATTCACAGAGAGCAAAGTTCTCAGGAAATTGTCAGTCTCTGGGTAGTTTTCCCTAGGATAGATCATAATTAGATAATATTTAAGATTTTTAAATATAATGTGCACATAGTGTTCCCTCTTCAGATTAAGGATGACTCCAGTCTCCATCCTAATCAAGTTCCCATAGAATCTTACATGTAAGGTTGTAAAAAGCATGAGCGAAAAAGTGACAATACCTGTAACCCAGAAATTGCTGTGGGATATGGTGAGAGTGCTGTGGAGCCCAAATTCCTTCCCAGCAGTGGGGTCATGGGTGTGCTACTCGTCGTGTGGGTGGCACGCCAGTATGCCTCCAGGTACTCCCCTAGATGTTCACATGCATCCTCAAGCTGATTTTCATCCAATATAACATCAAACATTTCCTGTAGATGACAAGAAAATCCACTTTACTTCCATTTTAGGTTTTTAGGCAATGAAACCTAAAATTCCACTTAACACAGATAATAGCATTTTTAATAGCTATTCGCTAATATCACATTTGAGGTGCTATATGGGCTGTTTCTAAAGTTAGGGTCAAGTGAAGAGTTACACAGTATTCCATGAACAAATGTGGACATTAATATAAAAGTGAGAGTGTTCATTCAATATTTGGATCTTTCTTTCTTTCTTTCTTTCTTTTGTGAGACGGAGTCTCATTCTGTTGCCCAGGCTGAAGTGCGGTGGCATGATCTTGGCTCACTGCAACCTCTGCCCACTGGGTTCAGGCAATTCTCCTGCCTCAGCCTCCTGAGTAGCTAGGATTACAGGTGCCTGCCACTGCACCCGGCTAATTTTTTTGTATTTTTTTAGTGGAGACAGGGTTTCACTATCTTGACCAGGCTGGTCTTGAACTCCTGACCTCATGATCCACCCGCCTCAGCCTCCCAAAGTGCTGGGATTACAGGCATGAGCCACAGCGCCTGGCTGGATCTTTCATTATTTAGAAAGAAAAAGATAAAGTAAGTGTAAATGTGTTATAGGTAAAATATAATGAAAACCCGTGTGTATTCACATCTTTAGCCATATATTCCTATAGAGCTGCACTCTGCACGCTTCAGAATATGAGAGAAGCAAGTTTGTGGCACTGAGAAGGGAGTTCTAGACATGTTTTGGGCAATGACCACATCATTGGAATAAATATTTCTTCTCCTAAGGTAACTATGTTGAAGGGAATAACATTTACTTAGATAATTTTCAGAATGCTTGTGAAAATAACATTATATGTCTTAAGATAAAACACCAAGGAAAGAAAGTTTAGGATTAATAACAGAAAACCACATGGCAGTGGTTTGCTACCACAAGAGCATTTTGTGAAATGGTTAAAAAAGAACAAGGGGTGTTTAATTGGGGAAAGCAGGGGGTCACAAAAGAAGTATCTGCTGTCCATGTTTCGGACAGTAAGGCCATTGTTCAACATCTGGTCTGGACTCAGGAAGTTGTTCTGCCCCGGAGGAGCAAGGTGGCCCCCCTGTCATTACAGTTTGGCTGGGAACACAGACAGGATATACCCCAGACATACACTCTTCAGAGGGAAATCAGAAAACTTTGGCACCACACGAAGAGAAAAGTCATTCCACAGGTAAGTGTTAGCACATCTCAACTTTCTTTTCTGTTCTCTTCTCTTCTCTTTTCTTTTTTCTTTTCTTTTCTTTCAGACACAGTGTTGCTCTGTGGCCCAGGGTGGAGTGCACTGGAGCAAACACAACTCACCGCGGCCTGGAACACCTGGGCTCTAGCGATCCTCCCACCTCAGCTTCCTGAGTAGCTGGGACCACAGACATGCACCACTGCACCTGCCTAATTTTTTTAACTTTTTGTAGAGATAAGATCTCACCATGTTGCCCAGGCTGGCCTCAAACTCCTGGGCTCCAGCGATCCTCCTGCCTCGGCCTCCCAAAGTGCTGGGATTACAGACATGAGTCACCATGCCCGGCTCACATCTCAACTTTCAATAGAAGGATTGAAATGCCTTTCCCACCACCTTCATCTGCTTTTATGAACTCATTTTACCAAAATAAGAACCTCCCAGGAATGAATCAAAGACAGGGTCACTGCCATCGGCACTGATAAAGCTGGCTGAATTTAGGTTAATGGCAACTGGATGATGTGAAGTTCATGGGGTCTCAGCTCAGTCATTCTCTTCTGTGCTTAGAACAAGGACTCCTGAAGCAGAAGTCACCATGGAAACAATCTCTCTCCCAACATTTACTATTTAAATGCTTCATCACATCAGTTTTTATGGAAAATTTTGGCCTTAAATTGGAAAGCCATTTGGGGTTCTTGGAACAGGACTAGGAAAAGAATAAGATGACTTCAGTCCAAATGGACTCATGTTTGAGAAGACTCAGCCAGTTCAACTCAGGTGGAAAATTACCCCCAACCAAGAACAGTTATTAGTAAATTTCAGATTTTTTTTTGCATATTTTATTCATTCATAAAATATTTACTCAGTCCCTATTTTCTTCTAGGCACTGTGGGTATACAGTGGCAAGGAAAACAGGCAACATCTTATGCTCAAAAAGCATAAAGTGTGGAAGGAGAGGTAAGTATTAAAATCCATAATAATCTATGTCACGCTGGGACTTTAATTCAGAAAAATAAAGAGACTGAGCCAGTTAACGTTTGGAGCTGCAGCATAAAGTTCTGGATTTAGAAGGAGGCTTGGAGAGATGTGTGAAAACTGAACTTACAAGAAAGGGGAAGTTGTGAGTAAGCCAAAGAATGTTATCTGTAGAGGGACGAGAATAAAACAAAAAAAGAGAAGCAGAGGCACCATGGAAGAAAGAGACCATATAGCCATGAGGGCCAGGGAAAGCAGCTACTGCCTAGAGTTTCTGTCAACATACAGGCTTACAATAAATCTCGTTTTCCACTAAAGTAACCCAAGGGAATTCCTTGTCTCTTGCAATCAAAAGCCCCTCCCCCACTTGTGTAAACGTTCAGCAGTAACAAATATAGAATATCAGAACTGTCCATGATACTTTGACATAAATAGAAGCAGCAAGGTGCTGACTTGAGTGAGACAAGGACAGCTATACCCCAAAGAACATCCACAGACTCAGATGGCACAGGAGGAAGAAAGAGGAAACGAGGCAGCACCAGAACAAAGGACCAGTCTCTCGGTCATTCCAGGCTAACGTGTGCTGCAAGTTCTACACTTTATGTGATCTGGAGTTGGTTGTTTATATCATTTTATTTATGTGAAACATAAAATTTAATTACATAGGTCTCATATAATATGGGTTTGATTAGTCTCAACAAGTCATTTTCTTGCTGTTTCTTAAAGTGCCAAACTGAAAAACCTTCCAAGGATACCTGGGCTGGATGGGTCCTGACATTCACAGCCAGGATTGCAAAGCCCAAGGAGGGTAAGCAGCACCTATGGCAGAATGTTATTTGAATAAGGTTTATATCTACTTGGCCGTTCTACTTGTTACATTGTCACTGTTGTAGACATAGTGGCACATTTAATTACCCTAAGTTTAATAAAGCACTTCTCTTTGCCAATGAATGGATAGAATTTGTATGTATCAGCACATGGCTGTGTGCTTAAGCCTCCGTCATTTCTAGGAAACTGCTTTTGCACTGCTAAAAGACAGATATAGGTTGGAAGATGACTTGAAACTGCTTTTAGGCTTTCAAAAAACACAGAGAAAAGCAAATTTCTGCTTCTGAATGAATACTGACATATGTGGCTTATTTTCAACTAGGAAGAATTTCACAGCCTGTGTATCTGTGACAATTTTTCTCTTTAGCTGTTTAGGAAATAACACAGCTGAGTAGACCAGAGTGATAGAAACTCAGTATCAGGGGAAAACAATTTTTAAAAATCATACAAGAAATGCAAAGAGAAGCAACCCAATGAATTATGCAAACCAGCTTTGCCAATTTTTCATAAATTTAAAGGTTCAAGTGCAGTCAACTCCTTACTATGCCATACGTGGCCTGCAGCATGGGCTATGGATGCAGAGAGCTCCAAATCAGCAGAAGTCCCAGGCAGCGAATAGTTACCAACTCAGTGATACCATGCCCTTGGTGCAGCCCAAGAGAAGGGCATCGCTGAGCTGTTTTCAAAGCACGGCCACAGGGAACACCTCTGCCCTTCTATGATGGGATGTTCTCTTCAGCTGAGGTAGGCAGAATGGTGTGGCTGCCAAAGTAAATAAGTAGTGAATAGGAGAATCAAATCAACCATCAAAACATCAGGCACATTAGGCTCCCTTTCTGGATAAGCTCTTTCAAGAAAATTAAAAAATAAAATAAAAGCACTGTAAATAACCCAGAGTGAAAAACATGCCTCTAGCTCATTTAGTGGAGAGCTCATTTAGCTCTCATTTATGAGAGCTAAAATGGCAGAGAAGAAAGAAAGGGGAAGAAAGACTGAAAGTGAATAAAATGGAAATGAATACTTGCAAGGTCTTAAAAAAACAGTATTTAACCAACCGTTTGGTTCTCCATTAACACAGTAAGATGTAACACTCTTTACTAGGGAAGCCATCTGAATTAGGGTGACCAATTATTGTGGTTGCTGGGGATCTCAGGGTTTCTGGGATGAGACTATCCCTGCTAAACCTTGGAAATCCTGAGCAAATGGTGGGTCGCCCTACTTTTTACAGAAGATGCAGTGCTCTTCAAGTCCTACCTGGAGGAAATGAAGCATATTTCATTTATTTCTTTTCAATTCTTTTTGGAGGGAAGATATATAAAGACACTGGGTAAGTCTTCCTTAATGACTATAAAATACATATTTTCTAGCACGTTGGGGAGAATCTCATTAAAACTAACGTATATTGTCTGATTTTTTAAATCTAGGAAGCAGCTATTGAATATTTTTAATAAAAAGTATATAAAATGTAGAAACTAATTTTGAAGTTTAATTTTAACTTTTTTTTTTGGAGATAGGGTCTCACTCCCACACCCAGGCTGGAGTGCAGTGGCGTAATCTCCGATCACTGCAGCCTCTATCTCTGGAGCTCGGGTGATTCTTGCACCTCAGCCTCCTGAGTAACTGGGACTACAGGTATGCACCACCACACCCAGCTAATTTTTTGTAGTTTTTGGTAGGGATGGGTTTTCCCCATGTTGCCCAGGCTAATATCGAACTCCTGGGCTCAAGTGATCCACCTGCCTCAGCTTCCCAAAGTGCTGGGATTACAGGCATAAGCCACGGTGCCTGAACTTCACTTTTTAAAGTTGGTTCATTACTGAATATTAGCTAGACAGGGGACTAAATGTACCAAAACTCTCCCATGCATATAATAATAATTATAATTATATGCATTGCTTTACATTTATTTGTTGTACATAGATAAAACTGCATGTTGGGCATTTTTCTTATTTCTAAGTGGTAAAAAGAAATAATATGGGTGAGCATACTTTTATTTCCTTGTTATTGGAAAATAACCCTGAAACTGACACCAAAAAAAAAAAAAAAAAAAAAAAGGCAGCACTTTGGGAGGCCAAGGCATGAGGATCAGTTGCGCCCAGGGGTTCAAGACTAGCCCAGGCAACAGGGCAAAACCCTGTCTCTACAAAAAATCAAAAAATCAGCGGGGCTTAGTGGTGCATTCCTATGGACTCTTACTGGGGAGGCTGAGGTGAAAGAATTGCTTGAGCTGGGGAGGTCACGATTGCACCACCGCACTCCGGCCTGAACAACAGAGCGAGACCCTGTCTCAACAAAACAAACCACGCACAAAAAAAAAGGACTGGCAAGTACTCTTCAGTAAAATAAAGCGGCTGAATGGTACAACATGTAATGCTAATTATAAAAATAATCAACCAATGTTTCTTTCATATCAAAACTCCATTCTTTACATTATTAAAGCTTTTGAGATTCTGAGTACTTAACTCACTGCTCAACTAATGATGGGAAATTAGACTCCGAGTTGAAGGGCTTTTAAAAGATCTATGATGGGTGCAGCGGCTCACACCTGTAATCCCAGCACTTTGGGAGAACAAGGTGGGCAGGTCACCTGAGGTCAAGAGTTCGAGACCATCTCTTCTTTTAAAAAATACAAAAATTAGCTGGGCGTGGTGGCACATGCCTGTAGTCCCAGCTACTTGGGAGGCTGAGGCAGGAGAATCACTTGAACCCAGAAGGCGGAGGCTGCAGTGAGCTCAGATCGCACCACTGCACTCCAGCCGGGGTGCCAATAGTACTGGGCTCTAGCAGTTAGTCCCAGGCAGTTTCCACTTTAATGAGCTAAACAGGAAAGATCATCATAATTCTTACCAGTAATTAGTGAGGGTAAAATGAGGGCAAAAAAATACATAACTTTGATTCTTTTGACTTCCTCTCTCTTGATAATTTGTGACACTTGTTGTGAACCCAAACATGTTTTTCTCCCCACACCCCTCCATCCTGTCCACTTGTATTCTTCAAACATTACACCATCTACCAACATTAGTGCCTACAGAAAAGGCATCCCATGCTTTTGTTAAAGTCAGATTAATTGGATGTGTTAGATCATAGCAGTGGTGGGAATGAACTACCCCTAACTTGATATACCCAAGTCCAGTGGCTGAAATCCCTGGAAAAGGTGTAGTCCCCTTTGGGCTGAGAGAAACTGGATCCCATGTGGTCTTGTTTCATGAAGCAGACATCTGAAATTGATTACCTTCCTTTTCAAAAGCAGTGTTAGGACTTAAACTGTGGACATCCAGGGGCTGTGAATAATGAATGCACCAATGAGGAGAGCACTTCAAATAGACAGGTAAATCCACACGATTCTAAATAATTCAAATAAAATGACTGGAAGAGGGCAGTGGAAAATTACTACTGTGAGAGCAATCTGATCAAGGATAACTGGGCACTATCATTCGCTCCAGAATTCTTGTGTTTCATAGGATAAATCTGAGTCCATTCAGCAGTGGAAAATAAAGGGTGACAGAAGAGAGCTACCATGGTTACTGTAACGTTAGAGGTTTGCAAGACTCTACTGAGGAGATGAGTTCCCTTCTCCCAGAAAGATCGATCAATGTCATTTTACACACACAAAAACATTACACAGCTCAAACTGCCACAGGGTCAGCTCTTGGGAAACACAAGCCAGATTGTAACTAAGTAGGATTAAAGGATTACATTTCATTTATATGTTCAATTGTCTCTCTCAGCTTTTCTTCTTATTACCATAGTACTGGGGACGTTTATACTTGGCCTTCTTAAAAAATATACTATTCTCAACTTATCTGAAGAGAAAAAGAATACCAATACTTGGTAGAAGCAAAAAGAAATAAAAAAAATATAGTGTATAGATGTGTAATGGCAATATAAAATCAGCCTGGTCATATTAAAAAAAAAATGAGATGGGTTTGCCAGTCCTGTTCCCATAGGCCCCCTTTTGTCTGCATCCCATCTTTTCTTCTGCGAATTCTGAATGGGCAATGAGAGGAAAGTCCCCCCTCTTCCAAAGTACAACTATCCAGGAGCCCATTTTCCCCACTCATCTTATTGTCCATGACAGATTTTAAATGGTCACAAATTCCTTGACATTTCCTCATGCAGATGAAGACTTATATTCCCTCTCCTTGAATTTAGGCAGCCTCTGTGACTTTTTTTTTTTTTTTTAAGAGACAAGTCTCATTCTGTCGGGTGGAGTGCAGTGGCATAATCCTGGCTCACTGCAGCTCCAAATCCCTGGGTTCAAGCAATTCTCCCACCTCAGCCTACCAAGTAGCTAGGACTATGCCCAGCTAATTTTTTAAAATTTCCTTTCAGAGACAGGGTCTCAGTATGTCTCCCAGGTTGAAGGGCAGTGGCACAATCACAGCTCAGTGCAGCGTTGAACTCGCGGGCTCAGGTGATCCTCCTGCTTCAACCTCCTGAGTAGCTGGGACTACAGGCACTCACCACTGCACCCTGCTCTTTGTGACTATTTTGATAAACAGAATGCTGTGGAAATGATGTGGTCTGGTATCTATGCCCAGGCCATAAGAGATTGGAATCTTTGCTCTTGGAGCCTGGAGCTGCCATGTAAGAAGCCTGTATCCAAAAAGAGCTGGCGGAGCCCAGCCTTCAGTCATTCCTGCTAAGGTACCAGGTCAGCTGCCAGCTGAATACCACGAGTGGCCATTGTTTGAAGTCACTAAGTTTTGGTGGTTATTTTATTGCATAGTAATAGATAACCACAGCTTGGTCCTAGAACAAGGGGGTAACTTCAGTTTGCTGGCTAAATCAGGCCTCTCATGCCTCTATGAAGTTTGATTGGAACACAGCTACACCCATTTCTTTACACACTGTCTATGTTTGCTTTCCTGCTCAAGAACAGAGATGAGGAGTTTTGCAAAGCGGTCTGTGTAGCCCACAAAGCCTAAGATATTACTATCTGGCCCTTTACTTAAAAAGTTTACTGATCTCTCTGATCTATCTCCTAGAAAAAGCCTTACCCAATACTTTTCTTGTCTTTTTTGTTTGAGACGGAGTCTTGCTCCGTCGCCCAGGCTGGAGTGCAGTGGCATCGTCTCAGCTCACTGCAACCTCCGCCTCCCAGGTTCAAGCAATTCTGCCTCAGCCTCCTGAGTAGCTAGGATTACAGGTGCGTGCCACCATGCCCAGAAATTTCTGTATTTTTAGTAGAGCGGGGGTTTCACTGTGTTGGTCAAGCTTGTCTCAAACTCCTGACCTTGTGATTCACCCGCCTCGTCCTCCCAAAGTGCTGGGATTACAGGCATGAGCCACTGCACCCGGCCAAAATCCATATTTTTCTTTCCAGGAGAATATATAACTGACATGTTGCCATTCATCATCTAGTCTTGCTAGACTAGGAGAAAGAGATCTTAAGCTGACTTTCACCCAGGCATATAACCTTTGAAAAGCCAGTTCTCTTGGTCTCAGTTCCATCATTTGTAAAATGAGGAGATTGGACTAAGTCAATCTTTCCCTAGACATGTTCCACTGGACCCATAGGATACTCAATGGAAAAGTAGATCTGTAGTCACAATTTTAGGGGAAGCTCTGCATACTATTTGTCCTATTGGAGATATAAAACACACATTGGCATATTCAGGGTTCCGTAGTGAAGACCAGACTACCTTTGTTCACATAAGTGTTTTCTCAAACATTTTTGGTATCAGGATTATTTTCCCATAACACTTACTGATATCACATGGGACCCATATTATAAATAATATAGTCTAGGAAATGCTATACTGGGTGCTCTTTAAAGTCTCTTTTTGCTTCAATAGTCCCTGGAGCTAGGATTAATTCTTCTGGCTACAGAGTTAACTTTTTTCAGTGCTCTTACAGACTTCCCTTCCCAAAAACTGTTGCCTTTCATTTCTTAGTAATGTGATACTCTGCCAATGTAATTTGCTGACTTTTCAGACTGGAGATACGGTGGCCAATTAAGTAAGTTGCAAATTCTCCTAAAGGAATTAAAACGACACAGTGATCACCAGTCTTTGGATGACAATTATAATTACGGTCTTGAAGTAAAACAGGGGCAAATGCAGGCACTTTTTAAGGTTACTACTGGTTTTTATAATCCAAAGATTTCTTCCCACATGCCAAAATAGAGGATATGATTCCTTCTCAGCATTACTACCGTCTGGACAGTATCAATTGAGTATGTTTAATAAAGTAAACAGTGTTTAGAAAATGTTAAGTACAAGGTAACCTTATCCATCCAGACTGCCTGTTTAAAATTCCAAGTTATCTTACCAACTACATAAAAAGAGAAAGTGTTTATCCTACTGAGATAATGGTAAGGCAAGTCTGTCTTTCCAGTAATGGAGCTGTTTGAAATCTCTGACCTGGGTACAAGTCCTAAGGTAGTTCATTGTTATTACTTGCTTTTACAGATGCATATATCTTTTCTTGGTTCCAGCTATGTCAGATGTAACAAACCATATTACATGTACAACTACTCAATGATCAACCCTCTCAGCAGCTAAAATCCCTCAAATTTAATAGGATACAAGAATTTTCTCTAGTAATTATTAGAATAAATGTTAATAAACTTATTTTCGTAAAAATAAAATTTCTCCAATAAATCTCTGGCATTTCTAATTCCATTTAGGTGTCTGCTTCCCAGAAGACCAAACTGATACAATTATCCTTATAAGATTGTTCCAAAAATTGGAAATAATAACGTAGTTCCTGGCTTTTGATAGCTAGACAATAAAGATTATCTTCCTTCAACTGTGAAACATTAAAAGGTCAGGGCTGGGCAATACATTCTTCTGTATTGTTCAGTGCTTTAATCATACATTCCACTGTATAATTGGGCTTCATTAGCAGGCAGCGTGAAGTTAAACTTCTTAACAGAGCATGCCATGCTCCAAGCTATCAAATTATCTTCGGGGTAGGTAACCAGGTACATTTGTGTATGGGTGGATGGGTTACGGAGTAGGAAATTGTCTTTGGAGCCAGATAGATCTAGAATAGATTGAATCCTAATTTGCTATGTCACCTTAGGGAAATCATTTAATCTCTGTTTTCAGTTGCCTAAACTATAAAATGGGGATAATATGGCCGATCTCACTAGGCAACTGTGAAGATTAGAGATAGTCTGTGTAAAGCATCTAGCACACTGTCTGGCCCATTGTAAGCATCGAATGAAAGGATGTATTATTACTCTTATTGTCTGACCATCCTTTCATTCATTCACTCATTCCACAAATATATATTATGGGTCTACTATGATAGGGAACTGACATACAACAGTGAGCCAGAGAGGCACAGGTTCTTACAGAGTCTACTGGACCGGACATGACATCACGCAAAATGTATCCAGTAATTATAATAAGAAAACTTAGATGGTGCTTCTTATGTGCCTGGCACTGTTCTAACAGCTTTACCACGTATTCATTCACTCAATCCTTACACCAATCCCATGAGATAGGTACTTGCCCAAGATTACATAACGAGTCAGTGTGGATTCAAAACCCAAATATCTGGCTCCAGAGTCTGTGCTTTTACAGGTTATGCTGTGTTGCCTCTCTAAACATTTGAATCAGATTTCATGCTTCCATAGAGCTTAAACAATCTTACACAACTATATAAAACAATCTAATGAATCCATTGAGTAAGAAGGACAGTTATTTCCTTTACATAGACACAGAAATAGTAAGTCAGTGGAAAAAGTGGAGAGACTGGCCACTGGGGACCCAGTGCCATGTGATAGCAGTTCCCTCTCCCACCCCAGCCCACCATTGCTCACCTTCCAACCTAGCAGCTGTTTTCTGGCAATGGCACCAGAAGAAGAGTTGCTATAATTTTGTTTTTCATCTCACTCAGCCCTGACTCTTTCATCTACTATAACCACAGGGCCTCTCTAGTTGCAATCAATTCTTGACCTTCAGTGTTATAATCTTTTATGCCTGCTGGAATTTTCTTGCAGAAAAGTTAAAGGAAGGTAAAATAGGTATGTTTTCTTTTGTTCTCTTCTTAAGCATATCCACATGACTGGAGGCTGAATGCTAAATGGTTTGCTGCATGTTTGCAAAGCAAACAAGGTAGCAGTGAGGAGAGCAGACCCCGGACACTAAGATCATTTCTTATTACAAGGCAAACACCATCCACATCTGGATGCTTGAATACAAGCAACATAACAGCAGCAGTTTGTTCCAAGAAATCTTTTAGATGACAACGTACCATCATCACCATCATTTTAGAATGAAAACGACAACATGAAAAAAACAAAAACAAAAACAAAAACAAAAAAACACCCTCTTCTAACAAGTCAAGAATGATGAAGACAAAAAATGATCATACTTACTGGGGGACATTGTGCAAGTTTATCAGCTGCCACCAGTTGAACATTCAAGTGTTTACTTTGTGACTTTCCTCTAGATTTAATCAACCGCTGTAAAACCTGATAGAAGAAGACATGAACCTCAGGTATTGTAGATGAGTTAAAAGAAAATCAAATAAGCCAGGATCTTTTTAATGGTCTGCTTGGCCCCGAGCATTATAAGAGAGGAAATGTAGTGTGAGAAATCATATATTTAAACCTGTAATGATGTCATCTGCTTACATTGGCTCTCAGTTCCATGGATTTGATATGTTCATCCTATTCCAACTCTGAGTGAAGTCTCAGTAGGAGCCTGAGTTCCCACCCTAGATTTTCCCCAGAGATTTCAAAGAGAGCCCTGCAAAAATGGAGGAAGTGGACTGTACCAGGTCATTTATGTTAAGTAATACTTTAATATTATTCAGTTGAATAATGTTTTAGCTCACTATCTCCATGTCAGATAAATGTCAGAGTCATTTACATCTTTGGTTATTTTTGTCTCCAATTATTAATGGGACATTTCAGTTTAATTTTAAAATAATCAGACTATTCTGTGATTAGGGATCCAAGCAAAACATTTGTATTAGTATATTGCTACATGTAAACCAGTGATATATCTATGTCTTTTGGCTACCGCTGTTAACTGCATTTGGCCATATACTGCCATCTCCCATGGCCCTTCCCCTGCAAACAGTGTTAATCTATGAGCTCTATAATACCGCAGGACATAGGGTCTGGGAACTCCTGTTCTTGCACTTAAGGACACGACAGTGTCACGGGCAGTGGGAAGGGCTGAACTCTCCTGCACTGCAGTGAAGTGCTGGAATCCCCAGCAGTAATTTCAATTCACTCTACTGATTCTCAAAAGGTCCTAGTTTGCTCAGGATTCCCAAGTCCACTGCACCAAAGCAGTGTCTGCACAGGTAGATGGAAGGATAGGATCTCAGAAAATTTGGAGGAGAGTACAGCTTCTTTAGACATTCTCCGCCCATGAGAGGAGACTGCCATGCTGGTTGGCAGTTGAATTTGTATTTAGGCACCAAAATACACTAGGAGGCACAGAGAAGAAACTGATTATTAAGATGGTATTTCCCAAGGGCATCCATTTCACATTAACTTTTTAAGAACAATATCCTGTTTTAAAAATGAAAGAACATCCAAATCAAAGGAAACTAATTTGGGGCTATTTCACTTTTATTTTTATCTCCCACAGTGCCATAAAGATACAAAGCAAATTTCCCATTGTGCTTACCATGGAATAACTACATTCTTTCAAGAACTCAACCTAAGCATAAATCAGGGTCTATAATACTTCCATAGGAGATGTTTAAACAGTGATATTCTATTTTATATATGATCAATATAGATACCTTTTTTGATAAATATAGATGTACTCTCTCAACTAGGTACAGAGTATGGGTGACACAGGAATCAACAGTATCCAAGAAATTTACCAATATAGAATTCATAGTCTATGATAAGCCAGAGTCTACTTTTCCACATCTGTCTTCATGTTTTGTTTTTATTAAACACTTGCATAACTGTCTGGTTTGGGATCTACAATAGTAGCTTTTAGAAGAAATGAACTATTATATTCTCCACTATCTGAAAATTCATAGAATCTGTACACTGTGGAAAGATTTTAAACGTGCTTATTAATAATCAGCAAGATGTTCTCCTTGTCCACTAACAAAAAATCACAGAGCAAAGCACATTTTTAAAAGACGCGCTTCTAACCTTTAAGACAGAAAGGAGCTAATTACCTTTGGAGATGAGACTTTTACATGAACAATAATTGGTGCTAAGGAAGTCTTTATAAGTTGTGCTGGGTGATTGATGGTGTCTGCATCAAGAACGACCAGTTGCAAAGATCTTGCCAACTCAAAGATTCTTTCAATTTCACTTTGTACTTCCGCTAAAAGGAAAAATAATAAATAGATCCTGGTTATTGTTATGAATTAGTTCTTACATTAGAAAGATATAGTATATTTTCAGATATGTTGGTCTACATTACAAAATAAAATATTTTAAATTTTCACAGATGACTCTCAGACTTCTTCTAGTCAACATAATATTTAGCTGTTTATATACCTACGACAATTCTTTTATGTTGTTTTTGATTGTTGTTTTGTTCTAAAAAACTTTAATGTTAGCCATAGAAGCTGAAACCACATTTAGAAAACAACTGAAATATATGTGCAAAGCAACATCACATGGAAAGCAAATTACACTGAAATATTTCTATCAACAAAGTATATACTAATACTTTGTGGACATGCTTAAAAAAAAAAAACCCACAACTCATCTGTTTTGACTGATATGCACATTTTTGTACCACTGGTTAACTGCTCTGAATCTATCCTTAAAGCTAATCATATTACTAAGTCTAGTTAGATTTAAGTATGAGAGCCAGTGTACTTGCTCTAAGGCATAATTAGCTTCAGTATTAAGAACAAAAAGTAAGGCCAATTATATTAAAATGCTGCAATGCATCTAGATGCAAATCTCTCTGGCTGGCTATAATAGCCAAGTGACCCAAATCTGTGCATGAGTCTAGTCAAATGAAAAATCTACTCTTTTCAAATGTCTGAAGCAATACAGTTTTTTTTTGTTTGTTTTTTGTTTTTTGTTTTTTGTTTTTAAGGAAAACAGATAATCAATATAGGACATGGCTTTCTGAAATATAAAAAAAAATTTTATATATAGTTTATAAATTACCTGACTTACTGGATCATGCCCAAAGTCTGAATTATACTTGATTTTCAGAGAAATTAATTTGTTTTCATTTTTGAGATACGGTTTTACTCTGTTGCCTAGGCTGGAGTGCAGTGGCATGATCTTGGCTCACTGTAACCTCTACCTCCCAATTCATGTGATTCTTATACCTCAGCCTCCCACATAACTGGGATTATAGGCACACGCCACCATGCCCAGCTAACTTTTGCATTATTAGTAGAGGCGAGGTTTAGCCATATTGGCCAGGCTGGTCTTGAACTCTCGAACTCCTGATCTCAAGTGATGCACCCACCTTGGTCTCCCAAAGTGCTGGGACTACAGGCATGAGCCACTGTGCCCAGCTGATTTTGTTTTTTTATTTTTATTTTTTGGCTATAGATTTGACCAAACAATGCTGTAATTTGGTCCAAAGTACATAGAGTACACAAAACTATCTAATTTAAATTATTATTATTAATTTTTAGAGACAGGGTCTCACTCTGTGGCCCATGCTGGAGTGCAGTGGTACAGTCAAGGCTCACTGCAGCCTCAACTTTCTGGGCTCAAGTGATCCTCCCACCTCAGCTTGAAGAGTAGCTGGGACTACAGGTGGACATCACTGTGCCTGGCTAAATTTTTTGTTTTTTGTAGAGACAGGGTCTCACTAAGTTTCCCAGGTTGGCC
Organism: Papio anubis; assembly: GCF_008728515.1. Taxonomy (NCBI): domain Eukaryota; kingdom Metazoa; phylum Chordata; class Mammalia; order Primates; family Cercopithecidae; genus Papio; species Papio anubis. The sequence goes on from NC_044985.1 coordinate 35,686,213, forward strand.
TTGAACTCTGAAGTCCAAGCAATCCTCCTGCCTTGGCTTCCTGAAGTGTTGGCATCACAGGTGTAAGCCACTGTACCCGGCCTTAGATGATCCTAAAGATGGCCTAGGGAAAAGGTAATGTTGCTGTAACTACCCTCACTGAAAAGTGTTTGTGATTTGCTTTGCTTATTTAGTGTAAATTCAAGCTCACATTGCCCACCGAAAAATTCTCCCTTCCTTAACCAAAAGGATTGACAAGGCATGCAGGGTCAGGAATCCTCAAGACTATTATGAAAATCTATTTTCTCATGTTTTGCCTGATTGCATAAAATTCTTATTTCCCATAGAATCACTGAAGTTTAAGGCATGATCTGTATTAAAAAGGATGCATTTGAAGAGTCAACATATCACTTTTCAAGTTATCTAATACCAATGGCCTGAAAGACTTCACATTGCTTGGAAAGGGGACTAGCTTTCAGGATATTAATGAAAACAAAGTGGGCTTATTTGTCAAATTCTTCTGAAATCATATTCTACATTTGTTAGTAATGTAACATATTTGTCCCCTTTTTTCTCACACGTCAGAAAGTTTTAAAAGAAATGTTTCTTCAGAAGGAAGTTTGGAAAATAAAGTCAATTTTTACTGTAGTAAATTTCAGCCTCAGGATGTCAGGGTATGTTTTCCATTTGCTGTTTTCATTAAACTGTCACTGGCTTATGGGAGCTCCTGGCTAGGACTATATGTGAGCAAGCCTATGTTTTCTTAAGCCTCAAATATGAATACAATATTTTCGGAAGCAGCAAAAAGACATTGACGCGAACTGGACTGCCCTGGTACAAATAACCCTCAAGGCACTCTGAGTTTCTGTGTAAGTGACTCAGAAATACCTGAACCTTATTTACTCTGCACCAGCGGTGAGGTTAAGTGTGGTTTCTGCCAGGAGCAAGGGCAGCGATACCTACTGCTTAACCAACACAAAACTCTTAGGCCATGGGCACTTGGGCAGAAGAAGGGAGGTGCTTGGGCAGAACAAGCCAGGAGGGATGCTGGAGAAGGCCACATTAAATACTGGGGTGAGCCCAATGTTTGGATAATACGTATACAGAATGTAAATAAATACATTTTATCTGTGAGGCACATTTATCTATATAGCCATCTCTCTCTCTTTTTTTTTTTTTTTTTAAAGATCTCAGCCAAACCAAACAATGTTGGCTACTTGGACTGATTCTCAGAGGGGTTCCAATGAAGGTTTCCTCATAATCCTATTCTAGTCAAATGGAGCCCTGGAGAGTCATGGACTATGATGCTAGAGGACCTCGATGAACACTTCTATAAACTGATCATGACTGATTTGGGCCCACCTCTCTCCAGGATCTCTGTCACAAATGATATTCCTTATACCCACACCTGTTCATATTTCTCCCATGCTTAAAACACTTCAGTGGCTCCCCAGGCCCAAAGCAACATTTCCCAAAGTGAGTACTCTGGAACAATACTCTCATAAGATATCCTATGGGAAGAAGGGGGTTTTGTGCAAGGGATATATTGCATACCATACTAGCTTCTCTTTAGAATTTCAAACATGCATTACCCTTTACATCTTCAAGGCTCTAAGAGTCTTGCAGAGAAGAAACCTGTCAGTTTAATCCATCATTTCCAAATTTATTTGACAATGGAAAACATTCTGAATGTAACAACTATTACTATGTTGTAAAATTAACATTGCATGGGATCTATTTTGGAGATCTCTTTAGCAAGGCACATTAGAACCCCAACACATTGGCCTCGGTCTTTTTCAGTCTCTTCTGTTCCTCTCAAATCACAACTTCCCTGTTCTAAGCATGCTATACACAAATCTACTTCTTTCTCAACAATACATTTTTGTTTACATGTCAATGTCTTTGTACACTCCTGCCTTGAAGAACCAGCTCAAATATAACTCCTGAGAAGTCTTCTCACACATCTCCTACCCCCTACTCTTCTTTATACCCCTAGCTCTTTGTTCATAATTCCACTGTCACAGGTATTCTAACCATCTGTCCCTTCTGTCTCTTTGCCCACGGGTAAGACACTGTGTGTGGGATATGTCTGTATTTCCTAAGTCTAGTGTAATGCATGGCACATAACAAGTGTTCAATAAACATTTGATGAAGCAATCTACAAATGTGCATGAATAAGCACACAAATGGATCACATTGTGGTTATTATAATATTAACAGATTGCCATGAAATTAACTCCAATGGTTGTGGGTATATGACTTTAAAGAGTAAAGGTAAAAACCATGAGCTGAGATATACTTTGTTTCTTCTTGTTTACTCTAACTTGCCCCCCCATCCACCCCACTGACTCTGACAGCGGGTGACTGGATTGTAAGGATGACTTCAGTGAATACGGGTGAAGCCCTTGGCAGGTGTCAGTGGTTAAAGGAGTCAGACAACCTGGCTTAAGCTTTTAATTATCTTTTAGCCTCTCACCATACATTAGAAGAAGGAGTAGTTAAAAGCCAAAGACACTATAAGGAGTTACAAAATGGGTAGAAAACAGGAGAGCAGAGAATTGATGTTTATCTGAGAAATCCTCAACCTAACTTAATGTCCTTGTCACCCATGATATTTAACTTTAGTCATTACCTAATAGGATTCACCATCAACATTGCCATTGTACCTCCTCCAGGTCACAATACTGTGCCTTTGAGCATGCTTCCCTCTGCATGTGGAAGGCTCTAAATACAAGACTAAAGAAGGGACCACTAATCGCTGGGATCTTTCCCTCACAAGCACTGACCACTACTCTATTTGGTATGTTTCGTATTCCTTCACAAAGCAACCATCCAACAAACATTTATTAGCAATGATCATGTGCCAATCCCATGTCAGGAATATGCAGATAATACTTTGTACCTTCTTTACAAATTGTACAATCTTTGGCTCAAGGTCAGTGGGTTCTTAGTGTGATGTTAGGGCATGCACTCTGTCTTGGAAATCTTAATTTTGTTTAGTTTTCTATCATCTATAGAGCTAATTTCAACAGTTTAAAAAATGTAAGGCATGGAAGAGCCCTTTTTATCCTTCCTAGTTAAAACAAGTTGCCCTCAGAATATGAATGTAAAGAGAATCCTAGGAAGTCATGAGCGGACTACACCACCCTTGGCAATTGTGGAGACCATGAACAGGCTTTCCAGATGAACAATGTAATTCACCAGCACTATGGACTTGCTTCTGTGGGTGGTGATTCCATCCTCCACAGCCCTGTTCACCTATGGCTTGATGGAGCTACTCACTTACAGTCTTTTATTCTTCTCCATCATGGGGAATTTTAGGATGCTTTCCGACTGGTACCCCAGGAAAGACATGTTTAAAGTCCCTGCATGTTACTAATGGTCATTGCCATTTGCAACACCAAGAACACTGTTATCTAGCTTTTCTTCTAAAGATCTCAGGAGGCTGAACACCTCGTTTCCTTTCACGTCAGCTGTGACTCAGGTATGACAGATATCATTAGCCCCGTTGAGAAGCTGAGCAAAGTGGAGATGAGTGGTTTCATGTGGTTAGGCAGGCAAAGACTACGAGAGCCCATTGAGGATTCTTCCCACCAGACTAATTAGCTAACTGACTAAAGCTGAGAGACAGCAGGCTCTGGCTACTGCAAGACTCTGCTGCCTTCCTGCCATAGCTAGCATTCTCTTCAGGTACTCAGTGCTCCCGCCATTCAGAATGGGGAACAAATTGACAAAGACATTCACAAATGCACCATGTGTCAGCCCGGTCTGTAAGCACAGCTTGAAGAAGTACCACATTTGAACATCTTACCTAAGCTGGACCGGGTGTTCGAACGTTCAATTATTGCTCTCTTGCTGGGATTATTTAGGACAGACCTCTTAGCAAGAGAAATGTCAGCCGTCACTCTCGTTATTGATATCCTATGAATAGGAACACAGAACAGAACAAGCCAGTAAAAATGTTATGGGGCTCTCCAAGTGATTTAGAACCACAGTACTTAATAACCAATTTACATACTACAGGGGAACCGCAGTATAATAAACATTGGCCACAAGTGTTTTAAACAGGCTTTGGCTAGTATCAGAATGCAAGCAGAGCAGAATGGAGGAAGGTTTAAACTGTTTCACACACACACACAAAACCTACTCCATTAAAAATATTATTCGTCCATTATGGCCTGCCTTGCTGAATTCCCTTTATAATACACACCATACCAGGAAGGAACCAAAACATATAAATAAACCATGCTCTTTCTAGGAAGCAGCAATACAATTTGCCACAATTCATAGTTGATTTGCTCTTGAACAAGACCTTCAGGAACTACAAATGCTTTGCTCTGGGATTTAATGATGCTGGTCAAAGCTGGGAAACGCTCTTCATTTTGATTATCAAAGACAATCAACCAGTCTGTGGCTAAGTTGCATTCTTTTGTGATACACACGTGATTCTCCAGGGGCCCGAAGGGATACTTCATTTGTAAACATGTGAAAAAATGGTTTTATTTTTTCTGCATGCATAGGATTCTTCAGCATATTTGCATATGACTTTGAATGCATACGGCGGGCGGGCAGTCATAAGGCACTCTAGTTGAGAGCAATGTGAGTATTGTGCCAGGATTTGCTAAGTCAGAAAGTATCCTGCGGTCATGCAAGAATAAAGCAGGACCTGGCACAGTGGCTCACGCCTGTAAACGCAGCACTTTGGGAGGCCGACGTGGTTGGATCATTTGAGGTCAGAAGTTCGAGACCAGCCTGGCCAACAAGGTGAGACTCTGTCTCTACTAAAATACAAAAACTAGCCTAGTGTGGTGGCACATGCTTGTAGTCCCAGCTACTTGGGAGGCTGAGGTGGGGGAGGTCATTTGAGCCCGGGGGGCAGAGGCTGCAGTGAGCCAAGATCACGCCACTACCAATCCAGTCTGGGAGACAGAGTGAGACCTTGTCTCAAAAAAAAAGTGAAGAAGTAAAGACATTGCAAATAAATGCAGAGGGGCGTCTATTTGCATATGATTTATCAAATGAGAACATCTGCAACTTAGAATTTAAATACTATTTTAAACTGAGATTGCTCAATTTCCAATCATCTACCAGTAGAATTCAAAGTTTGCCTCTTTAAACCAGTTACTGTCACCATGGGCCTTTCTCCATTCTTATCTTCACAGCTTGGTTCCCAGAAAGGAGACAAGGAAAGTAGCACCCCTCCCCTTTTATACTCAGTACACCCATTCTCTTCTGTTTTCAAACTCTTTGGGGATTGAAGAAGGAAGGAGGGCAGAATTATCAACCATTACTGAATCATATGTCATCTCATACCTGTCTGGGGACAACACTGTCAGGAGACTGTACCTGATTTCAGTGACCTAAAGCCTTGGGGAGAATTTAAAATAGTCCTTTCCTCAGATGTTCGGAAATCATTCTTTAAAACAACAGTCTGTGCAAAAGTTCTGGTGCCATTTTAAGCAAAGTACTGCTTGCCTGTGTCATTATGTTTATATGCTGTAGGTTGTCAGGAAGTTTTCAATTCTTAATTTTTTAGAACTGTTAGACCCTAATAATTATTTGATGCATCTTCAAAATTGTCTCCCGCAGAAACCAAGAGTTTTTGCAGATACACCTCAGGGACTGTTCTGAGGACTAAAGGGAGCTTCAGTGGGCTCCAGCTTCACCATCCTCAGTGCCAGGTAAACACGCCTGCATTTCTGTTTTCTGCATTGGGGCTTTATATATGATTTCACTATAAAAAGCTGTTCAACTGCTAGAAAACACTGGTGTAACAACTTTTTCATTTTACCAAGAGGGAAACTGAGACACACACAGAAAGCTGCACATGGTTAGTTACAGCTCAGGTCTAAACCAGCCCCTGGGCATCGGGCCAGTGCCAAGTCACCTGACTCCACCATTCTCTTATAGTTCAGTGTTCTACAAGCCCGAATCTCCAGATGTCAGTCAAGTGGTCAAGCACGGATGCACAGTCAGTCTTGGCCTTGCTCTGAGATAGTAAGAATTTAAATCAAGTTGAGGTAGAGTAAACCCCACCTGACTTTCCATTACTCCAGTTGGCCACTGCAGCTTTCAGGCATGAAGTCTCATAGGCAGCTCCTTTCCTTTCCAGAATAGGGTTTGTGTGGTTTTATTTTTTTAATTTAATTTTCAGTTTTTGGTCAGAGTGTCGCTCTGTCACCCAGGCTGGAGGGCAGTGGTACAATCTTAGCTCACTGCAACCTCCACCTCCCACGTTCAAGCAATCCTCCTGCCTCAGCCTCCCAAGTAGCTGGGATTACAAGCATGTGCCACCACGCCCGGTTAATTTTTGTATTTTTACTAGAGACGAGGTTTCACCACATTGGCCAGGCTGGTCTCAAACTCCTGACCTCAGGTGATCTACCCACCTCAGCCTTCCAAAGTGCTGGGATTACAGGCGTGAGCCACCATGCCCGGCAATGTGTGTTTATTTTTGTGTTTTTGGGTTGCTGGTTTATTTGTTTTAAGAATGGAGCTGCTGGATAGAAACATACAGGCATGTTTCAGAGCAATCCAAATATATGATGAGAGACAAATGGGTAGGTTTAGGGACAGAATTCAACTTTCTAGACTAATGATTTTTGGAGGACCCAACAACCCAGAAAGTTGAATTCTATTCAGCTTAAGTGAAAATCAAATTTTCTAGTTCTGTACAGACAAGAGACTCTTGGTTCTTCAAATCTGAAGAGATTAGCATCAGATCCACATTTACTTTTTCTGAGTTACAAAAGTACTTTTACAAAGCTATTTTCAAACACAGCCAAAGTTTGAAAAAATTCAGGAAAAAACTGCTTCATATGTTCCAAAATAGAGGGAAAGATGCGACAATAAAGGGTATGTTTTCTCATTTTATTTGCTAATGCAAGTTAGTTTGCTAATACAAGTTATTTATTAATAAAAATACACATGCATAAAACAGAGCTCAGAAGAAGACAGGCCTAGCCCTAGAAAACCTTCAGTAAGACAAAATAGGAGTTTCTCTTTTCTATGCAAAGATGCTGACTATTATCAAAATCAGACACCAAACCCAAAATTCTTTTTTGTAAAAGGCTCTCCAGAAAAGCAATCACATTCACAACTGAATACTATCTAGCTTATATACTATTTTTAACTTAAAGTAGTATCCTTTCTACTTCTTTTCTTGCTATCCTGAGACCCCCTAGTCTCAGCATTCCTATGTACCTTGTTCAATAAACATCTCTAAAAAGTTCCCTTGGAAAACTTCCTGTGACTTGCTGTTAGTAGTTACTGGCCAGTAGGTAAAAGACTAATAGGAGTTTAGTTCCCCAGCAGACTGGATGTAGCAGCAAATGTTCCTGAAAACTAGCAAACATCATTCCCTAAATAGAGTAAATCTGAACCCCCATTGTTGCTTATTTCCACTTTAGAATTCATCCTAACTGCTGCAATCCATCATGAGCTGTATTAGTTTTCTGTGATTTTCTGTGGAAAGATATTGTTTTCAGTTATAACACATTCATTAAAAAATAATCTGCATTTCCACGCTGGTAACATAACAGCTGTAAGATCTGTCTGTATTCTATCCTTGCTACATCCAATATGCAGCCCAGACAGTATAATAATTTTGGAAAACTTCTAGTATTAGTAGGGAAAAGTGTTCCAAAGAATGGAACAGTGCACTTACAGGAGAATTGAAACACACAGGAAGACCTGAGTATCTTCCTGGATCTTTCTCCTGGTAGTTGCATGAGTCATTCTATCTTTTGACCTCAGTATCCTAATCAATAAAATGGTAATAGTAGCTTTGCCATAACTATCTCATGGGATTGCCACTAAGAGCAAATAAGGTTATATATAAAAGTGCATTCTTAAATAATTATTCATAGTGTCCTCTGTTAATAAAAACATATATAATGTACACAAGGCAAACAATTATTAGAGATTTAAAGACTTGAAGGAGATAGTTTCCTTATATCCTACTCTCAAAAGTGGGCAGTCTACCATGAACTCTCTCATTCCCAGAGTCTGTGAAATGTGGGTGAGAGAATCAGGTCAGATACGTTGTACTCAAACTACTAATTTAAATATTCAAGTTTGACACTGAAGTGTTCAATTAATTATTACTGGTGTTTGAGTGGCTGTTTATGAGTCTGCATTTGAATAGAGAACAGTAGGAAGAATGCATAGAAGAATGAAATTGATTATGAAACAGAAGTTGTGGCTGTTCTTTTACCATTTGTTGACTGCAATTAGAAATTATCTTCATTCTTATACGGCTTGGTTGCCTTGTGATAGCACCAATTATTCCCATTTCCTTTTATTAATAAGTACTATCTCTTTGAGTCTCCCTAAGTTGTATGTTTAGCTTCTTTTCTTTCAAATTCTTTCTCAAGCCTATTTTTCCCTTTATGTGTTCTTTGGCTAAAAGCATCCTTTAGCTTGAGATCTTATCTGTGTAGATTACATGATGTTCATCTAAGATTTTTGGCCATGATCATTATCAGTTACAAATTGACCAATAAATGTCATAGAGTTGATCTGATCCAGTTGTCAAAAGCCTACAGTAACAACTTTTGGGAGGATTTGAAATGACTGGCATAGGTCAACAAACTGCAACTGGTTTGACTGCTTGCTTGTTCAGCCTGTGAATGGTAGATTGAGCCAGCTGAACAAACCTCATCCAAACGGGTAATCCCCAATGAATATTTGTGGTGTGAAATGAAGAGAGAAGCTCCATGCCCATTGTGTATCCGCTGTGTCCTCGTCAGCACAGGAATCATTGCTCCATGTGGATATTCACAAATACAGAGGGCACTCAGGAACTATTTAGTGTCGTGTTTTTCTTTTTCTTTATGAGACAGAGTTTCGCTCCTGTTGCCCAGGCTGGAGTGCAATAGCACGATCTCGGCTCACCGTGTAACCTCCGCCTCCCAGGTTCAAGCGATTTTCCTGCCTCAGCCTCTTGAGTAGCTGGAATTACAGGCATACGCCACCACGCTCGGCTAATTTTGTATTTTTAGTAGAGAAGGGGTTTCTCCATGTTGGTCAGGCTGGTCTCGAACTCCCGACCTCAGTTGATCTGCCCACCTCGGCCCCGCACAGTGCTGGAATTACAGGCATGAGCCACTGCGCCCGGCCTAGTATTCTGTTTTTCTTACATGTATCACAGTTAGGCCCCACAATAGCAGCTATAGCAATAAAATTGTATAATAAGTAGCTCTAAACTGACTCAAATAATTTCTAAGGTATCAAAAAAATCCCAAGTTTATGATTCTGCAATAGTCAAACAGTTGGACTTTCATCCAATTTGTTGAATTATTTTCTACTAAGATCTGAAAAGCAGATGAAAGAAGAAAGCCTCATAGCCAACAGATCCCTTCTTTGCACTTTCCGAAAAATAATAGGACTTTCTCCTATTTTGTCTAACGCACTGCATTCATAGCCCATGAAACACAGAGTAGGTTTCCATTAGAACGTATTGTTTATGCCGTGTCACTGTGCTAAAACCTTCCTTGTCATTGTTCTCTTGGCTGGTTTCAATTAAAGACTATTTGTTTTTTTCTCTCTTTGTATCAATTGGTAAAACATAATGCAGCACAATGTTATGGCTCAAAACCTAACAATATTCCCACGAAGAAGACATGTCAGAGTCAGTGTGACGCTACCAGCGAATTTCTTCTTTCTTATCAAAGTCTCCACATACACTCAGTCAAGGAACTCATTATTGTTCATCCTGCTGCCCGGCCTCTTAATATTTGAAATCAAGTCCATTCTCTCACCCCTCACCCCTTTAATATTTACCTATCTTTCTCCAGCCCTGCTGGAGAAATACATCAGATTTCTCCAGGGCTAAGTCTCTCTCTTCAGCTATTACTTTTGCTGCTGCTGGGCTCTTCCTCTAGACCCTCTGCCATGTCATCAGATCCCATGAATACTTGAGATTGAAATTTGCATTCAATTTCTATTAAAACCAACTTCAATAGTACAGTAATGGATGCAGACAATTCTACTTGATTCAGGACAAATCTCTGCTGTTACAATTAAATAAATTCCCTTTTTCTGGGCCTCAGGATTGAGGAAGAACATCAGATTCTTCATTCTTGAAGGCGAACCTTTAACAACGCTGTCGTGTATCAGTATGTTATAGACCAAAATAATCTAATGCAAACGTAGGCTGTCTTATGGGAAGGGATTTGCTCAGATAGGGCTGTTATGGGGCCAGTGGATTCGGCACTGCTCAGAACTGCCTTAGGTAACAGCTCCACAGGTTAAAACCATGTGACTCCATACATATCTGAAGGAACCGTGCATGTGCACCCAAGAACACAGAAGACTGGGCTAGGCATGCTGGCTGCCTTCAATCCACAGGGACCTGCATGAGGGTTAGGGTTAAGGCCAGAGCATCAGACAGCAGGACCAGGACCAACCCTATTAAGTTACAAAGTCAAAGTTCAGCTGTTTCTTTGCAATGCTTTTTAGAAAGTGAATTCCCAATAGCCAAAAATTTCAAACGGAAGCAGGTTATCTACCTGATTGTGGTTGTTGGAGAAGGGAGATTAGTCTACAAGACATTTTATGTATCCTTCCAACTCCAATGCTCTAGGATTCAGGGCTTTTAACTTATTTTATTTGAAACTACTTCATTATCTGCCTATTTCCTTTTTAAAGAGAGTGAAATGGAATAAATACATCTTTCTTATTAAGCCCTTGTCCAGTAGATGAATGTGACGAAGGCTATTACTGGTTTAACAAATTCTATCTTCTCTTCCTCCTGGACTGCAAGAGTGCCTCCGCTGCAATAAGTATGACTACATAACCAAGTTCTAACCAGTGAAATGTGAGTAATAACGTGCTCTGTCTCCAGGCCCGGCAAGCTGACTAGAGACATCATACCTGGGCTAAGGGCCCCAAATGACAGAGGGAACAAACTTTCTGCCCAATTCTCCCCTCCCCCAACTCCATCCTCCCTCCCAGCCAAGGAACACCTGCCTCAGACTGTTAAGTGAGCAATAATAAGTTTCCATTGTGTTTGAATCACTACACATTTTGGGGTCTATTTATTAAGGCAGCCTGACCTACATACTAATGTACCTAGAAGTATTCTTATTTCTTAAACTAAAATCTCAGTTTACTTTCTTTCTATATAGTTCTAGAAACTAATGAATATTTTACCCAATTATCCAGAAAGCTTTTAACAAATGCATACAATTTATATTTAAAGCAATACCATGTTTGTTTTTATTATTAATGTACCAATTTATTACACTTTATCTGAATTTTTTTTACATTTTAAAATTATTTTGTGCATTTAGCGCATTCTCATAATTTAGCAAAGAGAAAGTGAGTGGCTTAATTACTGCCTTCAAAAATAAAGAATGTGATGTTCTTCCGCTATCCTACAGTAATACATTGGATGCATTTGCCCATACTTTTTGATGCACACTATTTAAATTTTCCACATTTCTGATAAATCTTCCGGTTTTTTCATGTGGTTATTTTTACATGGACTGTATTCTGCATATGAAAGAGCTTAATATTTAGAATTGAGTCATTACAGGCTTTTTACCATTCTCTGCAAAACAGAGAAACTTTCTCTAGATATTTTTCACAAAACTTAAATGACAAAATTATTTAATGGCTAATGTCTGAGCCATATTGTTGATGGATCATAGTAAGATACATTAAAAAATAGATCAATAAAATAACAGGAAATTTCTAATAAAAGCAAACCCTCAACTATAATAAATATCCATATAAGTACTATTCCCTACAAAATGATCACTTTGGGAGGCTTATGATTAAAAGAATTCTCACTCACTTCGTTTGAGAAAATTCAGTACTTGATATTTATACTTTCATATGACACACACACACACACTGCTATACACACACACTGCTATTTATACTTTCATATGACACACACACACACACTGCTATACACACACACTGCTATTTATACTTTCATATACACACACACACACACCAAATACTGCCTAGCTTGACCAGCAAGCCACTATACTCATCAGAAATATTATATATTTTAATTAATTTTTTAATAAAAACCATTTGGTATCAAATTATTAATAACTGAGAAAATAAAGACATATACATTTAAATAAAACAGATGGCTTAGTTTTCTTCTCCTGGTCCTTTCTTCATTGGGGACTCAATGTTATACTTCATATTTTCAGAGTTCTTTTATTATATTCTTCCCAAGAATACTGAGTTAACTTTTAACTAGAGAACTTCTGAAATCTCTGGAAACATACATCTACAATTCAATTTATCATACAAGTTTGGTTAAAGGAAAAGAAAAATACAAAAACATCTATATTTCTCACCTCCCATCAAACCTGTGCTTCAGGAAATCAAAGAGGGCTTTCTGCATCATGTCTGTTACCTTTGCAGAGGTGAGAAAAAAAGAATGAGGCAAACACATGCAGAGAGAGAGAGAGAGAGAGAGAGAAGTCAAAAGTGAGAGAGGAGGGAGGGAAGGGCACTATGAGCCAAGACCTTATTGCAGCCAGTCGTCTCCTGGGGGCAAGTTACCATGGAAGATGTTTTTCATGCTTAACCATGTGCAATTGCTAATTTCCACCCCCCTTGGTTCTCCTCCAGGGTGTTGAGGAACAAACCAGCAGTGTTCACCGGACCCTCTTCCCTCTTCCCTCTTCCCTCTTCCCTCGTTAGGGGATAGAACTGCTGCCAGGAGACAACAGGCTGGCTTTGTATACAGGTGCCGGGCATCCTTGGCACGCCTGAGCTGTGCCTGCCTCCAGTGAGGAGCAGCTGGAGAATTGAGGCCAGCACTGGACTCAGCCTTCCTGCTAGTTTGTGCGTGTTGGAGGAAATTCTCCATGCCCATGGCTGGATTTTTGTAGACCACTCCTCCTGCTCATCCCTCTGACATTTCCAACTCAGAGAAAGACAAGAGAGAAAGAGAGGGGGAGAGAGCAAGGATTCTTAGATCTGCCTGAAAGAGATTCATTAATTCATTCAGCAAATTGTGTACTGAGTGCCTACTATGTGCCACACATTGTCCTAGCTCGATGGGAATGGTGTCCTGGAGGCTGCTCACCTTCAGAGTTTAAATGTCATATCTACCTATTTTTTAATCCATGCTAGCACAAAGTCAAAACAAACATCTGAAACAAAGTCTCTACTCTTTTCCTTGTCACATGGTTTTGTTTAATCTCCAAAGTTTAAAAATGTGCCCTTTAAAATAAACAAGCAGAGAAGGATTTGGTGGCATATGCCATCATCTTAAAACCCCAGCAGGGTGAACTCTGTTTGGGCTTTAAAAGTTTGGGTTTGCTGGAAGATTGATTGTTTGTCCTCTTGTGCTGTTCATTGTCTATTACTTCTAATAATGAGAATGGTCAAGACAGATAAAGTCCTTTTCTTTGCATTTAATGCACAGCAAATCTTTGACCAGACCTTCCCATTGTAAATATTTTGAGAGAGGTATTTCTAAACAATGTAATACATAAAAGATGAGAAGTGTCCAAGAGAGGAAAGAAAGGGCAAAGGGCCTTGTGAGCCCCACACAGTACCCCCTGCCTTCCCATGCTGAGCACTGGCTTCCATCAGGACCCACGTGGAAACAGACCCTTGAGGAGCAAGCGGCAACACGACCGTCTCCTGGGCGCTCGATCAAGAACTGAAGAGTAACAGATGATATTTGTACCTCATAACCTTTCAGTGACGGCCCCACTAACACCACCGGACGCATTGATGGCACAACATCGTAAGGAGGAATGTGCTCCGTCTGAAAAAGAGGATTCGACACGTGTGACAAGGTGAGGTTGAGCATGCCTCTCCACAGTCACAACATTCATAATGCTCAGGTCAAACGACAAATGATTATCAAAGTCCCCAGCGAGGAGGCTCTTCCCTTATTTTACAGCCACTTTGGGTCACTGAAATGGAGCACTGCAGGCATGTACGTATAGGAACCTTAACAGGAGATTTAAAAAGGAAACACAACTTACCACTTTTTGCTTCTGTTTTGCTAAAAGACAATAACGAGAGCCATATCAAAATATGTAATCTCTGCAAATGACAGTACGTGAGTTTAAAAGATGGAAGAATGTACCCATTTGCCCCTATAATTATCTTCACCACTTTCCTATCACCCACTTTGGAGAACCAGCTTTACGATTTCATTCTGGACATGTCAATGTTGAAGACGTATGAAAAACAGACAGCCCCTTCCCTGGTACAAACGACCTTATATCCTGATTTCCCATTGGGTGGGAATTGGGTACAGGAGTTGAGAACAACACTGGAAGTTCCGGGCCAGCCTTCACCATGGGTTGTTCCCGTGCTGGACACAGCACAGTGTTGCTGGGAACAAGTTGGACAAATGCAATTTCATAAAAGGAAACAGAATAACCACTTGGGCAAAAATGACTAGCGCCTCAATCACTAGTTATGTTTATATTTGTAACTCATAATTCTGCACCCCCTTGGGCATTTTTGCCCATTTTCTACAATATTGGCACATTTTTCCTACTATGTTGCTTTTAAATTTCAAATACATTTATAACCAGTTATTCCTCAGATAAACTTATAACCAGTTTTTCCTGTTCTTTCCTGTTTGTAATAGCTAAAGTCTGCAATGTCCTGAATGTCCAATAAATGGGAACAAAGCAAAATATACTCAATAACTGATTTAAAGCAATTCTGTGGACATCCAAGCAGGTCCAGTCTAGTTGCGTACAGCTCAGAAACCTGGTTTGGTTCAGTGTCCTGTAGATCAGAGGGCTTCACATGCACAAGGACCCAAACACTTAGAACCATTCCAGAACCAATCCAGTTGCCTCCAGTTTTGGTAGGCCAGAATAGGGCCTTGGACTTGCCTTTCCAAATTGATAATACAATTGGAATTGGTAATTAGGGCACTGGATGCCGTAATGCAACAGTTCTAGGCCAGAATGAAATTAGCCTATAGGAGTCAGGGAATGTGGTAGAAGAAAAATTCCTACATGAAGACCTCCATAGTTTCCAAATGCACCACAACTCCCAATTAGGCCACCATTGTCTCTTCATTACCATGAATTCCAGGGCTTGGCTGTCTGCTGTCCAAATGGAAATGAGGCTGTCCCTCATTTGGGCCCTGCCTGACTCTCTGCTTCAACCCTCCCAGCTCAGGCTGTACCAATACATCCTGAAGTTCCACATGGAGACTGAAAACAGGGCATTTTCTTGAGAGTCTGCTTCACTTTGTTTCCTTTTTTTATTGTTACTCACCATCTTAAAGTCTGTCCGTTTCTTAGGTAAAATAATGAATTTTTTGAATATCAGTTTACACAATGGACAGTTATTCACTCGGGGGGGTAAATAAGATTTTTCAAAATTATATTCTAACGACGTGAATTTTTTAGTACCATTTTAAATCAAATCAAATTACCATAGAAAACAAATGAGAAATGAAACATTAATTAGAAAAACCTTTAAATTAAGCCTTCAAATTGTTTCCAAATTAGCAAAAATACTTGCACGTGTGTTCAAATATTTTAAAAAGGAATACAGTCTATGAATAAGAGTTAACTAAAACCCTCACCTGTTGATGTGGGAGTTGCTCGAAATGTCCCAGATACCATTTCTCCAAGACTTGAAGAAGAATTTCCACTTGATTTCCTAGGATATAGAAAAGGAACTAAAGACTCACTCCCCAGGTTCTTTGAAAATAGAACTTGAGAGTACAAAGCTTTCTTTGGCCCTCATCCTATTAAATAATTCAAAACACACCAAATTCTGCTATAAAGAACTTCAAGAATCTGTCCAAATGTTTTCTTTGACCTCATTTCTAAGAGAATGTGGAGAACTAGTTAAGACCTGAAATATTTTGCAAAAGCATCTCTTCTACTTAGTCAACGCGGAAATCAGGCAAAACCGTCACTGACGGGAATGTTCTTATGAGCTGCTTGTTAACCTAACACCAGGCACCAATGTGCCAGTCAGATGTCAAACACAGCTCAAAACAAGCAGTAAGACCCGGAGAAACCATTTCTTCTTACAAGATGATTACGTGGCCATCAGAGTTAAGAACTGATTATAGGGAATTGGTCACAGAAAATATTATTTGTTTGAATGGAAGATCCTCAACTCTGGTCTCCTCAGGTGTGCTCTGGAAGCTTCCCTGAAGCCCACAGATGCCATCAGGAGCTGCCACCTTCCTACTTCCCCAGTGCCCTTCTCTTTTAGTCCTTAAGAGTATGGTCCCTATAGTCAGAAAAATCTCTCTCTCCTCTTAGCTCTGCCACTTACTAGTTGTGGGACTGTGGCACATCATAATGTCTTTGAGCCTTAGGTTCCCCACCTATAGAAGGAGATGCTACACCTCACATGGTTGGTATAAAGATCAAACAAAATCATGTCTGTGAGCTCTTGGCTTTACTATTTGTGACTGCCACGAGGTAAGTTTTTAGTTTCAAAGTATATATAGTCAGCCGGGGGCGGTGGCTCACAGCTGTAATCCCAGCCCACTTTGGGAGACCAAGGTGGGCGGATCACCTGAGGTGGGCGGATCACCTGAGGTCGGAAGTTCCAGATCAGCCTGGCCAACATGGTGAAACCCCCATCTCTACTAAAAATGCAAAACTGAGCCAGGCATGGTGGCAGGCACCTGTAATGCCAGCTATTCCAGAGGCTGAGGCATGAGAATTGCTTGAACCTGGGAGGCGGAGGTTGCAGTGAGGCGATATTGTGCCACTGCACTCCAGCCTGGGTGACACAGCAAGACTCTGTCTCAGGAAAAAAAAAAAAAAATTATATACTGTTATGAGAGGCTTAACAATGGGGATATCCTCTGAGGAATGTGTCACTAGGCAATTTCGTTGCTGTGTGAGCACTGTAGAGCGTCTTACACACACCTAGATGGTACAGCGTACTCCATTGCTCCTGGGCTACAAACCTGTATAGGATGTTACTATACTGAACACTGTAGATGACTCTAACACAGTGGTTAGTATTTGTGTATCTAAACCTAGAAAAGATACAATAAAAATACGGTATTATAATCTTATGGGACCACCACCATATGTGTGATCATCTTTGACAAAAATGTTATTTGGCCCATAACTGTAATAATTAACAAATAATAATAAAACTCTTAAAATGATAATAATTCAGTTATTTTATACAACAAATATTGATTGTACATCCCTGTTTTAGAAAGTAAAAATATAACAGTGGCATTGGGGAGACAAAATCCTTTCCCTTATTGAGTCATATACTAGTAGGACATATCAGTACAGGTTGAATATCCCTTATCCAAAATGCTTGGGAGCAGAAATGTTTTGGATTTCCATTGTTTTCAGATTTTGGAAATTCGCACTATATACTTACTAGCTGAACATCCCTAATCCAAATGTCTGAAATCTAAAATGCTCCGATGAGCATCTCCTTCGAGCATCATGTCAGTCCTCAAAAAGTTTTGAATTTTGGAGCATTCTGGAGTTCAGCTTTTCAGATTATGGATGCTCAGCTTGTACCAAACAAGATAAATAGGTAAACATATAATATTTCTGAGAGTAATAAGTGTAACAGAGAAAACTAAGTCAGGGAAAGGATGGGACTTACAGGGAAGGGGAGTGAGTACAATTTTAAATACAGTTGGCAGGAAAGGGGTCACTGAAAGGGTGACATCTAACAAAGATATACAGCAGATGGAGTGGCCTGGTGAAAGTGTGAAGAGAAAGGTTCCAGTAAGAAAAAACAGCAAATGCAAAGACCCCAAGACAGGAAAACATGCTCCCCATGTGTCTAAAAAGAAGCATGGAAGACAAACAGTTTAGAAAAAAAGGGATGATATGGTTTGGATCTGTGTCCGCAGGAAATCTCATGTTGAGATGTAATCCCCAGTGTTGGAGGTGGGGCCTGGTGAGAGGTGATTGGACCATGGGGGCAGTCCCTCATGAATGGTTTGGCGCCATCTCCTGGTGCTGTTCCTGGGACAGTGAGTGAGTTACAGTGAGATCTGATTGTTTAAAAGTGTGTGGCACCTCCCTGTCTCTTCCTCCTGCTCCAGTCATGTAAGACACCTGCTCCTGCTTTGCCTTCTGCTACCAGTAAAAGCTCCCTAAGACCTCCCCAGAAGCAGATGCTGCCATGCTTCCTGTACAGTCTACAGAACCGTGACAATTAAAGCTCTTTTCTTCATAAGTTATCCAGTTTTATAGAAGTGTGAGAACAGGCCGGGTGCGGTGGCTCACACCTGTAATCCCAACACTTTGGGAGGCCGAGGCAGGCAAATCACAAGGTCAAGAGTTCGAGACCAGCCTGACCAACATGGTGAAACCCCACCTCTACCAAAAATACAAAAATTAGCCAGGCATGGTGCGCACTGGTAACCCCAGCTACTCAGGAGGCTGAGTCAGGAGAATTGCTTGAACCTGGGAGGCAGAGGTTGAAGTGAGCCAAAATTGCGCCACTGCTCTCCAGCCTAGGTGACAGAGCAAGACTCTGTCTAAGAAAAAAAAAAAAAAGAAGTGTGAGAATAGACTAATACAAGAGACAAGAGGGATTAATATTAATAATAGTATTGGCAAGTTATATGCTAAAAAAGATCGATAATTAAAAGTGGGGTAACTATACTTTTGTGATCTCCTATTACTGTTGGAGCAGTTCTCATTATGACAAAAGTGGGCGCCCAAAGAACACAGGAGTTTTTTGAAATAGAAAAGCGTTCAACAGAAAACAGAGGTTGAGGGTCAAGAGAAAGAGCTGCTTCTATTTTAGAGCTTTCAAAAAATTGTAACACATATGAAATCAAGGCTTCAGTGCAGGCTGCGACACGGTACATGCAGACTCAGGATGAATTGGTTTCTCTTCTCTCAAGCTGTGCTTGTGTTCCTGGGGCCTTTAAATACCTGCACTCTGAGATCTACATGGCTACTTGAGTGGTTCACTATAAAGGTTGTTTCACCTGAAGCTGTCTTCACCCAAATACCAGGGGAAAAGAGATGCCACAAAAAGCCTGGGGTGGAGAAGGTACTGTCAGTGCCGGGACCTGCACGTACCATCACATTATGTGCCCGCTTAAGGGAGAGTCTGTAAGTGAACCAAGAGGAGCCATAATGCTGGTTCAGGTCAGCTCCCACTCACTGTGTGGAGAAAGAATGCCCGAAGTGACTCTCCTAGAGGAAAGCCTGGGTTCCAAGGAGGGCTTGCTGAGGCCACAGAAAACAGTCTTTGCCATGGAATTCATATGGTCTCCAGTGGTGTTAGGCTTCAGCATGCACAGAAGGTAGAGAACTATCTGAAACTCTTCTGTGTCAATTTCAAAACACCTTGCACACAGCAAAGTATCTTCTACTTTGACAGCATACACTCTTGAAAATATCACCCAATTTTCTGACCAAAAAAAAAAGTGCATAGAAAAGATGGGAACGTACCCTCCGTGAAAACGTCCTCTTTTTTGTTCTTGCTGAATCCGTATGTTCTCCAATCTGAGTGGACTTGGAATGAAGCCAATTTCACAGCCCTCTTTCACCAGCCTTCCTATCCACCAATCATTGTTATATTTCTGGAATTCAGAAATAAAATTGCTATCAATAGTAATTCACTAATCTTCACGTTGTTTATGAATCTTAGGGGACAAGAATAATAAAATGCTATTTATACGATATGATATTATACTATATTTTATATAAACTATATTTTATATGTATATGTATACTATATTTTATATAAATTATATTTTATATGTATGTGTATACTATATTGTATACACCATACTATATACCATATTTATATAAACTATACTCTCATAGTATACTATACTTTATTTTATATAAACTATATTGTATATGTATATGTGCATATGTCTATATATCTATACTGTTTTATATAAACTATATTGTATATGTATATATGTGTGTATATATACCTGTACTATATTTTATATAAACTATATTGTGTGTGTATATATATGTGTGTGTGTGTATATATATCTCTCTATATATCTGAGGTAGATTCATAGACTAAAGCAGGGTTCTGCAAACTTTTTCTGTAAAGGGCCAAGTAGTAAATATTTTAGGCTCTGCCGACCATGTGGTCTCTGTTACAATCAGTTGATGCTGTCCTTGTGTGAAAGCAGCCACAGGCAAACATCAACAAGTGAGCATGGCTCTGTTTCAATAAAACTTTTCTTTACAAAAAAGGCAGTGGGTCAGACTGGACCTGTGGGCTATAGTTTGTGAACCCCTGGACTAATGTCTGGTCCTAACCTTTGGATTCTTTGGGTCTTTGTCAAGAAGCTCTAACCAATTCTTTATTTATTTATTTATTTATTATTATTATTATACTTTAATTTATTTTATTATTTTATTATTTTATTTATTATTAACTAATTCTTAAAGAACATATTTCACAAGGATAAATATGCACCAATGTAATTGGGACTCTGGAAGGCAAGACAGATATGTCTGATATGAAATACATTTAATAGTCCATAATTTGTCAAAAGCTTTCAGGTAAAAACTCCATGATACTATCTGTAGTGTAATCTCACCGGGGAAGAGTCATGATCTTTCAAATATAGATTTGCAAATTAATGTCCAACTTACTACTTGAAGAAAAAGATGCCTACTCTTACAAAGTCTGAGCATATTACATATTTGTATGTGAAATTTTGCAAGTAATTTCCAAACGCTCTGAAGCCCAAGGGGAACTCCAGAATTTCCATTTAAGTTAAGTTCCATAACATGTAAACTCAAGACCCAAGTCTATGCAAAGGCTTCAACCAGTGTGGGGTGAGAGTCTGTCAATGTGGGCTTATTTGGTGGATCAGTAAAATTGCATTTCTAACTATACATTTGCTGAATTATAGAGCAGAAAGCAATTTAGTTCAAGCTCCCTGCCTCAAGGAAAGGTTTCTGCTAGGTCACTTCTACAAAATAGGTATCAGCTCTATTGTTTAAACTCTCCGGAGATGATTCTAAAAACTTCCTTTACTGTTTTTATCAGTGTTGGGCAAGACAATTCTCTCCTACTTTGACCCAAAACATATATATTTATAAACACATATATTTTTTTCAAAATGTAACAATGATATGTAGTTTGTTTTGCTGAGCTCATAGAAAAGTGAAATATATATATGTGTGTGTGTATATATGTGATTCTGATACATTATGAAGGAGGAATGGAAGGTTTCATTGCATTTTCATAGCATGAAGTTCTGGGTAAACTTTAAGTTATTCTGAGTAACAGCTTTACACTCATGAGAAATGTGGTCTGGTAAGAATTTGGCCTTTGTTAGGCACACAGCTTCTCCATGCATATTATATGAGTGGCATATAGTATACTGCATTGAAATAAATGTAAATTGAGGGCTGGGCATGGTGGCACATTCCTGTAATCCCAGCATTTTCAAAGGCTGAGGTAGAAGGATCAGTTGAGGCTAGGAGTTTGTGGTCAGTCAGGGCAACATAGCAAGACCCCATCTACACACACACAGACACACACACACACAATTAGCTGGGTGTAGTAGTGTGCCTGTAGTCCTAGTGTACTACACAATTAGCTAGTGTAGTGTACTACACTATTAGCTAGCTATGCAATTAGCTAGTGTAGTGTACTACACTATTAGCTAGTGTAGTAGTGTACTACTAATTACCTAGTGTACTACACAATTAGCTAGTGTAGTGCACTATACTACACTACACAATTAGCTGGGTGTAGTAGTGCACCTGTAGTCCTAGCTACTTGGGAGGCTGAGGCTGAGGTGGGAGGATCACTTGAGCCCAGGAGTTCAAGACTGCAGTGAGCTGTGATTGCATCATTGCACTCCAACGAAAACAGAGCAAGACCCTGTCTCCAAAAAAATTAAAAAAGAAAGAAAAGAAATGTGAATTGACGTGATATAAAACCTTGAACAATCTAGGTCTTAGGTGTTTTCCTGTCTTTTATTTTAGTATAACAGGCCTAAAATAATAGGTCTGTTTATTTTGGAATTAATAAAGGGCAAAGGGACCCTTTTAGAATCTTAGGTGCATAGGTCTGGAATTTAAATTTTACTGTGTTGAGGACAAAGCAGACCATGAGTCATAGTTTCCTAGGGCTTAAGTTATTTCCTGAAATGAAGTTAGCCCACTGGAACACTCATTTGTTAAATGGCACCCAAGTGACTTTAAAGGGCTTGCTGAAACGGTTAATGCAACTTCCCAAAAAGTTTTAACTTAGTTCTAGGAAACAGCCAAAGCACAGTGAGAATTTGACTCAGGGTGAATTCAAGTTTTTTGAGTTACTAGGGAGAAAGTCACTATGTAAATTCAAGAGCTTAATTTGATCATCATTTGACTTACATGACAAGCATAGTTGTAGCTTTTCTCTGCATTTAAGCTTTTATTTGTTACTGAGAAAGTACTTAACATGGTGCATAATAGATAGCCTTCTAAGTGATGGATGAGAGGAAAGGCTATAACTTGATTATAGAAATGTGTTCATTTGTGTTGATGTTCTGGGAGCTTGTGCCAGCTCTCTACAAAGGTCACCTAGGTGTTGTTCCAACCCTTCTCTATTTGGATTTCCCTAAAATGATTAGCACTTTCTCTTTCAAAGATATTTTCTTATCTGATAATTTCAAGACATAAAAACAGGCGGTTCTGGTCCACATAGGATTATCAGCTCAATGCCACATATCAAACTGCCAGACTGAAGAGAAAATCACTGATCAACAAGCACATAGCTCAAACAGCAGCCAGGACAAATTGAGGCATTGATAAAATGCAGGAAAGCAATAAAATACAAGGTTGGAATGTTGGTGTGAGTGAGTGCACGTGACATGTAAGAACGTCTCTTACCTTTTCAAGGGCTGCTTCTCCTTGGACACAGTGGGTGTTAGCAATTAATGAATATGGTTTGGGCATTTTTGATGGGAATGGTGAGACATAATCAACTTAACCATTCAGATGCCAGGGCACATGTTTCAGGTCAAGAGTTCTTGTCTTCTAGACAAATGTAGACATCCTCACCCCGTGTACCATCAAGAAAGTAGAGGCCATGGTTGAAGTTGATGGGTCCTCAGTTTCTTATTACCAAGGCCCTGAAGTGTCTGTGCCTGCACTCATCTTTTCCCTGATTGTCACAATGAATTAGCATTCTTCTTTCTATCAAAGGTCTGTCCCTCCACTAGGGGTCTTGGATCCACCCTTCTTGGCTACTCAAACACTTTACCCTTTTGCCTTTCTGCTTCCCAGAGTCCTCTGCCCTTTTCTTAGCTGTAAATCTTTCTTTGAATGATTATACACTCTAGTGTTGGTTCCATGGTCAAGGTGCACAGGACTATAGTTTACGTGTCTATAATTACAACATCGTCTGTAAATAGTCCCTTCTGGGTAGCTGCCATGCCACCAAACTTACATTTTCCTAAACTGGATCCATACATTTATGGCTCTGCAGTCACAGAAGGGGATTTAAGGTGTCCAGAGGACCATAGAGGTCTGTCGGAAATCCATGCTATAATTTTAGGGTTGACTGTGATTTAACTTTGTAAGTGTGTGATAATGCAAGCAATGATCTCAGACTTCTCAATCTTGATGAAAATGACTAGATTTGGAAGACTCAGCAAATTAAATGAGGTACCGCACTGGCAGCTCCTCGGGTCTCCTCTCTGGCTAGTCTGGCTCAGAGCTGATTCCTAGCTTCAGCTTTTTGGCAGGTGAAGGGATACAGTATGTTCTACATTTACCTCTTTAATGTGTAGAAAGTCCTTAGCATCAAAGGAGATAGCCGTGCTTGGAACAGGCACATCCTCGTCCAAGGCGCCGCAGTAGCTCACATTTGTCTTCACGGCAAATGCTACAGGTTTGGACTAGGGACAGAACCATGGAATAAGGAATGAGGAAGGGAGGACAGAGGAGCATTTTAAATATTGAAACTCTGATCGTACCAGGTAGTAAGAGAAATAACTTTCCAAAGAGGGATCTCAAATGAGTTTTACATTCTCAGGCAATATCAAGAAACCTGCAGAGACGACTCTGAAAACGATTCGGTCCTATCAGCCTAATCATTTTTCCTCTCCTGCAATACTTCCCAATATTCCAAATTTTAAAATGTGCTCTAAAGTATTAAGAGGGATAGACAAAGGCAGGGGAGAAGGACAGTCTCTTCTCTAATCTTAAAATCTGTGCTTATTTTAAATGATAACCAATACCTTCTTACCTTGGAATACAGGAAGCGTGTGCTAGGGCTTTTTAAAAAGAAAAAAAAAAAGTGGGAAGAGGATAAAATAGTATTTTTGAAATAGTCCAGATTTGAAAACCTGTGGAATTCTATACAACAGACTATCTGGTCCTTCCAGGGAAAAGAAGGGTTAGTCAGTCTCAAAGCTGATGGGCAGGGCTCTTCACAGATCATCTTCTCTCTAGCTAACACAGCTGGTTTTGAAACTCTTTTTACACAAATGCCTCTCAGCAAAGTGCTCTCAGGCTGGCACAGCCCTGTGGGGACAAGTAAACCACCAACCTAAGCAAACGGTGCTGCCACCCACATTTGGGTGACCACAATGGCCACAAAACAGATTCTGAAAGAAAATTTTATAACAAAAATTAGCCACAGTGAGACACAAGATTCCTGATATTCTGAGCTGCTTTGTTACCAGCTTATGTATTCATGCTGGGAATCTGACTGGGGAACAGCAGTTGAGGCTAGAACCTCACTGATGTCCCTTCACATGTACTGCAAGAAAAGCCCCTTCCACCAAGAGAGCACAAACATCACAGGTGTTGAGGCAAATGAAGACACCTAATTTGACTGCATTGTTCTCCTCCCACCTCTTTTTTTTTTACTTTCTTTCTTTTTTTTTTTTTTTTGAGACAGAGTCTCGTCGTCACCCAGGCTGAAGTGCAATGGCGTGATCTTTGCACTCCTCAGCTCACTGCAACCTCCGCCTCCTGGGTTCAAGAGATTCTCTTGCCTCAGCCTCCTGAGTAGCTGGGATTACAGGGACACGCCACCAGGCCCGGCTAATTTTATTGTGTATTTAGTAGAGGTAGGGTTTCACCATGTTGGTCAGGCTGGTCTATAACTTCTGACCTTGTGATCTGACTGCCTCGGCCTCCCAAAGTGCTGGGATTACAGGCATGAGCCACTGCACCTGGCCCCTCTTTTTTCTTTTCTTTTTTCTTTTTTTTTTTTTTTTTGGTAGGGTTTTGCTCTGTTGCCCAGGCTGGAGTGCAATGGTATGATCTCAGCTCACTGAAGCCTTTATTTCCTGGGTACGTGATCCTCCCACCTTAGCCTCCCAAGTAGCTAGAATTACAGGTGTGAGCCACCACGCACAGCGTCTTACCTCTAAAGATTTTACAATAAAAATAGAAAAGGGAAGGAATTCACTTTATTTGGGCTTCTGTTTTTTCTTCTTCTAAAAATCAGAAAGACTAAATCAATATACCTTAGGAGTCTGTCATGGAGGGCAAAGAGGACAGACTGGCCATGACCTTGTCTTGTATTTTGCTATTGTGCATAAAATGTCAATGGACAAAAGGGGTCTGTGCTTCAAAAAATCAGAAAACAAACAAAACGAAGTTGGAAGCACGCAGAATGGGAGATCCCTAGTGACTGTTCTGGTTCTAACTTTCAACTGTGCAAGTGTTTCCTTGCTGCTTCCTGTGGATGCAGCGATTTCTATGGAGGCCTCTCCTTGTGGAATATCTGAAGGTCTATTTTGGCAATGGCCTTTATTGCTCGTCTTCGCTGCACTTTTCAGAGTTGTTCAAAGTCCTGAACTTCACACTGAACTTGAGGTGGGACACTGAAAGCGAGAGAGAAGAGTAGAGGAACAAACAGGGCGATCCACAGAGCAACAGCACACGTGTGGCCTATAATAAAGGCTGAGGTAATGGACGAGGAGGGACCAGGAATAGACAGGGCGAGCTGGTACCTGGTGGGCTCTCTGCCAACACTGGGCATGGGAGGCTTGATATTGCTAAGTTGGAAGATAACCAATAATTCACCACTAAACCAAATACAAAAAGGTGAAGGTTCTGAGGAAATGCCCCTTTGGAGATGTTACTAACCTCAACTAGAGGTGAAGGGATCAGAGAGCTTCCCAATCTGGAGGCTTATTAGAATAATCACGAAATGATTATTCCAGAAATGTGTGAGGTAGGGGAAGAGCAGCTGGTAGCCACTGAGCAGCGACCCACTTGTGAGCTAAAGAGAGAGAAAGAGAGTCACCTTTGCTCTCTCAAGCTGGATAGCTGCTTGCTGTTCTCTCTCCTGTCGAATTGCTTCCCGGTCCTCTTCCAAAGAGACATCGGAGTCAGACGGCCTGCTTGTGTAGGAATCCGCTGAACCCTGGCAAAGAAAACAGAATAGTTTGAGATGATGTGTAGCTTCTTAAATTGTCACATCCATAACAGTATCCTGGGGCGAGTTCTTTTCATTTGCCTAAAATTTGATGCACACACTCCATGCCTTATTGCAGATATAAATTTAGATGACAGAATATAGTTAAGCGTCTGAGTTATTCGGAAAGTAGCAATGTTGTGAAGAAAAATATTTTGACTAGATTAAGTGCTAGGAAGTAAACTGCAATAAAAATTATGTGATACTCAGCACCAATTCTTCTTGTTTTTGTGCTATATTAAGCCCATATCACTTGTGAAACGTTAGTTTTCATCCATCTTCTCTTTTACATATACATCTAAAGGAAAAAGAGACTCAGCTTATTACAAAAGATAAATCCTACCTGTATTGGGGCTATGGGTCATCTATTTGTCTAAGATTTCAATATAGTAAAGCATCATCCTACATTAGTAAAATGATTTTCCAGTTTCAGTGTCAACACTATTGAACTCTTTCACTACTAAAACTTCAGTCATTGTCCTGCCGCAGCCCAGACGTGGTCAACAAGAACACTGAGTGGAAAAACAACCTTGAGGACGAAAACAGGGATGTTCTCAGTTGAAGCCCACACTAGAAGAGATATTTAAATAGCACTGAAGGCTGGGCGCGGTGGCTCACGCCTGTAATCCCAGCACTTTGGGAGGCCAAAGTGGGCGGATCACAAGGTCAGGAGTTTGAAACCAGCCTGGCTAACATAGTGAAACCCTGTCTCTACTAAAAATACAAAAATTAGCCAGGCGTGGTGGCGGGCGCCTGTAATCCCAGATACTTGGGAGGCTGAGGCAGGAGTGAGGCAGAGGCTGCAGTGAGCCGAGCCAGCGCCATTGCACTCCAGACTGGGTGACAGAGCAAGATTCCACCTCAAAAAAAAAAAAAAAAAAAAAAAAAGCACTGAAATCCAGTCTGACTGATGTGGCCAAGTTAAAAAGTCAACCACCCCCTCCATGCCTCCCCCCAACAAAAAACCCCGGAGGTTTGTCTTATGGCTGCTACAGGAACATCATCCTTACAGTTTCCTTAAGCTGGCATTAGAAGTTGATATTTGCATAGATGGTAACATTTACACAGCAGAGGTATTGGGAGGACTGGTGTATTTGATATGTTTCATAAATCATGCACAGGTTTTGAAAAACATAGACCTATCCATATAGCTGAGAATTTGCTGTCCACTGGGGGGAAGAAGAGCTTTAAGAAATAGTTGACTGCTGAATCTGGCCCTTTGAAAGTTTTTCTACATGTAGAAATGTTTATTTGTGAATTTGCTGGCTTTAAGAGCAACTTTGTCTCTCAGTAGAGGCCATGATTCTAGCGAAGGTAGCATAGATTTTCCCAGCAGCCTAGAACAAGAACTCCTGGCTAGCGGTTTTATCAGAGTACCCAGTCAAGCCCTGGTTCCAAATTTTGCCTCTGCAACGTACTGCAGAAAACATTATAGAAGTTACTGGGCCACTCTGAGACAGTCTCCCTGTCTATTAAAGAGGGACACTGCCTACTTACTGAGTTCTTGCTATCACACCAGCATGGGCTAGATACTTTGGACACTCTTTCTCACTGAATCCTCACAGCAGTGGGAAGGCTGAGATTCAAACGCAGGTAGTTCAGCCTTAGAGCCAGCAGATTCACATCCCACACTGAGCTGCATTTGACATTAAAATACCTACTCCAGGACCTGGCACATAATAGGCACACAATAAATCAACTTTTTCATCCTCGTTTCCTAGTGCTGACATTTTCACATTGATGAAAACAAAAAGCATTAATTTCTCAATGATTATATATACACAATAACCCATCTTGAAATGTAGCCATTTTTCTTACTGTATTTACTGCATAGAAAATGTCCTATAAACCTGATAATCGCAATGTGTCCAAATCCATGTACTTTATGTAGTGCTTCTGAAAGTGCACTTTATAGAGGAAATGTATTTGTTAACTGAATTATAATGAAATTCCTCCGTGCAAATCTACTAGGGAAAAATTTTGGACCTACAAAACGAATCAGCGCAGGGTGACTGTTTCATAGACATATTCATTGCCTAAAAAGAGAGCTATCTTGAAGTCCTTTAAACCAGAGAGTTCTCTCAGAACACATCTTTTGTCTGAATTTAGGTACACCTGCATAAAATCCAGAAGAAGAGGAAAAAAAAAACAATATTTCAATTTTTATTTTTCTTCTTCTTTTTTTTTTTTTTTTTTTTTGTAGAGATGGGGCCTTGTCATGTTGCCCAGGCTGGTCTCAAATTCCTAGGCTCAGGCGATCCTCCTGCCTTGGCCTCCCAAAGTGCTGGGATTATAGGCGTGAACCACTGTGCCTGACCCAGTGTTTCTAAAATACCGAAGGAAACAGTTTGGAGTTAGTCCTAGGCAATGCTTTGCTGGAAATGTGATATGTGGTGGACCATCCTAAGGGAGCTGGACTGGCTGCTGTGAAGACATTGGGAGTATCAAGTCAGACTATGGTATATAAGTCAGTAAGAAGGCACTTGCCTAGTTTTGAAAACATGTTCTGGGGATGGTTAGTGCCTACAGTTCACAAAAAAAGCAAGCTGCCTGCTGGGGTAGTGAGTCAAGCAGCTGAATACATACTCCACTACTGCCACTAGAAGACAGCTGATTTCCTGAAACTACCTTAACAACTTTTCCAATCCTGGCATTTAATTATCTCTGAGTACACAAGAAGTGACTCAGGGACTCCTACAAATGAACTTTATGTTGAAATGTGAACGACATTGTAAGAGTCTCAAATCTAATAAACTCTACTATGGCCAAATATGTAGAAGCAGAAGTTTCTGTTTACTCCCTGTTTCTAAGGATATTGGTAGAGGGAAAAACAAAGCACTGTGATATCCATTTTCATAATCAGTGTTACATCATCACAACATTTACTTTTTTTTTTTTTTTAATGTCATCTCCATTGCTTTGTATATGAAAAAGCAAAAGTCCAACATTCAAGAGTCCAAATTTGGCCCACAGACGTGTTCTGCGGGCTTGGTACCGGCTTGGTTTCTTGTTTTTATTTATTTTTGGTTTGGTTTGGTTTATTTTGCTTCAACTAGTTGAAAGGGAGTATGAACATATCCCAGAAAAAAAGGAAGGAAAAGATAAAGGAAAGGATCTGTGTTGTTTACAAAGGCACAGAGGGAAGAGCAAGTGAGCTAGAGAGGCTAGAAGGAAACTGCCTGGGCCTGACCCCTGGAAGTATCCAGGAAGGGCAGGTGGCCATGCGAGGCTTAGTATGACCAGGACAGGTTGAAGAGGCATCACCCAGATATCTGGTTAAATAGTTAATGATCGAAAAGACAGAGAGATGGCAAGAAAGAAAGAATGTTAGATGCTAAGAGAACACAACTGAAGACATAAATGTTACTAGGCCTGGCCAAAGCTGGAAAGACCTGATGGAAGCCCCATCAGCTTATAATTTTCTAGCATTCTGTTTCATAAAACAGGTAGGAGCAAGCTACCCAATGTATCAAGTGATCTAAAACTGGGCTGTTAACCCACGTGCAAGAAACATGACAGTGACTAGTCCTTCAAAAGCTCTTATGCAGACACCTCTGCAAGTCATACCATGTAGTGATAAAGTCATATTGCAGTGAGCCAAGATCACGCCACTGCACTCCAGCCTGGGTGACAGAGCCAGACCCTGTCTCAAAAAAAAAAAAAAAAAAGAAAGATATTTTGGTCTAGTCTTTTTTCCCTTTAGGGAATCTTCTCAAGTACAAAAGGCAAAATGCAGATAGTAACACTGGAAAATCAGCTAGCTGTGGTCTTCTGAGAGAAGCAAGATGATCTTAAGTGAAACAATGCAAGGGCTTCTTCTCATTCACAGAGAGAGGGTGCATGATATCAACAGGACAGCAGCCATGGCTGTTGGAGCCAGACAGTATTGGGTTTGACGCTGTCACCAGTTCTAGTTGGCTGTGAATCTTAAGCAAGTTATTTAACCTTCTGAGTCCTAATTTCCCCTGTTAGAAAATGTAGATAATAATGCACACCTTGTAGAGTTTCCTGGTGTTTGGTTTCAGATGAAACATCATTTCTTTTTCAACATCATGGGGGAAATTTGGAAAATACCAGCAATTAAACTTTGACCCACTAATTAAAGGTTTGGCAGCTTTTTCACATTAAATTTTTGGCTGCCCTAGAGTTTTAGGATTTATATCTTGTTCTTTGTTTAAAAATAGCTTTATTGAAGTATAACTTACATATACATAAAATTCACACATTTTTAGTGTACAATTCAATGATTTTTAATAAATTTACAGAAGACAATTTATATCACAATCTAATAGAACATTTCTAACCCCTCAAAAGAAACCTTGTGCCTATTTGCAGCTATTCTCCATTCCCAGCTCAGGATGAGGCATCTACTTACTTATCTTGTCCTTTTAAAACGGAAATAGACTTTCTCTTTTTATGAGTAATTTTAGTATTTAGGCAAATCATTACATTACAGCAAGGAGAAGCAAGGGTCTACAAAGGTTTAATTTTAAAATGCAACCAGGCCGGGCATGGTAGCTCATGCCTAAAATCCCAGCACTTTGGGAGGCTGAGGCAGGAGAACTGCTTGAGCCCAGGAGTTTGAGACCAGCCTAGGTAACATAGTAAGGCCCCATATCTACAAAAAATAAATTTAAAACAAAATTAGTCAGGCATGGTAGTGTGCACCTGTAGTCCCATTACTTGGGAGGGTGAGGTGGGAGGATTACTTGAGCCTACGAGGTTGAGGCTCCAGTGAGCCATGATCATGCCAAAGCACTCTGCCTGAAAGGCAAAACAAGACTCTGCCTCAAATAAATAAATAAATAAAATAAAATGCAATCATACTGGAACAGAATCTTGCCACTGTTGGAAGTGCTGGGCCTCCTAGCCCCACAATCCCAGTCTCTCACAACCTAGCTTAGCTCTCCATTCACTGAATGCTGACCATCGGTCGGATACTAGAGTGGCCACTACATGAGAGAGAACTGCTCATTTTCCTGGGGATTCTTGCCTCATCTGCAAAATGAGAATGAAGTCCTTCTTTGGGATTGATTTGAGAATCAATAAGATAATACATGTACAACATAGTGCGTAAGCGTAATGCTGATGCTACTAAACCACTGCTGTCCAACGGAACTTTTACTGCAATGATGGACATGGACGCTGTCTACTATGGCAGCCACAAGCCATGTGTGGTTATTGAGCCCTTGAAATGTGACTAGAGAGACTAATATGCTGAATTTTTAATTTAATTTTTAGAATTTTAAAGTGTTATTGCCTTTTAATTAATTTAAATTTAAATTCTACCTGTAGCTAGTGGCTACCATATTGGGCTGTGTGGTAGTAGACATTCAAAATGTCAGTTTCCCTTCTGGATCAGATAAACGAATGCTAATCTTGATGTAAATCTGGCATTTTAAGAGTTGCACTGGGCCAGGTGCGGTGGCTCATGCCTGTAATCCCAGCACTTTGGGAGGCCAAGCCAGGTGGATCACCTGAGGTCAGGAGTTCAAGACCAGCCTGGCCAATGATGTGAAACCCTGTCTCTACAAAAATACAAAAATAAGCTGGGTGTGGTGGTACACGCCTGTAATCCCAGCTCTTTGGGAGGCTGAGACAGGAGAATTGTTTGAATCTGGGAGAAGGAGGTTGCAGTGAGCCGAGATCATGCCACTGCACTCCAGCCTAGACAACAGAGCGAGACTCTGTCTCAAAATAAATAAATAAATAAATAAATAAATAAGGTGCATTAAATTGACTAAGTGATCATGGAACGTTCAGAGAAATATATCACTCCCAATGAGTTTGTGCCTGTTTTTCTCTGCTAAGTTTGTAATGACTTGACAGTGCATTTTTCCACATTGCAGAAGGAACACAGCCCATTCTTGGTGACTTTCCCAGATTTCCCTGGGTAGATGAGTGAATATACCTCACCTACAAGGTTGCCATTAGGCTATCTTTATCTTGACAGGCCGGCCCCTCCCTTTCTTGCAAATACGCTTTCTTTTCCTTCACCCCCTTTATCAAACATGTCCAGAGCTCTTTGCTAGGGCACCCAGCCTAGCAGGGTCCAGGCTGTATCTCCAAGTACGTAGGCCCTACACTGCCTGGCATGGCAGGACCTCGAGTTTGTACAAAGAAAGACACAGTCACTCCCATCAGAATCTCTCTTTTCTTTGTTCCATGATTTTAAGTTGTTCTCAGGTGGCTAATTGACCAAGGTTGTATTTACTTGGTGTGATGCTAATTGTTAGCAACTTCACCCTCATAACATGAGTTTTTTGTTTTGTTTTGTTTTGCTTTTTAATTACAGTCTTCAATGCCTAAATCCAGAGCACTGGATAAGTATACATTCTCAGTACGTTGGTGGAGTGAGAATCTCTTGAAATCGTATCTCCGAGATGACAACTTTTCTTTAAGGTACCTTGTGTGGATTCTCATAAATAGGTTTTCAAAAATGTTGGTTGAAAAAAATAAGACGAGTTCTGCTTAACAATCACAGCAGCTCACTCTTATTGGATGGAAGACCTAAAGTTCAGCCCCAGCTATTAATCTGACTAAGGTTCCTCAGTATTTTGTTAATATTAATCAAACACAAGAATCTCACTAATTTACAATGATAGATGTAAATTTAAAAATGCCAATCTGAGATCATGGGAAGTTTCAAAGAGCAGTCAAGGGTAGCAAAGGAGCACATTCATAGAAGGCTGTTAAAAGGAAGCGGAAGAGGATGAATGTTTGCTCATCCCTCACTAACTTATAGATATTATTATCTCATCAACCCTAAGAAGTAAGTTATGATTATCCACGCTGTACGGATGAGGCCTCTGAGGCTCAGACAGGCAACACGAACATCCTCCCATTCCACACACTCTCATAGATCACTACTGGGGGACCTAGGGTGTGGTAGACTCATTTTTTTAAAATTTGCCCTATAAAATCTGGTGCAAAAACTTACGTTAAAACATCAAACATTTTAGTCACCTTCAGTAAAACAAAACAATCTTCCTCAGTATTTTGTTAATATTAATCAAACACAAGAATCTCACTAATTTACAATGGTAGATGTAAATTTAAAAATGCCAATCTGAGATCATGGGAAGTGAACGGCAGACTGCTTTTCAAAAGACATGTTCACTATTTCTGCATTCACATGGTATCTGTAGGCTACCAAGGTTTTGGTTTGTGAATTTCTTTGAGTTTCTACTCTAATCACAAAATTTTTCTTCAGCATTTTAGTTCTTGGTAGGTGATTCTAAGGTACCATTTACAGTTTTCTTTTTCTCTAAAATGATAATGCCTCGGATTATGTTCACACCACTTATTTACAGATTATTTCTTGTAATTAAATTATAATTATACATATACAGTATAGTTCAAACCAAAGCACAGGCTTTATCTGAATAATCTCATAAATGGAATACAAATTAATGGGTTCCATTACAACTATTTTACAGAATTGATTTAACAGGAAGTAGTATTAATTTATAAAAGTTGGCCAATCTTACCCTCCCCGTTGTGCTGGCGAGTTTTGGCTGTAATTGCCCTGATTTCAGACAGGTTTCTTTTAATTGCTAGTCTGAGGAGACCCATGAATGGAGATAACAGCAGAAGAATTTTAATTGACTCCTCAAGCACAAGGAGAGAGGTGACAAAAAGGCCCAGATAGAGATGGAAAGGAGAGCTCTCATGAAGCTCTCATGAAGTTTTGACTAGGCCGGGTGGGTCTCTAGAGCAGCTGCTCAGTGTCCCATGATATTATTCTGTGACCTGCATATAGTAAAGCTTGGTTGCTGGAGGCCACCTTCTCCCAGTAGTACCAGCCACAGCCTAAATGGTCTAACATCAAACATTTTAGTCGCCTTCAGTAAAACAAAACAACGTTCTTCAGTATTTTGTTAATATTAATCAAACATCAGAAATTTACAATGACAGATGTAAATTTAAAAATGCCAATCTGAGATCATGGGAAGTGAATGGCAGACTGCTTTTCAAAAGACATGTTTACTATTTCTGCATTCACGTATCTGTAGGCTACCAAGGTTTTGGTTTGTGAATTTCTTTGAGTTTCTACTCTAATCACAAAATTTTTCTTTAGCATTTTAGTTCTTGGTAGGTGATTCTAAGGTACTACTGAGAGTTTTCTTTTTCTCTAAAATGATAATGCCTCGGATTATGTTCACACCACTTATTTACAGATTATTTCTTGTAATTAAGTTATAATTATATATAAATATACAGTATAGTTCAAAGTACCAGCCATGGCCATTTAGGCACTTCTGAGAAAGGAGAAACTGAGATGTGAGCTACAAGCAGATTTGCAAGTTAAACCAAAGGTAATGGTGGTAGCAAGAGGGTAGATTCCTTTTATATTAGGTTGAATCATGAAATTGCAAACATTGCAGTTGTAATTTCATGTAGTTTAACATATACACTGGGGAAAGAACAAAAAATAAAGATTACTTGATATGGATGCTTTTGGGCAAAAACTGCTGTGATAATCAGCATGTAATATTTTACAGGTATGTAAGAAGTGCTATATCAATAAGCACAATTAGCAATACATCAAAACCCTTCTGTGAGACTAAGGAGTAACAGAAGTTGAAAACACCAACGATCATTTTTGCATCCAACAAGAACTTTATTTTAACAGTAGGGACAGTGAGATTGTGGAGCTCACTTTCCTTCTGGGAAAGGGAAAGTGATCACCTACTGGGAGAAGGTGGCCTCCAGCAACCAAGCTTTACTATATACAGGTCACAGAATAACATCATGCGACACTGAGCAGCTGCTCTAGAGACCCACTCTGCCTAGTCAAAACTTCATGAGAGCTTCTGATCAACCTACATGACACAGGTATACGACAGGGTGGCTCCCGCTGGCTGATCCTGGCACTTGCACTTGGCAGCGTTAGCCCTGGCACAAGGGCTTCATTCCAGGGTGGCTGCTCAAACTGCACTAATCTAGTTTCAGCAGAGACGTTAAAAAGGAAATCGCAGTATTTGTTCAGGAAATCCTGAATATGCTGCTGGTAGAAGCAGTGCTGCCTGCTGATGAGGCGCTGATCGTTGCTTGAAAACACAGACTTCTGTGACTTCTGGAAAAGTGATTGACTGAGAGACGCTTTCTTCTCACGTGGCCCCCAGAGTGGTTTACAAAGCAGCACACCCAACACTATTTTTACATTGCGGTCTGTTTTCTTGAGAGTCAGATCTCTCTGAGATACGACAACAGTATATATGTTTCCCCTAAAAGTAGCTTTAGGCAATCACTTCTGTCTTTAAAAAAAAGAAAAGACTTCCTTCTGTCAGATAAAAAAGAATAATGTAGCTTGGTTTAGAAGACAGGAAGAAAGTAGGGAAAAGGACTCGAGTCTTGCCCATGTCATTTCTGTAGCCCCAGGAACCGTGTGATGAAAAAACATCTTTAAATAACTCTTTCGAATGATTTTTTTTAAAAAACTGGCTAAAGTTTCCCATTAAGGGAATGTGTATGCACGGCTAACTGAATCCAGGTATGCCATCAAAAACAGAAGGGCTTCCCCAAGAGGTCGCTGAAGACACAATGGAAACCACAGTAAAGCCTCTACTTCATTTCAGGCAGGACTCATGTCTTATCAGTTTTGTGGTCCTCAGAGTTCCTAGCACAAAGCTTCATAGGAGCTCCAAACTATTTGCTGAATGAAAAAATCAATGAGATGGCTTCAGGGGGAAGGTGAGAACCTTAAATGGAGACCCCAATACTGCCCAGACTTCACCCAAAGGGCGTACATTCTTCCTGCCTCCAGGGGTTGCTGGAAATCACACAGGAAAGACCAGTGAAGAATAAAATCAATTTTAACTTGACAGAATGATACGCAACTTGACTGGAAATATTAAAATCCAGAAACTGTTTAGAAAAAAATGTTAAAAGAAGAATAAAAGATAATTAGCCTTTTTAATAGATATGAAAATATACAAAACTACAAAAGTTAAACATGTTTGGTACTGGCGCAGATCAATGAAATTACAAGGAGACCACAAACTGACTGCTCTGTATGGGAGATTAATGTATGATATAGGAAACTGTAAATCAATGGGAAAAGAATGATCATCCAATTAATAGTGTTGGGAAACTGAGCTAGCCAACTGGAGAAAAAAAATAGATCCCTATTTTATATCTTTTTTTTTTTTTTTTTTGAGACAGAGTCTTGTTCTGTTGCCCAGGCTAGAGTGCAGAGGTATGATCTTGGCTCACTGCAACATCTGCCCCCTAGGCTCAAGCAATTCTCGTGCCTCAGCTCCTTAGTAGCTGGGACTGTAAGCATGTGCCACCATGCCCAGCTAATTTTTGTATTTTTCATAAAGATGGCGTTTTGTCATGCTGATCAGGCTGGTCTCGAACTCCTGACCTCAAGCACTCTACCCAATTGAGCCTCCCAAAGTGCTGAGATTACAGGCATGAGCCATCACAATCAGTCTTATATGTTATATAAAAATAAATTGTAGATGAAGGTATTTAAAGGCAATATTATATATAAACACATATATATTAAAATATACATATATATGTATATAAACACACACCCACTACCAGTAGCAGAAACTATGCTAAAGTTTTAAAATAGCATGCCAAAAAGTTCAGAAGCCGTGAAAAGAAAAGATTGATAAAAATTTTACGTAAAAATTTTAAAACATCTGTCTGGGAAAAATAATAAAATAGTCAAAATGAAAATGACAAAAAGAAAACATTGTCACATAAGTGACTCGGGTTTAATATCCTTCATATCCAAAGAGCTCTAACAAGTTAATAAGAAAAAGATGAACAACCTATCTCTTCACTCATTAATACGAGAAAGGAATAAAAATAGAAAAAAGGACAAGGCAAAAAAAGAAAACGAAGGGTCAATGCCAATATCTTTGATGAATAAGACACAACAATCCTCAACAAGACCAAGTGTGGTGGTGCATGCCTGCAATCCCAGCACTTAGGGAGGCTGAGGCAGGAGAATTACCTGAGCTTAGGAGTTCAAGGCTGTAATGAGCTATGATCATGCCACTGCACTCCAGCTTGGGCAACAGATCAAAACTCTGTCTCTAAAAAAGATAAAAATAATTTTAAAATCTCCACAAAATACTAGCAAATGGAATTCAACATATCAAAAACATCACGTGGGATTTATCAAGTGGGATTTATCCCAGGGATGCAAGGATGATTCAACATATGCCAGTCAATAAATGTGACACATTGCATCAACAGACTGAAAGACAAAAACCATAGATCATCTCAACAGATGCAGAAAACTCATTTGACAAAAGTCAACACCCATTCATGATAAAAATTCTCAACAAATTAGGGATAAAAGGAACATATATCAATGTAATAAAGTCCATGTATGACAAACCCACATCTAACATCATGCTGAATCCTCTAAGAACTGGAACAAAGATGCCCACTTTCGCTACTGTTATTCAACATACACTGAAAGTTTTAGCCAGAGCAATCACGTAAGAGAAAGAAATAAAAGGCATCCAGGCCGGGCGCGGTGGCTCAAGCCTGTAATCCCAGCACTTTGGGAGGCCGAGATGGGCGGATCACGAGGTCAGGAGATCGAGACCATCCTGGCTAACCCGGTGAAACCCCGTCTCTAGTAAAAAAAATACAAAAAAATAGCCGGGCGAGGTGGCGAGCGTCTGTAGTCCCAGCTACTCGGGAGACTGAGGCAGGAGAATGGCGTAAACCCGGGAGGCGGAGCTTGCAGTGAGCCGAGATCCGGCCACTGCACTCCAGGCTGGGCGACAGAGTGAGACTCCGTCTTAAAAAAAAAAAAAAAAAAAAAAAAGGCATCCAGATGGAAATAAGAAGTCAAATTGTTCCTCTTTACGGATGACATGATCTTAAATATATAGAAACCTAAAGACTCCACCAAAAAACTCTTAGAATTGATAAATTCAGTAATGTTGCAGGATACAAAATAAACATACGAAAATCAGTATTGTTTCTATACACCAATAATAGACTAGCTGAAAAAGGAATAAAGAAAGCAATCCCATTTACAATAGTTATAAGATAATAATAATAAAATATCTATGAATACATTTAACTAAGGAGGTGAAAGACCCTTACAACAAAAGCTACAAAACCCTGATGAAAGAAATAGAAGAAAACACAAATGGAAAGACATCCCATGTTCATGGATCAAAAACATTAATATTATTAAAATGACCATATTACCCAAAGCAATCTCCAGATTCTTCACTATCAAAATACCAATAACATTCTTCAAAGAAATAGAAAACAAAAATCTAAAATTCATATGGAACCAGACCTCAAATAGCCACACACATATACACACACAAATCCGAGCAAAATGAACAAAGCTGGAGGCATCACATAACCTGACTTCAAAATATACTACAAAGCTATAGTACCTAAAACAACATGGTCTTGGTATAAAAACAGACACATGTTATCCACAGAAGACGTGTTTTTAAAAAGTATGGCTCATTTGTAAAATAGAAGAGCATGTAGCCAGGCACCATGGCACACGCCTATAGTCTCTGCTACTCTGGAGGCTGAAAAAAGAGAATTTCTTGAGCCCAGGAGTATGACACAGAC
Organism: Papio anubis; assembly: GCF_008728515.1. Taxonomy (NCBI): domain Eukaryota; kingdom Metazoa; phylum Chordata; class Mammalia; order Primates; family Cercopithecidae; genus Papio; species Papio anubis. The sequence goes on from NC_044985.1 coordinate 35,725,108, forward strand.
CTCCAACTAATAAAATGTGAAATTGTTAAGTCAGAAGATCACATTGTAAAATAATCTAGTATGTTATTTGAAATTGTGTTAAATTTACTAAGACTCTATTATGCATCAATATACCTAAATATATTAGAGGAAGGAAACAGACTTACAGTTCACTTTAAACCCTGCCATATAGTTTCAACTTTTACCTTCAGAATTTTTAAAAACAAAAACATTGGCCAGGTGCAGTGGCTCATGCCTGTAATCTCAGCACTTTGGGAGGCCAAAGCAGGTGAATTATGAGGTCAGGAGATCAAGACCATTCTGGTTAACACGGTGAAACCGCGTCTCTACTAAAAATATAAAAAATTAGCTGGGCATGGGCCAGGCATGGTGGCTCACACCTGTAATCCCAGCATTTTCGGAGGCCAAGGCGGCAGATCACAAGGTCAGGAGATCGAGACCATCCTGGCTAACATGGTGAAACCCCGTCTCTACTAAAAATACAAAAAATTAGCTGGGAATGGTGGCGGGCGCCTGTAGTCCCAGCTACTTGGGAGACTGAGGCAGGAGAATGGCATGAACCCAGGAGGCGGAGGTTGCAGTGAGCCAAGATTGCACCACTGCACTCAAGCCTGGGTGACACGGCAGACTCAATCTCAAAAAAAAAAAAAAATTATATGTCTCTATATACCTATATACATTTGTACATAAATATGTAAAAATATGCATATTTTTACAAAGTTATACAGCTTAAGATTGCCTGCATTAACCCTAAAATAATTATTTTGATAGGTGACATTAAATATTAATAATCACTATCAAAAACAATAACCATTATTATTTATTGAGCACTTAGTATGTCCCATAATTAGTGTTAAGTACTTTTATTAACGGTGTACCTTTTTTTTTTTTTGAGATGGAGTTTCGCTCTTGTCATCCAGGCAGGAGTGCAAACGGCGTAATCTCAGCTCACATGCAACGTCCGCCTCCTGGGTTCAAGCAATTCTTCTGCCTCAGCCTCCCCAGTAGCTGGAATTACAGGCACATGCCATGATATCCAGCTAATTTTTTGGATTTTTTGTAGAGATGGGATTTTACCATATTGGCCGGGCTGGTCTCGAACTCCTGACTTCAGGTGATCTGCCTGCCTCGGCCTCCCAAAATGCTGGAATTTCAGGGGTGAGACACCACACCCAGCCAACTGTGTTCTTTCAAAAAGAATATTTCCTGTGAGAGGCCCAGGAGCCCCAACAGAGGCTATATTAGTATGAGTTTTTCTCTTTGGTCACCAGTCTCCTAAATGTGTGAAGCCTGTAGTGTTCTAGGTGATATCACCTGTGCAGTAATTTAAGTTTAGGTACAAATGCTGTTTTTGAATTAGAAGATGACGAATTGTTGGGAGTTTCTGAAGGTATGGCGGGCCCCTTGTGCACACGCTGCCTCACCAGCAAACACCCAGGGCTCTAGGTAAGAGCTACGCCTACCCCTAACTTCCTCCACAGAAGGAGCTTATTGTCACAAGACATGCGCCCTAGGCTGTGCTACTCCTTACAGCACCGCTTTCCTCCTTTGACTTTTGTGGTCTTGATGGTGACCACACGATACCCACCCCTCCCGCCAGCATGGACCAACTCCATTTGGAGTTTGGAGTGGTATAGGCCCATACTCTTTCCTGGGGTAATGCCCTTCCTCTCCAATCAGTTCAGAGGGCAGGAGATGAAAGCAAGGCTTGTTTTTTTGATTCCTATCTGCTAATTCCGTGTTCTGTGTGTTAGAGCTCATTATGGCAGAGGAAAAGAACTTATTCTGAAATTTAACCTTTGGAACTAGGAAATAGGGCTTTGATTGGAATAAAACAGCACTTTACTGATGTTATCTAATTTAGTCACAATAAAAACTTAAGAGGTAGACTTCATTATCCGCACTGAAGTAAACAAGGCTTAGAGACACTAAGTAAGATGCCCAAGGTCATGCAGCTGGTAAAGTGTGGCGAACCCTGGTCTGACTGGCTCTAAAGCCCTTGCTAATTAACTAATAATCATGTCCAGTAGAAGTGTTGGTAGGCACTGTTGGATGAGCAGATCACTGAGGCTGAAGGCACTAAAAACAGCATCTTTCTGTCTCTGCATTTAGATTGAACTAAAAATTACTGAGAATGCCAGGCTCTCTCCAGCACATTATCTTGATTTCTCTCCAAAGCTCTTTTGAGGTCTTAGAAGAGAAGTCAGGCCACATGGCCCAGAAGTCACTGGCCCATCATCCACTGGAGAAGCTGAGACTTGCATTTCAGGCAAGAACATCTCTTGGATGGTCTCTAAGATTCCTCTGAGGTCTGTTGTTAAAGATGTCAGCCTAGTGCCAGGAATTAGGTCTTTAAGTGCTTGGTGATAGAATCGGTCATTTGAATTGACATCAAAACACACACAATCAACTGTTACTAAGGAAGTGACTACCAAACCTTGGATTTTCTCTTCCCTTCCTCCAGTGAATTAGCTCATCAGTAGATCCAAAGTGGTCAAAGAGGAAAGCCACGTCTGCTCATCAATTTGTTGGAAACTTTTTTGGACCAAACAAATAGAAACAAAAGTAAAGAGATGAGGAAACCTTGATTTAAATAAGTTTGGCAGAGAAGCCGTAAGTTAATTTATTCTGATCATCACCTTTATTCTTCATTAGGGAATATAAGGAGAGGAGGTGGTTACTCACATGAGAGCTGGCATACAATAAGCAGTTCTGAGTGGTGCCATGAAGCTTGACTACCTGGGCTGGAATTCTAGGACTGCTCCTTACTAGACATTTGCTTTCAAGCACAATACTTATTCTTTCTGGGCTCAGTTTCCTTTCTGAAGATGAGATAATAACCTAACTCATGGAGCTGCCGTGAAGATTATGCACTCAGAACGTGCAAGCACTCAGCCAAGGAATCCCTCAATGCAGGTTGGCGAGAACACTTCAGTATGTGGAATTGTCCCGGCCCTTTGTTTCTCGGGTGAGGCCAATTTGCTGTTGTAATCCCTCTCTTAAAAAAGGGATAGAGATATAAAACTTAATTAATTAAAGTGAGTAGGAATTAAATGCTCTAGTAAGAACTTTGGGACAATTAAAGGTATTGACTAAAATGAAATATAGGAATCATGTTGGTTGTATTCCTCCATATTTCTTCTGCCTGCAAGAAGCGTGTTTACTCAGAGGCACCACCTTGTTTGGGAATAACAAGAAGACAGTCAGATCTGGTTTTCTTGGTCAGACAGCAGCATGAATAAGACTGCTGTCCTTTGCATATGAGGCTGACACTCCTGACCTGCTGTCTCCTCTGGGCTGCGTGGCTCTGAACTCACATCAGCTGGGACAGCTGTGGGTTGCCCCTCCTCTTTATGACCAAGTACCCACTTCAAGACGGCCAGGACTAGAGATGGTCACCCATCACAGAGCACTGTCACAACCTCTGCTAGCCTACCCACATCCCAAAATTCAAGACCGGCACTCTCAACAAAACAAGCCAACCCACCACAAACTTTAAGAATCCTAAACAGGTGTGAAAAGTCACCTCTCAGAGACAAAATACTCTACTCCCTCCCAAAAGCTGAATATGAGCTCTCTGGCCAAAGGATGCCCTTTTGTTGTTTCAATGAGGAAAATAAGGCAGCTATTCCTTTTACTTAGCTATTTTTTAAAATTCTATTTTCTCATTAACTTTGCTTTTCTATGAAATGCATGCTTTAAAAGGAATAATTCCCATTTTAAAACTAAGGTGAATTTATTAAAAATAGATTTTTTGTTATCATTCTCATGCTGCATCATTATAGATAAATTCACAAACCATATGCATATATTATCCAAATGACTGGATTTGAAATAAATCAACAAATGTTTGAGTAGCATAGACCTATACTGTCTACGGCTGGGAGTGATGATGTGCATAGAGTGAAATCCAAGTCCAGATGAAGGGAAGGGCCTGAGGACACAGGTAAAGGGTTCAGAGTAAAACACAAGAGGCAGGCAGGATGTCCATTCAGTGGGAAAATTTTTTCCTCCCAGACTCACCCTGAAAGCTCTTCTTCTCTCACCAATATTGATCAAACTCCTTCAATGCTGCACAGCAAAGCTCAGAGAGACCCACAGTGCAGAAGAGGGCAGCCCTGAGGACAACAGGTAGCATTCTGCAGGTTGAAGTGGAGGAGAGAGGAGATATCTATCCAGCTGGTGTTCCATGCACCTATGCACTGGCTAGTGTGGAACAAGAGAGATGAGTTCAAGAAATTCACACTCAGTACTTCAACGGAGAGTTTAGGGGAAAATGCAGACACAAAGACCAAGAACTCTCTGCTCTTGAAGAAAATGGTCTTAGATGAGGAAGAAACATTCCAGCAGAGGTGGCCTGAGAGATAAAACAGTACCGGATCAGTGAACAATCCAGTACTGTAGAAGGAAGGTCCCTGGAATAAAGGGCACTCAGAGATACTTCCCTTATATAACTTCCCCAGGGCAAATATGCTACCAACTCCCAAAGACAAGGGACTACTAGTTAGTACTCAGCATTCTTGCAGAATCTTTGTAGCCTGCTGTACACATTAAGTAGAGGAACTATGCTTAATCGTTTGGTTTTAACTTCACAGTATAGCTTTAGTCATTTTTACCAAGTATTTTACTGTCTTTATTAAGTTCTAAATAAAAGAATCCCTTCAGGTGATCATACGTGAACCAGGTGAAATGTCGCTAGGTACTAGGTACCCCAAGAGGACAGAGCAGGTAAGTGGACTTCCATATACCAACCATCCTTGGTGCCCTAACAACACTAGGTCATATCTGATTGTCTACTATCTAATACGCAATTCAAATTGACAAACATTCATTGAAAAATTAGTATGTATGAGGCCTGTACTAAGTATAGTGGCAGGCAAAAAAAATACATAAGACATGGTCCTTGCCGAATAAGGGCTTATAACCTAATAGGGCTGACAGTTATGTAAATAACCACATTATAAAGGAGAGTACAAAAAGTACCATAAAAGTACCATAAACAAAAATACAAATCCAATCAGTGACTAGAAGAGGACAGATTAATTTTGTTTTGGGGGAAGAGAACACCTCAGGGAGAAGGTGAGGGAGGTTTAAGCAGAATTATCAGGAATGGCAGAGAGCAAAGCTAAAGGGCAGGAAAATAAAGGCAATGTCTGGAGAGTGATGAATTTGGACAACTCTGTAGTCAGCATGGGGGTAGGAGTTGCAGTGGATACTAAAGAAGTAAAAGGCATGTTTCTTGCCTTTAAAGAGCTTTCAAACAAGTTGGAGAAATAAGATCTGTGTTCATGAAACAAGGCAGTTCAGGGCTGAACCATGTCATTTAAAAAAAGAAACGAACGTTACTGACTTTGGAACTGCAGAAAGGCAGAGGTCAGTGTGAGGTGATGAAGCCAAGAAAGGTTTATGGAGAAGTCAGTGTTGGAACTGCGCCATCAGCATCATCATGATCTGCTGGGGGCAGAGAAATGTTGTAAAGGCATTTCAAGAAAAGGTGGGGGCAGCATGAACAAAGGCATGAAAGTGGTGCCTCGCCTTATGTGCTGGGGAATGAGAAGTTCAGACGTTCATGTTGAGGAGTAGCTGGAAATAAAATTGTAGAGTAGAATAAATGCAGATCACAGCAAATCAGGAAAGCCAGGAGGAAGTGTTTGCAGCCATATGGTTGTGAGTAGATGGCTGATGCTGCACTAAAGTAAGTGAATGAGAGTTTCAGATTGAAAAGGATGTACGGGCAAGATCTGTCTGAAAGTGTGAAAAACTGCAGTCAGAGAGACTGACTGGGAGACTGATAGGATAGTGACAGTGGGAAAAGAGAGCAAGAAGTAAACCAGAAACCTATTCCAAAAAGGTCTAAAACTGATCAACAGGACATAGGGGATATACGCAATTTATCTACTGCTTAACAGACACTGAGCACAGTATTAGACATTGGCTAAAGGGGAAAAAACATCTTTTAACCACTTTCAACTTGAAGACTTCGGTATTTTTCATGATTTTCTTTTCTTTTTTTTTTTTTTTTTTTTTTTTTTGGCGACACAGTCTTATTCTGTTGTCCAGGCTGGAATGCAGTGGTGCAATCACCACTGCATTGCAGCCTTGACCTCCTGGGTGCAAGCAATCCTCTCACCTCAGCCTCCCACGTAGATGGAACTACAGGTGTATGCCATCACACCTGGCTAATTTTTGTAGAGACAGGGTTTTGCCATGTTGCCCAGGCTGGTCTCGAACTCCTGAGCTCAAGTGATCCGCCCACCTCAGCCTTGCAGTGTTGGAATTACAGGTGTGAGCCACCGTGCCTGGCCTTTTCACGATTTTTTTTTTGTAACCGTGTTAAATTTATCAACAAACCATCAGCAGTTTGTCTGTCTTCTGATGTTCAGCTGAGACAAGAAGAAACGAATATCAGAGCTGAAAAATAAAATGTAGTAGAGGTGGGGAGGCTTTTAAATATATTGAGTTATTTACTGAAAAGTCCAGGAAATCATTAGTAACCTTAATATTTTGTGGAAATGTTCTTCACCAATTTTAGCTATGCAGGTCCAAGACAATACAATACCATCTACAATACTACGAAATTACAATTAGAAATACAAAACAAAAAACAAAACAAACAAACAAAAAAACTCCTTACTAGAAAAGATTATGAAGGATTTTTTTAAAATGTGCATTCCGTTTTGAAAATTGCTATTGAAATGTGGTCTGGTGCTTGTTCCAGAAGTTATTTATAACCAAAGAACATAAAAATTGACAATGATGGACAAGCACAATGCCTCCCTGGGTAGAGGTTGAGGCTTACATTGAGAATAAGAATTTGAAAAGCAAGCCTTTCCCATTTTAAGCAATCATTGTTTTACCAAAGAATTCCAGAGAACTTGGTTTTACTGCAAATTCTATTACTTCATTACAAAATCGGAATACAATGGAATCTATCAACTTGCAGAACAAACTACCAGAAAAATAGGTCGTTTTGAATGATTGTCAAAGAAGAAAAGTCCTTGTGAGAATAAAGTAGGTGCAGCTGAAGTTGGCAATGCTCTTCTTAGTGGGTAACACCATCACCATTTTATTTATTTATTTATTTGTTTTGAGACAGAATCTTGCTCTGTCACCCAAGCTGGAGTGCAATGGCACGATCATAGTTCATTGCAGCTTTGACCTCCCTGGCTCAAGTGATCCTCCCACCTAAACTTCTCGAGCGGGGACCACAAGCGCATGCCACCACGCATGACTAACTTACTATTTTTTGTAGAGACAGAGGCTCCCTATGTGACTGAGGCTGGTCTCGAACTCCTGGACTCAAGTCACCCTCCCCATTCAGCATCCTAAAGTATTGGGATTACAGGAATAAGCCAGTACACTCAGTCTTCACCCATCTTTTGATGTAATGCCTGCATGAGAACTCTGTAGCAAAATGCCTTGTACATGAAAGACACTGGAAGCACTTTGTTAACCTACTGGCAAAGTCCCCTAGCGAAATGTTCCTCAAAACATGGAAGGCTGAGTCTACTTATACCTTAATGACTAAATGAAAAAGGGCTCTTCATAATTATTAGAATCTTTCATTATGGATAATGAAAATTAAATCATATCTGTCTTGAAATATCTTCTATGAACAACGAGGAGCCTATGATTAATTATATTTTGGTTTTTACATCAGCCACGGAAGATCAGAGCTCAGTTCTAGCTTTCTTCTTGGTATAAGATTTTCTAGCCGGGCGCTGCGGCTCACACCTGTAATCCCAGCACTTTGGGAGGCCGAGGCAGACGGATCACAAGGTCAGGAGGTCGAGACTAGCCTGGCTAACATGGTGAAATCCCGTCTCTACTAAAAATACAAAAATTAGCTGGGCACAGCGGCGCGTGCCTGTAGTCCCAACAACTCGGGAGGCTGAGGCAGGAGAGTCGCTTGAACCCGAGAGGCAGAGGGTGCAGTGAGCCGAGATCGCGCCACTGCACTCCAGCCTGGGTGACATGAACAAAACACCATCTCAAAAAAAAAAAAAAATATTTTCTATCTTAATTTATATTTTCTCTGATTCTGATATTTTGCTGGTTGCTAACTTTTTTGTGGCTTCATATAGTCTTCTAAGCTGCCTGAAAAACTTATGGAATGAGGTGAGGGTAGAAATTAAAAAATAATCCACCTAGTTTTCATTGAATTGTATCCTATTGTGTGCAATGAATGAAAATTTCCTCCATTATACAGATATCTATACAGAATTCTTTTGAACCCTGGGTTGCTACTATTGGGTTAAAATAATTGCTAATAGTTTCTGTTTTCGGACAGGAAGTTTTCAATCTCTCTCTTGAAGGACTGCTAGCCAATTTCTCCTAGCAATTTGGAAGTTTCCAGATAAGAAATGAAGTACTTTACTGTGCTATGTGTCAGCCTAGCTCTGCTCTTGAATGCTGAGTTTGTGATTCATTCGGTATGTTTGTATATTTACTAAGATTAGGTATAAATATGTATTAATACTAAATCTACTCAAAATGTTTGTTCTGACTACCTCTTATTTCATCAACATTAAGCTAGAACAAAAATAAGAAAATATTCATTTACTTTGAGGCCGGGCATGGTGGCTCAAGCCTGTAATCCCAGCACTTTGGGGGGCTGAGGCAGGTGGATAACTGGAGGGCTAGAGTTCCAGACCAGCCTGGCCAATACAGCAAAACCCCATCTCTACTAAAAATACAAAAAAAAAAATTAGCTCGGTGTGGTGGTGTGCACCTGTAATCCCAGCTACATGGGAGGTTAAGGCAAGAGAATCACTTGAACTTGAGAGGTGGAGGCTGCAGTGAGCCGAGATTGTGTGCCACAGCACTCCAGCCTGAGCAGCAGGGAGAGACTGTCTCAAAAAAAAAAAAAAAAAAAATTCATTTACCTTGAAAAGAAGAAAAAAACTGGGAATGACACTATTAAAATGACATTTTAAATTGTCCCTGTCAACCTCCAGGCCCATCTCTTATCTTTCTCCTCCAACATGCTCTGGCCAATAACATGCTTCTCGCACTTTTCCAAACATATTTCATCCACACTGTGTGGCACATAGTAGGTACCCAGGTAAAATACTTGTTGTATAAGGTAGGTACATGCTCTGAATGCTCCCTGCTCTTGCACAGAAGACGGACTCTTATTTTAAAAGCCCCTTTCTCCTTGTCCATCTGGCAAACTCCATTTCATCCATCCATTGTGTTACAACTGTATGTGTGGCTATTTAACCTTTCTGACAATAACTCCTCAAGGGCAGGTAGTGTATCTTTTTCATCTTTGTGTCCCCATTGTGGGCTTGGCATATGGTAGGTGTATAATAAGTATGTATAGGAAAGAAGGGAGGGAGGAAGGGCAAAAAAGAAGGAAGAAGGGACTCATATTTCTTTGCATTCATCCTAAAAAAAAATGTATGGCATTTTCCTAGACACTCAGAGTTGTGTTCAATAGAGAAAAAAACGCTTGCCTCCAATTTTTCAAAACCACCGCTGCAAAAGCAGATTGAATTTTGTGTTTCACTGAATCCATCCATTCATGATTAATTGGGCAGTTAAGCACTTCTAGTTACATGTGCAGCTGGGAATTCCTCCAGCTGTCATTAATTTTACTAAAGATTCAAATCCTCACTATTTATCTGCTGAAATGGAGCCACTATTATTCCTCGGCCAATCAAAATCAAGTAAATAACTGTCCTGTTATGGAGTGACAATTGAGTAATTTACAAAAGCTACAAGTATGCTAACTCCAGTTGCCCTGTTGGTTACTATCATAATAAATGCCATGTTATTCAACCTCCTATTTTATTCCACTAACCAGGTGGGAAAAAAAATCCAGATATACACCATAAATCAGTGAACCCTAACATACTCAACAAAAAGACAGTAACAATTAGAGATATCTTTTTTTTTTTTTTTTTTTGAGATAGAGTCTGACTGTCGCCCAGGCTGGAGTGCAGTGGTATGACCTCAACTTACTGCAACCTCTACCTCCCGGGTTCAAGCAATCCTCCTGCCTCAGCCTCTCAAGTAGCTGGGATTACAGGCACACACCACCACACCCAGCTAATTTATATATTTTCAGTATAGACGGGGTTTCGCCATGTTGGTCAGGCTGGTCTCGAACTCCTGACCGCAGGTGATCTGCGTGCCTCAGCCTCCCAAAGTGCTGGGATTATAGGTAGGAGCTACCGTGCCTGGCAGAGACATCTTTTAACAACTGAATTTGAAATTAAATACAGTCCATGTATTTGGCTTCCAGGATTATTTAGCTGTGTGGTAAGAGAGGAACTACACTTGAAACCTATGCACTTTCGGGCCGTGAAACATTCTGAAATGTAATGCATGCTTTTTCCAAAAGAAGAACTAGAATGCTATCATTTCCCCTCATAGCCTGCCATCAAATAACAAAGTGAGAACAAGGTCCAGCTCATTTTCACTGTCAGCCTCTCAGCATGGTTCAAGTGTGTGCCAGGATACTGTACTCTTAAATGTAGCATAGGTCTGCAGATGAACCTAAAATATTCAACCCATTTCCCAAAGAAGGAAAGAAAGTTCAGCCACCATGCCTAGGATGCCTATAATAATCATTTTCTACCCCCAACCTGGAGTTCTCTCCAGCCCATTGCTTGCTACTCATTGCCATTTCATTTCCTAACATATTGTATTATCAATTTACAGTTTTTCACATTGTACAGAAAATGCAAAACACATATTGCTTCCCCCTAAAACACATCTTCCCAATGTGCACTCATCTTTCAAACTAAAAATCCAATTCCCTCTGCAGCAGAAGATGACGATTCATAAACTTAGGAACAAGATAATTTGATTGCCAAAACCAAATGTTTGTGAGTCTTGGATAGAAGCCTTGCTCTCTTTAATTTAGAGACCTAAAAAAACAATAATATGATAGAATAGCCACAAATGTATTTTGTACCTGGCAATATAAAGTAGGGATCAGGTTCCGTTTATTTACTCTTTCAGGTATCAGTTGCATTAGATCAGAGAAAGGTCTTTAGCTAACCAATGGTTATTCTTCACAACTCAAGAAAACATGACATGTAAGGCCCAGGAAGGGAAAGATGACCAGTGGGCTTGACAGCTAAAGAAATCAACCAGAAAGGCAGGGCAAGAAGGGGTAGATTTCAGTAAACAGTCACTGACAAGAAATGGGAATGTGTCATTTACTGTCTAAAACAATTTCATAATGAAACTGTTCATAAAACTGAAAGAATTATCCACTTCGTCTACCAAGTTCATATTTAACTCAATGGGAGTAAACCCTGATATAGCCAGATTCCCTTTAAGTAAAAAGAGTGTTTAGTCAAAACTCTAAGTTGGCTAGAGTTCCTTCTAGCTCTGTATAAGCAGCTACCTCATCCTGTCTTTCTACACATGAGCGCATGCACGCACACACATCGTGCTATCCTCTCCCTACTCAGTAGCCTCCAGGAATTGAAATGAAACCAGAATGTAAAACTTGACATTTTTCTCCAAAAAGTTGAGGGACCCTACATCAACAGAAATTACTCAGCTGAATTTTTATTCTTAGCCCCAATTCAAGCATGATCAACAGTGTGAGAGCATCTACAAGAAGCAACTCACCAACCCCTTTAAAGAACTTCTCATGTTGCATCACATGAGTTTTCAAAAACAGAAAGCAGTTGAAGCCACTGGTTGCCCTATGAGTAAAAGCAAAACATTTCTTTTGCAGGGGGTGAAAATCACTGTCTTATGCATTATTTTTAAGTAGCAATCATTGAGCATTAGTACCTACATAAACTTTAGAAATAAACCACTGTTCCCCACTGCTAGGGAAGAGGGTAAGAGTCTAAGAGCCGTTACTCTGTCTATGATGCCACCAACTTCTTTCGTAGCAAGAATAGCTCCTTTGGGGTTAGCCATATTTTCAGGAAATGCCTGAGTCATTGTAACTGATGGAGAACAAAGGTGAGATGAAACTCTCTGGTCTTTATCTTTTGCTGTCCTATTTTCATCTGCTTATGATTTAAAGGGTGAAACTACAGTCTTCTCCAGCAACAGAAGGCCTTCCTAATTCTGATGGCCCTAAGTCAGGCTCTTGTCTCTTTGTCCACCTTCGTCTCCCTCCACATCCTATCAATCTTCCCTTATGCTATGCTGAAAAGCTTGTCACTCCCTAGCTCTCTGAACACATCATGTGGATTGCTACCCTGACGTGTCTCTTCGGTACATTCATCCTAACTCCTACTCGTCCTGAAGGCGGAGGCGTGTCACCTTTAGGGTGTTTTTTCTGATAACGCTTTTCAGGCTTGCTTAGTTCTCATCAAAATTACTGTGTACATTTGTTATCACTGCACTTACATTATTCAACAGTTATCTCTGTATGTTTATTCCCTACTAGCTTGTGTACTCTGAGGTGAAAAACCACATTTTATCCATCTCTTTTTTTTCCTTCAGAGTTAAACTCAGTACCAGTTTTATAAATGTTTACTGAATGAGAAAACATGGAAATGAGTAAATAATTTATAGGTAATCAGAGAACAGAGGTAGGGAAAACAGAATAAGCAAGGACCCTAATATATGATCAGATATTTTCATTTAGGGACATGGATGAACTAGCTACAGACTTAACCATTCTTTTCTGCATATGAAAGCTTTAATTTATGTTCATATTTTTTCCTGAATCAGGTCCTTAATATACTAACCAGTAAAGAAATAGAGGTGAATAACCCAAATTACTGGGAAGAAAAAATATAGGCTGTCTTTTAAAATAAACGTATTTTGGAATAATTTTAGATTTACAGAAAAGTTGCAAAGATAGTACAGAGAGTTCCATTTACCCTTCACCCAGTATCCCCTAATGTTAACACCTTACATAACCAAGGTGCATTTGTCATAAATAAGAAAGTAACATTGGCATATTATTATTAATAAAACACCAGTCTTTATCAGATTTCACTGGTTTTCCACTAATGTCCTTTTTCTGTTCCAGGAGCACCACAATTCAGAATACCATATTCTATTTAGTGTGTGGTTTTCAAAATAAAATATTGACTCAATTTTGAATAAGAAAAATGGCTTCAAAAAGTGACTAAACATCTCGGCCATTCTTCCCATTTTTTTCCTCCCACATGTGATGGATGAGCCGGCCCCCTCTTTTCCTGGTCTCAGCCAAGAAGAGCACAGCAGGGAAAGTCCTCTTCACTGGCTGTCATAGCTGTTCCCTCATGTGGGATGAGAATATTTCAATCAGGTCAGCACACAGTTTCCAAAGAAAAGAAACTGAGGTAGATTAGAGATCATTGCAAATATAACAACCAGCAATAAAGAGCATCCTGAGCTGGTGTTTCAAAAGGGTCACAGGTGGATTGAACGTTCTCAAATATTCTTCAAGAGCCTTTTGTCCTGAAGCCTAGCTTGCTGCCATGGGTTAGAAAAAAAAGAGCTGCAGGAGGAGACCGTGAGGATGGGAAGAGTCTCTGCTGCTGTCAAAGCCTAGTCAGACAGGCAGGGCCCGGGGAAAAGGAACAAAGACGCCAGGAGAGAGTCTGATTGCAGCCAAAGGACCTGTTAAGGTGCACAGGCATTAAAAACAGAAAATAAGGAGATCGTTTGCTGCTAATTTCTGTGTTCCCAGGCCTTATAGGAGAGAGAGTGGTATATTTAGGGAGAGGTGGTAAACTAAGCACTTTGGAAAGTTTGAAAGCAGACACCATGCAGAGACTATTTTGAAGGCAAAGAAAAGCTGACCATTTTGCTTGATGATCAAGAGAGGATTTTATTCCAGGTAGAACAGTCACTTAAGGCCAATCAGGGTACCTGAACAGGCACTGTGAGTGTAGGCCCTCTAAGGTACCTTCCTGGCATTGTCAACCCTGCTTGGTTTTAGAAATGTGCAACTCTAAGGAAAGTGAAGAAAATCCTGAAGGAAGCCTGGGGGAAGTTGCAGATGATGAAAGTTATGAAAGTCATGGCAAAAAATCTGGACCAACTCATCTGTAGATAAAAAGCCAAGGGAAGACTTTAGATAACATGCTTTAAGACTTTGAAAACCTCAAACTCAAGGGCTGGGAGACAGCCATTTTGCAGTGAGGACAGAGTGAAAGAAAACATGTCTTGCTGCAGCCTGAGAGATTTAAGTCAGACATTTTCTGACCAAGACAGTAAAGGTTATCAGGCACAGGATTCGGTTTCTGAAGCAGGTCATAAACTCCCATGTCCTAAGTGTTCTCTCAAATTCCCTTCATTTGGGGGCATATTTAAATGGAAGTAAGCTGGTATTTTAGATATTTCCCCATTTTCTTTAATTCAGATGCAAAGGTGACAAAGTAAAGGATTTAAGATTTTTTTTTTAAGAAAGGGAACAGGTGTTATGCTTGAAAAATATTAATTGGATAAATTTAGGAAAAAAAAAACTTTAGGTAAGTTTTGACCATTGACAATTTATCCCTGGATACATACACACGTACATACATACACACACACACACACATATATATTCTTTATTTATTTCAAAAACAAAAAAACAAAAAAAACGAGGCCTGACACAGTGGCTCACACCTGTATTCCAAGCACCTTGGGAGGCCAAGGTGGGCAGATCACCTGAGGTCAGGAGTTCAAGACCAGCCTGACCAACATGGCAAAACCCCGTTTCTATTAAAAATACAAAAAAAACCCAGCCGGGCATAATGGTGGGCGCCTGTAATCCCAGTTACTAGGGAGGCTGAGGCAGAAAGAATTGCTTGAACCCGGGAGATGGAAGTTGCAGTGAGCCGAGATCACGCCACTGCACTCCAGCCTGGGTGACACAGAGAGACTCCATCTCAGAGAGAAAAAAACAAAAAACAAAAAACGGAACACAGGTGCAGAACGTGCAGGCTTGTTACACAGGTATACATGTGCAATAGTGGTTTGCTGCACCTATTGACCCACCCTCCAAGTTCCTTCCCCTCACTCCCCAGCCCCCAGCAGGCCCTGGTGTGTGTTGTTCCCCGCTCTGTGTTCATGTGTTCTCAATGTTCAACTCCCACTTGTGAGTGAAAACATGTGGTGTTTGGTTTTCTGTTCCTGTGTTAGTTTGCTGAGGATGATAGCTTCCAGCTTCATCCATGTCCCTACAAAGGACATTATCTCATTCCCTTTTATGACTGCATAGTATTCCATGGTAGAAATGTACCACATTCTCTTTATCCAGTCTATCATTGATGGGCATTTGGGTTGGTTCCATGTCTTTGCTATTGTAAATGGTGCTGCAATAAACATACGTGTGCATGTGTCTTTAATAGTAGAATGATTTATTTATTTATTTATTTTGGGGGGGCTATATATACCCAGCAATGGGATTGCTGGGTCAAATGGTATTTCTGGTTCTAGATCCTTGGGGAATCACCATACTGTCTTCCATAATGGTTGAACTAGTTTATATTCCCACCAATGGTGTAAAAGCATTCTTCTTTCTCCACAGCCTTGCCAGGATCTATTGTTTCCTGACTTTTTAATAGTCGCCATTCTGACTGGCATGAGATGGTATCTCACTGTGGTTTTGATTTGCATCTCTCTGATGACCAGTGATGTTATGCTTTTTTATTCATATGTTTGTGGGCCACGTAAATGTCTCCTTCTGAGAAGTGCCTGTTCATATCCTTTGCCCACTTTTTCATGGGGTTGTTTTTTTCTGGTAAATATGTTTAAGTTCCTTGTAAATTCTGGATATTAGCCCTCTGTCAGATGGGTAGATTGCAACAATTTTCTCCCATTCTGTAGGTTGCCTGTTCACTCTGATGATAGTTTCTTTTGCTGTGCAGAAGCTCTTTAGTTAGATCTCATTTGTCAATTTTGACTTTTGTTGCAACTGTTTTTGGTGTGTTTATCATGAAGTCTTTGCCCATGCCTATGTCCTGAATGGAATTGCCTAGGTTTTCTTCTACGGTTTTTATGGTTTTGGGTTTTACATTTGTCTTTAATCCATCTCGAGTTAACTTTTGTATAAGGCGTAAGGAAAGGGTCCAGTTTCAGTTTTCTGTATATGGCTAGCTCATTTTTCCAGCACCACTTACTGAATAGGAGATCCTTTCCCCATTGCTTGTTTTTGTCAGGTTTGTTGAAGATCAGATGGTTGTAGATGTGTGGTATTATTTCTGAGGTCTCTGTTCTGCTCCATTGGTCTATATGTCTGTTTTGGTACCAGTACCATGCTGCTTTGGTTACTGTGGCCTTGTAGTATAGTTTGAAGTCAGGTAGCATGATGCCTCCAGCTTTGTTCTTTTTGCTTAAGATTGTCTTGGTTATATGGCATCTTCTTTGATTCTATATTAAATTTAAAATAGTTTTTTTCGAATTCTGTGATGAATGTCAATGGTAGTTTGATGGGACTAGCATTGAATCTATAAATTACTTTGGGCAGTATGGCCATTTTCACAATATTGATTCTTCCTATACATGAGGATGGAATGTTTTTCCATTTGTTTGTGTTCTGTCTTATTTCCTTAAGCAGTAGTTTGTAGTTCTCCTTGAAGAGGTTCTTCACATCCCTTGTTAGCTGTATTCCTAGGTATTTTATTCTCTTTGCAGTGATTGTGAATGGGAGTTCATTCATGATTTGGCTCTCTGCTTGCCTATTGTTGGTGTAAAGGAATGCCTGTGATTTCTGCACACTGATTTTGTATCCCGAGACTTTGCTGAAGTTGCTTATCAGTTCGAGGAGTTTTGGGGTTGAGGTGATGGGGTTTTCTACATATTAAATCAAGCCGTCTGTGAACAGACACAACTTGACTTCCCCTCTTCCTATTTGAATACCCTTTCTTTCTTTCTCTCGCCTGATTGCCCTGGCCAGAACTTCAAATACTATGTTGAATAAGAGTGGTAAGAGGGGGCATCCTTGTCTTGTACCGGTTTTCAAAGGGAATACTTACAGCTTTTGTCCATTCAGTGTGATATTGGCTGTGGGTTTGTTATAAATAGCTCTTATGATTTTGAGATGTGTTCTGTCAATGACTTGTGTATGTTGAACCAGCCTTGCATCCCAGGGATGAAGCCACCTTGATCATGGTGGATAAATTTTTTAATGTGCTGATGGATTTGGTTTGCCAGTATTTTATTGAGGATTTTCACACTGATGTTCATCAGGGGTATTGGCCTGAAGTTTTCTTTTTTTGTTATACTTCTTCCTGGTTTTGGTATCAGGATAATGCTGGCTTCATAAAATGAGTTAGGGAAGAGTCCCTCTTTTTCGATTGTTTGGAATAGTTTCAGAAGAAATGGTACCAGCTCTTCCTTTTATTTCTAGTAGAATTCAGCTGTGGATCTGTCTGGTCCTGGGCTTTTTTTGGTAGGCTATTCATTACTCAATTTCAGAGCTTGTTGTTGGTCTATTCAGGGATTTGACCTCTTCCTGGTTTACTCTTGGTAGGGTGTATGCATCCAGGAATTCATCCATTTCTTCTAGATTTTCTAGTTTATTTGTGTAGAGGTGATTATAGTATTCTCTGATGGTAGTTTGTATTTCTTGGGGTCAGTGGGGATATCCCCTTTATCATTTTTTATTGTGTCTATTTGATTCTTCTCTCTCTTTTTCTTTATTAGTCTAGCTAGTAATTTATTTGTTAATTTTTTCAAAAAACCAGCTCCTGGATTCGGTGATTTTTTGGAGGGTTTTTCATGCCTCTATTTCTTTCAACTCTTCTCTGATCTCTGTTATTTCTCACCTTCTACTAGCTTCTGGATTAGCTTGCTCTTGCCTCTCTAGCTCTTTTAATTGTGATGTTAGGGTGTTGATGTGAGATCTTTCTAGCTTTCTGATATGGACATTTAGTGCTATACATTTCCCTCTTAACACTGCTTTAGCTGTGGCCCAGAGATTCTAGTATGTTGTCTCTTTGTTCTCGTTGGTTTCAAAGAACTTCTTGATTTCTGCCTTAATTTCATTATTTACCCAGGAGTCATTCAGGAGGAGGTTGTTCAATTTCCATGTAATTGTGTGGTTTTGAGTGAGTTTCTTAATCCTGAGCTCTAATTTGATTGCACTGTGGTCTGAGAAACTGCTTTTTATGATTTCAGTTCTTTTGCATTTGCTGAAGTGTTTTACTTCCAATTATGTGGTCAATTTTAGAATAAGTGCCAGGTGGCACTGAGAAGAATATATATTCTGTTGATTTGGGGTAGAGAGTTCTGCAGATATCTACTAGGTCCACTTGATCCAGAGCTGAGCTCAAGTCCTGAATATCCTTGTCAATTTTCTGTCTTGTTGATCTGTCTAACACTGACAGTGGGGTGTTAAAGTCTCCCACTATTATTGTGTGGAAGTCTAAGCCTGTTTGTAGGTCTCTAAGAACTTGTTTTATGAATCTGGGTGCTCCTGTACTGGGTGCATATATATTTAGAATAGTTAGCTCTTCTTATTGAATTGTTCCCTTTACCATTACGTAATGCCCTTCTTTGTCTTTTTTGATCTTTGTTGGTTTAAAGTCTGTTTTGTCGGAGACTAGAATAGAATTGCAACCCCTGCTTTTTTTTTTTTTTTGCTTTCCATTTGATTGGTAAATTTTTCTCCATCCTTTTATTTTGAGCTTTACATGTCTTTGCATGTAAGATGGGTCTCCTGAATACAGCACACCAATGGGTCTTGACTCTATCCAATTTGCCAGTCTGTGTCTTAACTGGGGCATTTAGTCCATTTACATTTAAGGTTAGTATTGCTTTGTGTGAATTTGATCCTGTCATCATGGTGCTATTTGGTTGTTTTGCACAATAGTTGATGCAGTTTCTTCATAATGCCATTGGTCTTTATATTTTGGTGTGTTTTTGCAGTGCCTGGGACTGGTTTTTCCTTTCCATATTTAGTGCTTCTTTCAGGAACTCTTACAGGGCAGGCCTGGGAGTAACAAAATCCCTCAGCATTTGCTTGTCTGAAAAGGATTTTATTTCTCCTTTGCTTATGAAGCTTAGTTTGGCTGGATATGAAATTCTGGGTTGAAAATTATTTTAAGAATATTGAATAGGCTGGGCGTGCTGGCTCAGGCGTGTAATCCCAGCACTTTGGGAGACCGAGGCGGGTGGACATGAGGTCAGGAGATCGAGACCGTCCTGGCTAACACGGTGAAAATCCGTCTCTACTAAAAAATACAAAAAATTAGCTAGGCATGGTGGCAGGCGCCTGTTGTCCCAGCTACTTGAGAGGCTGAGGCAGCAGAATGGCATGAACCCGGGAGGTGGAGCTTGCAGTGAGCCGAGATGGCACCACTGCACTCCAGCCTGGGCAATACAGCGAGACTCCACCTCAAAAAAAAAAAAAAAAAATTATTGAATATTAGCCCTCAGTCTCTTCTGGCTTATAGAGTTTCTGCTAAGAGATCCACTGTTAGTCTGATAGGCTTCCCTTTGCAGGTGACCTGGCCTTACTCTCTGGCTGCCCTTTACAGTTTTTCCTTCATTTCAACCTTGGGGAATCTGATGATTATGTGTCTTGGGGTTGATCTTCTCATGGAGTATCTTATGTTCTCTGTATTTCCTGAATTTGCACATTGGCCTGTCTTGCTAGGTTGGGGAAGTTCTCCTGGATAATGTCCTGAAGTGTGTATTCCAGCTTGTTTTCAACCTCTCTGTCCACTTCTGGTATCCCAATCAATCGTAGGTTTGGTCTTTTTATGAATTCCCATATTTCTTGGAGGCTTTGTTCATTCCTTTTCATTCTCTCTGTTCTTGTCTGCATGTCTTATTTCAGTAAGGTGGTCTTCCAATTCTGATATCCTTTTTTCCACTTGGTCGATTCAGCTGTTGATACTTGTGTATGCTTCACGAAGTTCTCATGCTGTGTTTTTCAGCTCTGTCAGGTAATTTATGTTTCTCTAAACTGGTTATCCTAGTTAGCAGTTCCTCTTAACTTTCATCAAGGTTCTTAGCCTCTTTACGTTGGGTTAGAACATACTCCTTTAGCTCAGTGTAGTTTTTTATTACCCATCCTCTGAAGCCTACTTCTGTCAATTCATCCATGTGACTCTCTGTCCATTTCTGTGCCCTTGATGGAGAGACGCTGCGATCATTTGGAAGAGAAGATGCACTCTTGCCTTTTGGGTTTTCAGCATTTTTTCATTGATTCTTTCTCATCTTTGTGAGTTTGTCTGGTTTTGGTCTCTGAGGCTGCTGACCCTTGGATGGGTTTTTTGTGGGGGCCTTCTTTTTGTTGTTGTTGATGCTGTTGTTGTTGCTTTCTGCTTGTTTTTCTTTCAATAGTCATGTCCTCTTCTGCAGGGCTGCTGCAGTTTCGGGGGGTTCACTTCAGGCCCTATTCATCTGATTCACTCCCATGCCTGGAGATGTCACTCAAGGAGGCTGGAGAACAGCAAAGATGGGTGCCTGCTTCTCCTTCTTCTGGGACCTCAAGAGGCACCAACCTGATGTCAGTAGGATCCCTCCTGTATAGGGTGTCTGACAACCCCTGCTGGAGGGTCTCACCCAGTTGGGTGGCACAGGAAGCAGGACCCATTTAACAAAGCACTTTGTCCCTTGGTGGAGGGGGTGTGCTTTGCTGGGGGAAACCCACTCATCTGGGCTGCCCGGGTTCCTCAGAACTACCAGGAGGAGAGGCTAAGTCTGCTGGTCCACAAAGACTGTGGCCACCCCTCCCCCTAGGGGCTCAGGCCCAGGGAGATCCGGATTCTGTCCCTAAGCCTCTGTCTGGAGTTATTAGAGCTCCTGCAGGAAAGCTCCACCCAATGAGGAAGGACGGGTCAGGGTTAGGTCTGAAGAGGCACTGGCCGCAAACTACCACAGCCAGTGTGTTGGACTGTGGGGACAAGTCTTGGGACCAAGCCGTCCAGCCTCCCTGGCTCCAGCAGGGGAAAAGTGCAGCTTGGAGCTATAGAAATGGGTGCCGCCCTTCCCCCGTACAGGGAGCTCAGCATGTTAGGCAGTTGTGAGTCCCAATGCAGGCTGCTGTCCCTCCCGCAAGGAGCTCAAACAGCTTAGATAGCAGGCAGCCACAGCTGGTGCTGGCTGCCCCTCCCCCGTGAGGGTTCCCTAGGCTTAAGCAGACTCCAGCTGAGAGGCTGCAAGAATGTGCAGGTGGCCGGGCGGTGGCTCCCGCCTGGAATCCCAGCACTTTGGGAGGCTGAGGCAGGTGGATTGCCTGAGGTCAGGAGTTCGAGACCAGCCTGGCCAACATAGTGAAACCCCATCTCTACTAAAAAATACAAAAAATTAGCTGAGCATGGTGGCAGGTGCCTGTAATCCCAGCTACTCAGGAAACTGCGGCAGGAGAATCTCTTGAACCTGAGAGGCAGAGGTTGCAGTGAGCTGAGATTGCGCCATTGCACTCCAGCTTGGGCAACAAGAGTGAAGCTCTGTCTCAAAAAAAAAAAAAAAAAAAAAGAATGTACACATTCTGGGGTTGAGACGCTGGGCCCTGGTGGCTCGAGTGGTGAGTGGGATCTTCTGATCCATGGGCTGCACAGTTACGTGGAAAAAGCACAGTTTCTCCCGGGGGATAGTGTACTCACTCACCACCTCCCCTGGCTGGGGGGTGGGGGTTCCCCGACCCTGTAGCTCTCAGTCGGGCGGCCGCACCACACTGTTCTTCCTTCTCTCCTGGTCACACCAGCCCTCTAGTCAACTTTGATGAGAGAACCTGGATACCCTGGTTGCCAGTGAAGGATTCACATGCTTATTATGGGTTTTTTCCATGGGAGCCTCTAAAAGCCGCTGCTTCTAATCAGCCATCTTGGTCCCGCCTCATTCCTGGATCCTTTCTCGAGGTTTTCAGGCCTCTTTAAATGATTATATACTCTTATCTCCTTTTTTAAGCATAAAATTAGAGACTTAGGTCCTCTTGTGCATGATTTCCTGATAAAACCCCTCTCTTTGTTACAGAGAAAACAAATAAATACATGAGATATCAAAAAAGATATAAATTGCACCAGTTTACTCTGTATTTATATAAACACTTGGAAGAATGAAAGTGCTTGAGGCATAAAATTACTCATGCCTATTTTAAAAGGTTTCCATTTGTGAAAAAAAAAAGAGAGAATGTCTTATAGTGAAAGTATCACCCATTTTAAAATAGTCGACTAAAAAATGTTAAATCTTATCTTGATTACAAATTGCTGAAAGGAAGGAATTATGCATATTTATATTGATATAAAGACTGTGAAGTACTTAATGATCACTCACACAGAAAGCCAAAATATTGAAACTACGTACAATACCTGACTGCAGAGCCACAAGAGGAAACATCAGACTACTATTCTGGTGCAAAGCAAAGCTTTTTAAACTATGGGTTTAGAACACTGGTTCCCAGCTGGAGGCAATTTTGTTTCCCCAAGAGACATTCACAATGTCCAGAGACATTTTTCATTCTCACAATTGGGAGGAGGAGTTGGTACTGACATCTGGTGGGTAGAAGCCAGGAATGGTACAAAACATCCTACAATGCACAGCACAGGTCGCCCCGACCAATCATTATCTGGTCAGAAATGTCAGTGGTGCCAAAGTTCAGACACTGTTATAGAACCACTAGATCTCCTTAATATGCAGTTTGTTTTCTCAAAATTAAATGGATATATTTAGAAACATGGTTGTGTTTTTCTCATTAACAAGAAACTATTTACCAACCAACCAAATATAGCTTTCCTTTAAAACAAATGCTTAAATAAGAAGACAGCTAGGATGTGGGGGTATTAGTACAATGTTAAACAATATGTATGAGCTGAGTTTGGGTCATATGCCCCTTGAATATCATATCCCTGCTATGAAAGAATGGAATCATAATGGATGAAAAGATGACTGCCAATTTGGAAGGCATTGGGAAAACTCAGCAAAACCTGTTTGGCTTTCAGTATAATCCCTGTATAAGACAGGTTCTGGAGTATAAGGAATATAAAACGAACACCTGGAAGGACTCTGAGGTGAGCTCAGGTCTGGAGATGTGGGTTAATAAAGCATACTGCCACACAGCATTGTGGACTAAATAAGGCAATCCACATAAAGAGCTCAGCCCAGGGCAAACCCAGTAAATGTTCAAAAATATATTTGCTACAATGAGGAGGAGGATGATGAATACCAAATACATACAAGAAGATTTCTGTCCAGGCACAGTGGCTCACACCTGTAATCTCAGCACTCTGGGAGGCTGAGGCAGGTGGATCACCTGAGGTCAGGAGTTCGAGACCAGCCTGGCCAACATAGTGAAACCCTGTCTCTACTAAAAATACAAAATTAGCCAGGCATGGCGGCAGGTGGCTGTAATCCCAACTACTTGGGAGGCTGAGGCAGAAGAATCACTTGAACCCAGGATGTGGAAGTTGCAGTGAGCTGAGATCGTACCACTGCACCCCAGCCTGGGCGATAGAGTGAGACTCCGTCTCAAAAAAAAAAAAAAGAACATTTCTGGAAATGAACACTGTAGTTTACCCCTAAACTTCTCGCCTCCATATGCTTTGGCTATGCACTGCTAGAAAGGCATTAAGGAGAAAGTTGGCTGGAAACCCCAATGCACTGACAACTTAAGGAGGTCTTTTGTCTTATCTCCCCCTCTCAATATGGCAGAAACAAATGTTTTGAAACAAAAGTGAAAAGGGCTGGGGGGAAAAGGGTGCTACCGAGTTCCACATTAAGATACAACAGACACCCTCAACCATATGTACTGGTTTGTTATCTGCCAAAATATGTAGTTGGCCATTATGAAGGCATTGCCCATGCTTTCAAGTTGCCACAAAGCATATATTAATATTTATTTTTTCATTACAGTAGTCATTCAGCATTGATTGAAGTCTATTATATCATTTGCTCAGTCAATAAGTATGTACTAAGCATTCAACTACAGGTAGGACACCAGGGGAGTTGCAAAGATCTGTACAACATTGTCTTTCCTCCCAAATTGCTTGCAATCATGTAAAAAGAACGGTTAATCTGTGGTTAGCAAGAGACAAATCTGGGTGGCTCCGGAGATTCATTTCCTTCCCTCTTTTGCTA
This sequence comes from Papio anubis, assembly GCF_008728515.1. Classification (NCBI taxonomy): domain Eukaryota; kingdom Metazoa; phylum Chordata; class Mammalia; order Primates; family Cercopithecidae; genus Papio; species Papio anubis. Next base: position 35,749,039 of record NC_044985.1, read on the forward strand.
GCTTAGCAGAAAGCTGGCTCAGCTAAACAAATGAACAAAAAAATAGGCTGATACCAACCACTGGGCTCCAGGGGCTTTCCCTCTCCAGTAAGGGCACTTCCCTGATCAGAGAGCCTCCACTGTTACATAAGCACATAGATGCTCCCTGCCTACTGACCCTATAAATAGTACAGCACTAGCTACCAGAGCTGTGGCTATGGTGCATACAGATATCCCTGCCTAGCCTAGGATGCAGGTTGAGAGTTCAAGGGATTGTGTGCGCACTGCTACATGGCTGCTTATGAATTCTCCTCCAAATCAAACCTACATTATATCTGCACTGTGTAGCATTAGCACCGCATGCAAGCAAACCCTTGCACATAGGCAGAACTGACAAAGGCAGCACGTCCAGAGATGCAGATATCATGTTCACTATATCAACATTCCGACTTCATACAGATTTTATAAAATTTTAAATGTTTCCATTTGTGTAGTACAAATGTGGATAATCATTCACTGAAAGTTTTCCTAAATCAAAAGGCATGTAGGAGGGCTGAATGAATCCCTGTTCCCTGAAGTTCTGTAAGATATGGAAGGTGTGATTTCACCCAGAGCCAACCATAGGGGCAAGCTCTCTTTAGGATTGAGCCTTGAACCTTGACCAGGGGAGCCTCAGGAGGTGTGTTTCAAAGGAGAGATCATGTTCAGTTCTACATTGACCTGGGGCTATACTAAGTTCGGCTTTCTGGGAATTCTCTCTAATGGTCCAAGTTTTGCCAAAGAGAGATGGTCTGAAATGCATGAGGATTGTCTTCTCTTCTGCTTTTACTTTTCTTTTCTTTGAGTGAGACCTTGTCTCACTCATTCACCCAGGCTGGAGTACTGTGGCACAATCATAGCTCACCGCAGCCTCATATTCCTGGGCTCAAGTGATCCCCCGGCCTTGGCCTCCCAGAGTGTTGGGATTACAGATGTGAGCCACCATGCCCAGCCTGTATGAGGATTCTGAGGGCAAAACATGCTTTCCAAGCTATAGGCAGGCTTATATCCCTCATTACAGCCATCACCACCCATGCCAGTCACCTCCAGGGTGAGATTATCAAGGCAAGAGAGGTCTAAGATGCAAAATGTAAGAAGGCACTCCCACCTTCATGACGTTTCCAGTGTCAGACCTTTGGCATGTAAAGTCTGGAGTTTTCTGACAATCAGAACTTTCCAAAAGATATTTACCAAGACAGTTGTAGTTTGTGGACTCCAGCAACTGGTAAAAATCACAAATCCTGTTTTCATTCTATTATTTTTTAGACCTTTTGAACTGTGCAAGTCAGTTTCATAAAATATTGAGTTGATTCCTAAAAGACCAAATGTAGTCAATACCCAGGGTTTGTTGATTTTGCCTACTGCAAAATAACCTCAAGTTGGAATCTCTCCACATGCATATTTGTGAATCTATGAGGATTGCCAGCTTGTCTTAAGGAACTGTGTTCAATCCCTGCCCAGCTGTGCAATGCCCAGAACTCTGAAGAAACAGCAAGGCTGGGCTCATTGCGGACTTGTCTGAATGGGTGTGAAACAACAGGTGGAACCATGGTGAAACAGACAGCACAAGAAAGTATTTCAGGTAAGCATTATTTTAAGAAATAATAACAACTATGCTCAACCAAACAAAAGCAACTGCAGGTCAGTTAGCCTCCAGGCTATGTGGTGGCTCCTCCTCCTAGCTATTGCTTCTATTCTGAAACTGGCTCCAACACCTAAACTCCTGAGGACTCCACTACTTTGCTTTTAGACCTCACCTCATTTGCCCTCTCAATTCCATAGGACAGGCTATCCTTAAACACTCTGCCATCCCATCTTGGTCTTTATTTATGTACTGGATCTCTCACCTACTAGCTTGGCTTTCAACACATTGCTGTCTAGACCTGAACTTCTGTGCTTTGCTCCCCAGTCTTGACAGCAGGCCCATGACCTTGTGTGGCCCCTTGCTATATGCACATGGCTTGCTGTTGCAGCAGCTAGGTGCAGGGAGCCGGAGGAAGCCTGGTTGGAGGCCCAGATGGCATCTAGCTGACATTCCATTCTTCAAGTACAAAATACCAGTCTTGGCCAGACAATTTCAGACTGACCTAGAGAATTCTAATGGGAAATATTTTTGCTAAGCATCAGCCAATAACATCTCATTTACAAAATGGAAGAAGAACCATAAGACTATGGCAACTTATGGAAGAAGAACCATAAGGCTAAGGAAACTTGGATTCTATTCCCAACCCTCTTGCAGATTGGCTGGGTAACCCTAGGAAAGTTCCTCACCTCTAAAAATTTGATCTGTTTCCTCATGAGTAAAATGTGTAAGACTGGGAAATTGTTTCCTGATTTCATGGACCCAACACTAAGTAAAGTAAAATTAAAGCAAGGTAATACTTTCACATACTCAGGCAGTATGCTATAATTCTGTAATTTCTAGTAATTCTCCATGAGTTTCCATCTCCTCTCCATTCAGAGGGACTGGTTTTTAAATGTGACTCTATGATACATTATATACATACAGAGATACATAGATACATGCATACATACATGCACACATACATATGTGTGTGTAATCTCTTCTGAAATCTCTTAAAGTAGATTATGGATAATTGATTCTGGAATCTCTTCGATTGCAGCTATTACTACTATATAATTTATATTGCTACTATACAATATAATTAGTATTATATATATATAATAATATATGGAGGGATCTTCTCACCTCTGCATACTGAGTACCTGGGACTATAGGTGTGTGCCATCATGCCCGCTGTAGTATATACATATAATGGCATCATATAATATGTATATATTACACCACCACAGAGAAAAGTTGTAACATGATGGAGGTGAATTACTTAAATTAGGAATCCCTAGGAAACATTCTCAATCCCTGAATGAATAAGAGAAGTTCTGGAATATATTTACTTTAGAAAGTTATAGGAAGTTTCAGAACAGATTCTACTTTCTGGAATGCCAGACTGGCATTATTTCAACACAGGGTGTTTATAACACATATGATATCTGTTTTTCATCCTTCAGAATTCCAAGGCAACTCCTTTTTGGAAGACAGTTGAGGTATGGTAAGGATAGGTACCCTTTACACATTGTGACAATGATTCTATTGTTTCTTTTTCTATTGTTTCTTCATGCAATGCCTCCAGATAAAACTTTCTGACCTATTTAAACAGAGCTGATAATTCCATTCTTATCACCTCTATTATGAAATGGATCACATTTGTATTGTACTTAATTGTTTATTCCTCTGCCTCTCCCACTTATCTGTGATCTCTTTAAGAATATTCACTGGATTTTATTCTTCTTTGTATCCCCAGCACCCACTGGAGTACCTGGCACACAAAAGCCATTCAACAGTGGTTAGTGAACAAATGACTTAATTAATTGTTAAGAAAAGTTACCTGCACTCTAAGCCACTTGAAGCATTTCTATTATTTTCTGATTTTATAGCAGAGAATGAGCAGTAGAAGAATACAGCTATTAGCTAACACATTTTGTATTATTTGGTAGTCACATATCAGAAATAATTCCTTTATATTTGGATGATGTACGTCCCAATTTCATCTGAACATTTGAAACAATTTCTGAGCGTCCTTTAAAAGTAAGGTTCTGGCCGGGCGGGGTGGCTCACACCTGTAATCCCAGCACTTTGGGAGGCCGAGGCGGGCAGATCACGAGGTCAGGAGATTGAGACCATCCTGGCTAACATGGTGAAACCCCGTCTCTACTAAAAAATACAGAAAATTAGCCAGGCGTGGTGGTTGGCGCCTGTAGTCCCAGCTATTCGGGAGGCTGAGGCAGGAGAATGGCATGAACCCAGGAGGCAGAGCTTGCAGTGAGCCGAGATCGTACCACTGCACTCCAGCCTGGGGAACAGAGTGAGACTCCGTTTCAAAAACAAAAAAAAAGTAAGGTCCTAAAGTTGAAGTACCACGATTTTGAAACTGTCTTTCTATGGGTACCAAACCTACAGAGCTGCATTTAAAATCCTATCAAGTTAATGTCTTTGCTGCTGAATGAATTACATATGTCACTTATAGGAAAACATCTATCATTTTGGAATCAAGTACATTAGCAATCCATGGTACCTGGAAGAGTATTCAATTTTGTTTGGCAACTGTGCCTATTTCTTCTGAATTCAAAGGAGCAGGGTGGATAGGTTGTTTGTAGGATTTGCGAACATCCAAATTTAAGAATAGAAAAGAGGAACAGGGAGGGGGTGGGGAGGCTAGGGTGGAATTCCAGGGGAGGGACCTTAGAGGCTGGTGTAGCAGGCAATAGCAAGGTGGTTGAGAAGGGTAACATTTGGAACATACTGTGAAGAGAGGACTGACAGGACTTGCTGATGGATTGGATGTAGGATGTGAGAAAGAGAGTTAAACCTGAATCCAAGGTGTCTGACCCAAGCAACTGGAAGAATCGAGATACCACTTGCTGGGATGGGAAAGACCACAGGAAAAGCAGGTAAACCCAGATCTGGACATGATTCATTTGTTTGCCTATTATGCAACCAAATGGAGATATTGAGTAGGCAGTTGGAATTCAGGAGATAGGTTAGGGCCAAAGTTATAATTTGGGAGGAACATTAGAATACATTGGATATTTAAAGCCTCAAGGATGGATGAGATAAATAAAAGAATGTATACAGATAGAAAGAGAAGACATTGAAGTATTGAGTGCTGGGTCTCCAAAATCTAGCAGTCAGAAGATGAGGAATCAGTATAGGTATCTGAGAACTAGTTGCCAAAAAAGCCAGAGGAAAACCAAGAGTGTGTGTAGCCTTGAAGACAAGTGAAGGAAAGTAAAGAAGAATGATCAGTTGTCTCAAATACTACTCATAAGGCAAGCAAGGTCATGGGCCACAGCAATATGGAAGTCATTGGCAACCCTGACAAGAACAGTTTCACCAGATTATGGGGGCAAAAGCTTGATTGGAGTGGACTCAATAAAGGGTGAAGAGACGTAGAAGGCAGGGAGTAGAAAAACTCTGAAATGGAATTTTGCTATAAAAAGCAGAGTCTCTTAAATGAGGGTCCCCAAAGAATCTATGGATAGAATTCAGAGAGCTCCGGGATTTTGATGGAAAAAAAATTACATCTTTATTTTGACTCCTCCCTGATGTAGCATTTTCTTCAACTAATAATATAATAGCAGCATCTCTTACTTCGTAGCCTACAGAAACTGTGGATATTTTCATATTACATTATAGTTGTTACAAACATCTCAAAACATCATGCTCATTACTACTTCAAATGTACAGTAATTACTGTACCCATCACTAGGTTTCGTGTGACTGTGCTCTTCTGCTCTACAAGTGCTCTGATAGAAGGAAACTTCTTATACTGAAGAGTGACAGGTTTTGGAATCAGAGACCTTGATTTAAATCCTTGACTGCTACTTACTAATTTTGCCTTTGGGTGTCTAATTCTCTAAGCCTCAGTTTCTTCATTTGTAACATGCTACCATATCACAACAGTGGAAAGTTATTTTGATCAGTATATTCCAATATCCTGTGTTTCTTTTTCAGTCTTATGTTTCACTTTAAGCACTCTAAAACACTATTCTGAGAAGGCGTCCATGGCTTCACCAGACCATTGAAGGTCTTCATGGCACAAAAAAGTTAGGAATTTTTTTGGAAATGTTTCTGAAAATGTAAGACAGAAATGGATAGGAGAAGGAGAAAGAAACATCCACAGAGGATTTTCTAACATGAGAGAAATAAAAGAATATTTGTATTGCAGATGAGAGTGATTCAGTAGAGAGAAGGGAAATTGGTGATGCAGGAGTAGGGAAAACTGCTAAAGCATTGCTCTTGAGTAGGCACAAGGAGATGAATCTAAAACAGGAGGGGAGAGGCTGGGCTAAGATAGGTATGTGGGCCATTCGTGCAGTTATAGGAGAGAAGGCAGAGAATATGGGCAGAGCCACTCGCTGGGAACATGTGGTGGAAAGACCCTATGTGGACTCTATTCTGATTGCTCCCATAATAAGAAGCAAGGTCATCAGCTGAGAGTGAGGACGGGGGAAGAGGTGCTGGAGTTTGGGGAAAGAGCAGAAGGTATGAATGAATTGGTTGTCTAGAAAAGCAGGACAGTGAATGGATTGGTGAGGGGTAACACAACTGGTGACTGGAAACTCACTTGAGATGAATGATCACGAGCTGCAGGTGAGTCAGCGCGACTGTGTGCTTCACCCAAGTCTTATCCAGCTGCAGCGACGCAGGTGCTGAGTAGGCGGAGGGTTGGATGTAACCACAGTTGTGCAAGTGAAGACAAAGCAAGAGAACAGCAAGACTGCAAAGAGTGGCTGATGGGCTGGAAAATAAAAAGCTCTGGCACAGTAGTGGTGAGCTTGATCAAACAGATTTATTTCTGCTTTTTGCTTTTCCCCTCACTCCTGCTTTCTTGAGAGTCAAACATAAGAAAAAGGAAAATCTTTGGGCAGGCAGCAACAGAAACAGAAAGGCCACAGAATGGAGAGGCAGGAAGGGGCTATGAGTAAGCACAAGCTGGAGCTGGGTATGAGGCAGCAGAAGCAGCAGCAGACTTGGTTATGTGAAGGGCTGCACATCAGAGAGAAGCTCCATCAGCTCCGGCTGCTCAGGGCATGGCGGAGAATCTGGTTCCTGAGGCTGCTTTGAACTCTAAGTATGAACAGCTACCTGTTTCTATTAAAGAGTATAAAAGCAAATGATAGCCATGTATTGCCTAATTTTAAGAGAATACCTTTCTATTACTGAATGACTGTCAACTTACAAACACGAGCTTTTGACCAGTTTGATGCTCCCTTTTACAGCACTTTCTACACTTTGTGTTAAATTGTAGATACTTGAATATTAAATAGAAGTGTCTGAATAACTCTAATGTAACAGAACCAAAAGCAGACCCAAGGAGGCAAGGACCATGCCTCATTTATTCCTGTGCCTCCTAGGACATCCCTTTGTGTTTGGTAGGCAGTCCATGAAGGGACGGGTGTGATAACTCTCAAGGGATTATGCCCTGATTGTATCTCACCCATTTCTACCTCCTTGGGAAACTGAGTTGCCCAAGTGGTCAGAAAGATAGTTGCAAAATCAAGTTATGGATATGCAATCTCTGTGCTTCATTTGGTAAATAGTTCCAAACAAACAAACAAAAAGGCTGGGCGCAGTGACTTATGCTTTTAATTCTAGCACTTTGAGAGGCCAAGGCAGGCGCATCACTTTGAGCTCAGGAGTTTGGACCAGCCTGGGCAACATGTTGAAATCCCGTCTCTACAAAAATGCAAAAATTAGCAGGCCATGGTGGTATGTGCCAGTGGTCCCAGCTGAGGCTGGATAATTGCTTGAACTTGGGAGGCAGAGGTTGCAATGAGCTGAGATCGTGCTACTGCACTCCAGCCCCGGTGACAGAGTGAGACCCTGTCTCAAAAACAAAAAAAAAAACATAATGCAGATGGACTCACTCACTATACTGTCTGAACTCAACAAATAGTTCTTCACTTTCTGCCTCTTTTCAGCAAGCTGGCTGTGGTCTCTAACTCCTGGGGATTCTGCTGAAGATATTGCATTCCAACCCAGAATTTTGGCTACCTACTGTCATTCCATCTAAAGGCTGAAAAGCCATCACAGTGCTTACATAATTCTACTCAGTCCTCCTACTCAGGGGGAAGCAAGGAGAAATGGAACCAAGAGGAGACAGTATCCTCTAACTTCCAGAAGATCAGGAAAAGTATCTGTAACTTCAAAAAAAAAAATCACTTAAATGAATACATTTCAAACATTTTTTTACTACCACTTACAGTAAGAAATTTTACCATATGACCCAGTAAATGTACACACATACATAAAACTAAAAGGTAAGATTCATAATCCTTACTATATGTAATGCTCTGATATTTTTCTATTCTACTTTTACCTCATTTTTTAAAAACTCTGGTTATAATATACCAGAAGGTTTTAATGACCCACAAATGGGCTATAACCTGCAGTTTGAAATCATTAGCCTATGTGAATTAGAAAACAAAAGATATCATTGTCTTTGTTCTGTAATAGCATACAAAATTTATCAACATGGAAAATAAATCTCCATAGTGGAAAGGAAGGGGCAACAGTTATCATTATTTGCAGATAATATGACCGTATACCTGGGAATTCCAAGAGCATCGACTAAAAACCTGATTAAGAATTGCATATATTGATTACTACATTAATATGTTAAAACTAATAGTTTCCCTTTATCCAACTAATAACCTGACAGAGGACAAAGAGAAAAAACAGCAACCATTTAGGATAAAAACAAAATAAGTAGAATACTTAGGGAGAAATTTCCAGGCTCTATATGAAGAAAAACAAATCTCCCCTGATAATCATAAAATAATTCAATAGAAGGTCATGCTTTGTTCTACGGTGAGAGGACTCAGTATTATGAAGATATCATCTTTCCCATATTAAATTTAATATAATCATAATCAAAATACAAACAAGATTTGGGGAAATTTTTCACAAAATCATACACAGATTTATACAGAAAAATAAATTCGTGACAAAGACCAGGAAAACTGTCAGGAAAAAATAATTGAATGGGAGAACTAAGCCGCCAAACATCAAAATGTATTATAAAGCTGCAGTAATGGAAACAGTTTAGTATTAACCCAGCAACAGACAAAATAACCCTAAACAGAGTTCAGAGAAAGTTCTACGTGTCACATATAGGTGTTTTGAATATGGTAAATGAAGCTCTTCAAAACTGGAGTGGGACAAGGAGATGACAGATTAATGATAGATGTTGCAAAAGCTGGCTGGCTTTTGGGGCGAAAACGTTAGGGCGGATTCCTACTTTGTTATTCTCTTAAAGACTCTTAAAGGGTAAGAAAAGTAACCTAAAATAGTGTCAGAATACAGTATATAAAACTTTTAATTTTTTAATATGGGGAGTATTAAAGCATGATCCAAATCCTTGAAGTCATAAAAATCATGAATGAATTTGTCAATATAAAATTTAATACACATGGCTGCACAAAGATAGTTGTGTAAGGATGTTATTTGCAATATTGGTTGTAATTGCAAAGCACTGAGAACTGCATACATGTTCATTAGTAGGGGACTGGTGAAACAAATACTACGACACAACCCAGCAGAGGATTGCTAGGCAGAAATTGATAAGAATGGGGTAGATCTAGAAGTGATGATATGGAAATGTGTTAAAGGTAATATTGTTTAGTGAAAAGGCAAGGTTCCAGAACACTCTATATTCCTTTATTTTTTAAACCCATTTATTTTTACATATATATGTATATGTACATGCATATATTTACATACAGTATATATGCACGTAATATTTACATTATAGTTCATTATGTAATATATGTAGCATAATACTCTCTATAATATTCTACAACATACATTTGCCCACTTAACAATACATCATGAAGATAGGAAGTGGTTGTTATCAACTACTTATGGGAATTAGAATGATGGGACTCAGTCGGGTGCGGTGGCTCATGCCTGTAATCCCAGCACTCTGGGAGGCCGAGGCGGGCAGATCACGAGGTCAGGAGATCAAGACCACCCTGGCTAACACGGTGAAACCTCGTCTCTACTAAAAAAATACAAAAAATTAGCCGGGCGTGGTGGCGGGCGCCTGTAGTCCCAGCTACTCGGGAGGCTGAGGCAGGAGAATGGCGTGAACCCGGGAGGCGGAGCTTGCAGGGAGCCTAGATCGTGCCACTGCACTCCAGCCTGGGCGAAAGAGAGAGAGACTCTGTCTCAAAAAACAAAAAACAAAAAACAAAAAAAAAGGAATTATGGATCTAGATCTTTATTTGATAGTTTATATCCTTCTATACTATTTGAAGTTTGTTTTTATCACAATCTTTTAAAAAGTAGAAAATACAAAACATGCCAGTACCATATCCAAGTAAGGCATACTCCCTCCTCCCCCATTTTCTGTTTCATCAGTTAAAATATATAAACCTATAAACCCATTCCCTGTGGTTGAATTCTCAGGTTATCCCAGGTCACTGCAGTATACCAGCTGGCTATTGATCAAGAATTGCTAAGGAATCTGTCCTGTGCTTGCTCCGAAAATAGAACCAGTTTAGATGAGTAATGCTAACTAGTGACTGGAATACGGTATCTGGAAGCCTATTACTGATATTTCTATAGAGAAACTAAGCCCTGAAGTTGCCCTAAAGTGGCAGTAACATTCAGTTAAGCTTAGCTTTAAAATCCAGGTTCCCTTTACTGTGTTCTAATTATTTTTCCTGAATGGCCTGCTTGTCCAGTCTAGTTGGCAACAACATGTGTAGTATGTAACACATAAAGGCTTATTTTCAGGCTCACAAAAAGAACGTGGCAACACCAAATTCATGAAATTCAGACATCATTAAATTACAGGCTCAAAGAAGCTCCCAAAGCACATTTGGAAGCTCTCCCTTGGTCCCAGGAACTCTCTGACATTTTTATGAAGGCATAAGGCAGCCAAGTGGCAATGGGGGGGGGGGGTGACCTTTTTCATCACTCTAAGAAATCCTTCTAGATACTCCTGTAACTGTTAAGAACTGACATTTCAGGGTATTTTTTCTTTTAAAATAATAATTGTTCAAGTTGCACAGTAAGCAAACAAAAAAGATGAGTTCCACCTCTTCTCAACATTTCATACAGCTCAAAATGGAAAAATGGCAATCTACATTTCCATTAGTAAGTGAACGACTAAAAAACTATAGTGTACCAGTGTATTACGCAGCTATTAAAAAGAAAGAGAACTCTCCCTCTACTGACGTGGAAGCAAGCAAAGTATGAATATGACACAATCCCATTTTCTGTAAAAATAACCAAAAATATGACAAGAGGTATTTGCACATGACTGAGCATGAAGAAACATACAGAAGGAGAGACACCAGGCTGTTAATGTTTTTTTGTTTGTTTGTTTGTTTTTGAGATGGAGTCTCGCTCTGTCGCCCAGGCTGGAGTGCAGTGGCCGGATCTCAGCTCACTGCAAGCTCCGCCTCCCGAGTTGACGCCATTCTCCTGCCTCAGCCTCCCGAGTAGCTGGGACTACAGGCACCCGCCACCGCGCCTGGCTAGTTTTTTGTATTTTTTTAGTAGAGACGGGGTTTCACCATGTCAGCCAGGATGGTCTCGATCTCCTGACCTCGTGATCCGCCCGTCTCGGCCTCCCAAAGTGCCGGGATTACAGGCTTGAGCCACCGTGCCCGGCCTGTTCATGTTGACTTTAATATTGGAGAAGATAAAAATGGAAGGAAGCTAGGGAGAGATGGCTAACTTTTGCTGTTATATATAACTGAGTTGTTACAATAAGCACACAAAATATAAAAACATTTTAAATAATTTTTATAAATTGTAATAAAATGTATATTTTAAAATATAACTAAAATTAAAAATTATAAAGTAAGACTGGGGGAACTTCTAAAAGCCAGTAAAATGGGCCACTGAGAAAGTAACACATCTTGGAAGAAAGAGTCTGTGCCAGGATGACAGATTTTTAACAGCTCTGAAGGCTACAGATGAAACATGACCCATAAACTCTGAAATATCCAGTTAATAGCAGTCGATATACACCACAAGAGGGAAGGAACTTCACTAGCGGAGCTCAAGGTTATAGACAATGCTAGAGACCACATAACTGATGTGAGCTGAATTATGTCCCCTGAAAAAGATATGTTGAAGTCCTAACCTCCAGTATCTCAGATGTGATCTGATTTGGAAACAGGGTCCCTATAAAGGTAATTAGTGTTGAAACGCCATCATTGGGGTGGGCTGTAAACCAGTATGACCAGTGTCTATTAAAAGGGGAAATCTGACCAGCCTGGCCAACATGACAAAACTGTCTCTACTAAAAATACAAAAATTAGCGTGGTGGTGTGCAACTGTAATCTCAGCTACTTGGGAGGCTGAGGCACAAGAATTGCTTGAACCTGGGAGGCGGAAGTTCAGTGAGCTGAGATTGTGCCATTGCACTCCAGCGTGGGCAACAGAGATTGGGTCTTAAAAAAAAGGGAAAAAAAGGGGGGGGGGGGTCGGGGAATTTGGACTTAGGAACAGACACTAGAGGGAAGAGAATGTAAAGAGGCACAGAAAGAACACCATTATGCTGCCACAAGCCAAGAACACCTGGGCTCATTATGCTGCCACAAGCCAAGAACACCTGGGCTATGAGAAGCTCTAAGAGCAAATGCAGGCTCCTTCCCTTGCAGGCTTTAGAAGGAACATGGCCCTGCCAACACCTTGATTTTTGACTTGTAGCTTTCAGAACTGTGAGACAATAAATTTCTGTTTTAAAACCACCCAGTTTGTGGTACTTTATGGCAGCACCAAGAAACTGACATATTAGGTTGATGCAAAAGTCATTGCAGTTTTTGTCATTAAAAAGAAAAAAGGCAAAAACCATAATTACTTTTGCATCAACCTAATAGTATCCAATAAGGTAAACTAGAAATCTCAGTGTCTTGACGTTGGCCTCATTAGATATTTTACATAATTTAGCATGTTATTAACAGGATAATCTCTGCTTGTTCTGTGGATATATGCTATCTCTTCAAAAGACAGTAAGGCATCTTGATCATGTCTCACTTTATAATGAGCTAGTATTTTGATTATTTACTAAACAGTCAACATTGAGCTGTACATGCATTATTTTATATACACCTCACCACTGAGGGTGTTGGTTTTATTGTAACTGTCATCCGCCTCGTGACAGAGAGAAAAACTGTGACTCAAAAAGACCAACCAATGTACTCAAGATCACACAACTAGAAGCCTGGACTCAAAGCTGGGTCTGAACAACATCAGGTCTTCTGTGTGAACCGCCAGACCCTACTGCTTCTACTCAGGCTCCCCCTCACAGGCCCAGAAGGTGGTGCCAAGGTCAGTAAAGCACAGTTTTGTAATACTTTCGTTCTTAAATCAAGTTGTACTGGCACTTGAAATCAAATTCCATATATTTTGAGGGTTTAAAAAAAATTGTAGGGTCACCATTAAAGCAACTACTGAAGCAATTTTTTTAAATGATGGACAAGATTTTCTAAGGCAGCTATTCCTAAGACATAGCAACTCAATATATAAAATTTCAGTGATCAATCTCATTAAAGCAGGAGCTGCTATGGAATATAAAATCTGCAGTCTCGTGGCTACAGAATCAGAAGCCTGAGGAGGACAACACCCTGACAACACTCCTGTTCTACTCTGAAGAGAGTTGTAAGGTGCCTGAGAAGGAAGGAATAGCTGAACTATATAAAGTTGGCAAAATGCAGACAGAAAAGTTTTCTGGCCCTGAGGGAAAGACCAGCTAGCTGCTTTGTAGGTTGAATAATAAGAACTTGAGGTCACTGTCTCCACCAGTGTGATCACAGGGGACAAAAGGGAAAGGGAGTGTTACCTATGTGAAACCAAGATTATTCTGCTCTCTTCCTATGTCATGTAAACTTTGTAAATCTGGGAAATGTAAAAATGTCCAAGGAAGTGAATGTCGCCGCTTGGTCAGATTTAGAGGCCAGTGAGAGTTCAGGGGAGGCTGTGCCTACAGACAGATACACATCCAGTTGGATACACAGGTGAAGTGGGCAAAGTATGGCAGAGTGCTTTATTTTTCAGCCAACCACCTACCAGATACTGTTCTAGGTGCTTAACAGCACTGTCTCATTTGTCTTATTCCACTTTACAAAGCTTCAAAGACATAAGTAACACAGCTAAAGTCCAAAACTGAAGAATGACAGATGTGAGACTCAGTTAAAATCCTTCTTTACGGCTGGGCACGGTGGCTCATGCCTGTAATACCGGCACTTTGGGAGGCCGAGGTGGGCAGATCATGAGGTCAAGAGATCAAGACCATCCTGGCCAACATGGTGAAACCCTGTCTCTACTAAAAATACACAAATTAGTTGGGCATGGTGGCGCACACCTGTAGTCCCAGCTACTTGGGAGGCTGAGGCAGGAGAATTGCTTGAACCCAGGAGGCAGAAGTTGCAGTGAGCCGAGATAGCGCCATTGCACTCCAGCCTGGCAAAAGAGCAAGACTCCGTCTCAAAAAAAGAAAGCAATCTTTATTTACCATTTCTATGATCCACATTCCATATAGAAATTCAATAATATGCATTGGTTAACTGTTGATTAATTCATGTTATGACTAAACACACACATCCGCTATGAATATGCCACACATATTTGTTCCATGCTTTCCAAGTAAAGGTAGCAGTGATGCTTTCCTTCGTATAGTTAATACAGAGATCTGTGTACCTTCCTAGAACTCACCTGGAACATTACAAGTGAGTGAAAAATAAATGTCTGTTGATGGGTTGATTAAGGTAGAATTCTTAGAACCATTAGTACTTCAAAATAATGCCGTCATTTACACAGTATTATACAGCTTGAAACAAGGCTTTCTTGTGCAGATGGAAGGAAGCTTCTTAAACTGAAGAGTGACAGGTTTTGGAATCAGAGACCTTGATTTAAATCCTTGACTGCTACTTTGCCTTTGGATATCTAATTCTCTAAGCCTCAGTTTCTTCATTCGTAACAAGGCAACTCCTATTACACTTACAAACCACAAGGGATTTTTGGAGTAAAAGTGAGACAATGCATCAAAGCCCTTAGCATGAGGCTGAATTAATGGAAATTATCATGTTGTCTCTGAATATGTGAAATTTAGGCTTTGATTTTTAGCCTGTGTAAACTTTCCTATTTTTAACACAAGAACAGCCTAAATACAACCTGGTTATCTGAACCTAGCGAAGCACGCTGTGTTACTATAACTAAACTTTTAGAAACAATCATTATACAGTAGTTACAGACAAATCCACATGCAGATGGAAATCCACTTTACCTGAATGCAGATGCTGAACTCACTCAAGAAAATTAAAGTTATTCTGTGTTCATATTCTACTACAAATTATCAAAACATGCGATGTCAATATAAACATGAAACTTCTGATAGCATTTAAAGAAATAGCATTGATAAGGCTATTAGATATTCTTCAAGGTAGGATGTGTTCTTTTATTCAACTGAAGTATCAACTTTTCAAAAAGCTTTTCCTTCAAGGAATATGAAATGCCTAGACAAAGGTGATCTGGATTGCTTTCTGCAAGACTGTAAATCCTTTTGTTATAATTTTCCTTATAACTGAATCTACCCAGTTTTCAAATCCCCAAACTATTATAGATTTAGTTTCAGGTGCTGGTAAATGAAGGAAGTCTTAAACCAGCTGTCAAAAACAAAACTAACAAATAAAACAAAACTATATCAACGTTCAGATTCCCAAGATTTGGTCAAGTAAGCAACTCAGTCTATAACAAATTTAAGTTGTAAAATGCAATTCATGGATTTTTCTATGCAGTTTGAAACAGAAATGTAAACAGCTTTTGCAGAATGCAGAGTGCCAGAAAGCCCACCTTAATTTCCCAAGGAGCAGAAATTCGAACAGCCCACATACAGTAATCCTTGACTGGAGAATTCTGGGGAGCAGCCAACTCTGTTTATTACACAGAGAACTGTGACTTTCTTGCAAGGAAAAGCCATGTTTAGGCTCCCAGGAACATTCAGAGATCATAGCACATTCTGCTTCTTCGCCACTTCTTTGGGGAATCTCAGTCAAAGACCTTGGCCAAAGAAGCATGAAATGGTAGTCAGACCTCCAAAGAAATTTTGTACAAATAACTTGGCTTAAATGGTTCCCAACTTACAAAGAATAGTAAAAGGCTGTGTCATGTTGTGAAAATGATTGCTGAAAATGAATCATGTTGTTTAATTTCAGCTCTGTGTATGAACGTGTTCTGTGCCTCAGATGTCCTGTGGTATTTAATTCCTTGGTCATTTGTGTATCATCTGCTTCCTTCAGTGATAAAAGGCAGCCTTGCAGGGAGCAGGTCTGCAAAGGTGAAAGCCTCCTCCTCCTTTCTTGTTTCTCTCCCAGTAATATGTGGTTGGGAATGCCCAAGGGCCTGGACCACCTATCATTAGGAAAACAAAATGAGATTCTCTCCTTGCAGACCACTGTGATTCTGTCTAATATGAACCAGAACTGCCACTACAAACTTCGAAAAGCCCTCCTATGTTTCAATATTATAAATGCTCTCTGGGCTCTCAAAGCATAAATCATTGAAGATGCTTTAGTTGATTTATGGAGGCCATTTCATGAGAATGTATTTGGTATCTTTATACGTCTCATTGAATAAGTTTTTTTTTTTGCAGGACTCAGAGAGGCCTTCTCAGAGGAGACATTCAGTAGTCATGGAAAAGGCACAAGTTACCTTTCAACCCAGTTTCAGCAACAAATACGTACCACTCCACATTCATTGTGTTCTCATTGGAAACCACTGAAATTAACACATTTCAGTGAATTCCTATCCGAGCAGGTCTCGTAAGTGGCTGGGTGTAATAACTATCTATATGCCAGGAAGGCTCTTCTCCTTTCCAATCCCCCTCTCCATCAAATCTCTTTCTGCCAGTCCCAGGGTCAAGCTCTACCATTGGTGAAGTATTCTTTTTAAGTGTTAGAGTTTCATTTAATGCTGCCTTACACTATGAAAATGCAAAGAACTCTGGGAGAGGCATTATATTAAGCTTTTTTGCAGCTATTAATTCAGAGATTACTTCTTGGCTACCTGGAGATAAAGGGAGGGATCTGAGATGCCAAGGCCTCCTGAAAAGAAGGAAGCCCTTCTCAGTTTATTTATATTTGGCATGTGCTTTTGCATATTATGGATAAACAGAATATTCTGGAATAGTACCAACTCAGAAATCAGAGAAAAAACTGGCAAGGTTTCTAAGGAACCCATGCATCATATCTGCATCTACAGTCTGGGGGTTCTGCTGGGGGTCATTCATGCTCCCCTTTTCTGTAGACAGTGGATAAGTGGTGACTTGCAGAATTTGCAATGAAATCTCATGTCATGGTGCCATATTTGATGGCTGCTAAATGGTCACCAATGTAATGGTCAAATTCCAAAGTCTGACTCCTAATTGACACACATGATCACCAATTTCAAGGTTAGAGGGCACTTTGGAGAGCATGTGGTTCATCTGCCAATTAAAGAACTGAATTCCCTCTACGTAATAAATGCCAAGTGCTCTTCCAGCTTTTGCTGGAACATCTGC
Organism: Papio anubis; assembly: GCF_008728515.1. Lineage (NCBI taxonomy): Eukaryota > Metazoa > Chordata > Mammalia > Primates > Cercopithecidae > Papio > Papio anubis. Next base: position 35,766,153 of record NC_044985.1, read on the forward strand.
AGGGCTGGGGAACTCACCCATTCCATTTTCAGAAAGTTCTGAAATTTTATTCTTACATATTTTACAAAAATCTGCCTCCCTAAGACTTCTATCCATTGGTCCTAACCCAATATCTTGAGTTCCCACATAATAAGCTAGACGCCCTTTACACATGACAATTATTCAAAGAGCTGAAGACAGCTATCACGTCTCCTAAGTCTTTCATGTACCAGAAACGGTGAATAATAAACACACTGCTTTTGACTTAAAGAAACTGTAGCACATTCTCAGCAACTGTTAGTTAATGAGGAGAGTAAAAATCTTGCCAGGGGTCTTCTCTCAAAGCGTAATGTGCTAATACAGCCGCCTGGCCAACCATGTCAATTCTGTCCAGCAGACATGGACATACATAGAACGTACCTGGCTATCTGAAAAGTTTGAAGAGGCTATTAAAACCATTCTTAATGACTTATTTCTTCCTTTCTAGCTACTTACATTTGCTATTTAGAATGAGTATGAAACAGAACATCTGAAATCTTGGACCTACTTACTTAGCCTCTGACAAGTTATGTGACACCCTCCCCAATCAAAGTTTCCATTGCCCGTCTGTGTCTTTCCAGAATACTGTTGTATCTGGGTGTAGAGGTTGTGCCAGGAAGGAATGGACCCTGCTCCACTCTCACACAGATGAGCACAGGGTATCACTGGTGCTTGGAAATTCATTCATTTCTACTTTCACCTAGAATGGATTTCTGTAAGTAAGATCTTTCGTGTCATTTCAAAGTTTTACCTGGATGCCAGAATGTCAGCGAGAATAAAATATTTTTTTAAAAAAACCAAATGAGTCATTCGAAATATGACAAAGGTTGAACTGCTATTCTTCGTCTCCTCACCAACCCTCCTACCCCCAATACACAAAAATGAGAATAATCAGGAATTCTCGTCTTCAGAGCATGGGGGGAAGGGATAGTTGCAAACACAGCATCAGACGTCGGATTTTGTGGTAAATACAATGGAAAGGTTCAAGGATTAGAACTGGCATGGATTTCTGTTGAAAGGAGAGCTGGATTGGAAATCAGGAAATTTAAGTTCTATCAGTTCTGCCATGTTGGCTCTGGGACCTTTGTCAGATCTCACAACTCCTTTCTCCATCTGTAGATATAATACCTTCCCTGTGTATTCCTATGAGAAGCAAAAAAAAGCTAGCGGATATTGTTGCGAGCTATTAATCTTTTGGCTTTTCTTTTTTGCCCTTCCTTGTTGGAGATGCTCCTCCTCAGTGCCTCAAGAGGAATTATGACTGGCATCCAAAAAGCAGAAAGGCAAGGAGAAGAAAAGAGTCTACCTTCAGTTTTGACTTCCAAAATGATTGTGTTTTTATACAGCATGTGTTTTTGTTCACCATGAACAACAGCTTTGAAAGTCAAAATGCTTGTTTTAAAGCAGTGGGTTTGGTTGAGAGAAAGCGCCCTTGAGAATCAACAGGAAGATGTTCAAAGAGCAAAGCAGAGGACAGTCACCTACTGTTGAGGGCTGGGGGGAGTGGAGGTGAAACAAGGCCTGACCTTGGAGGAGATTTGCAGGAGGCCCCAGACAAGGGGATCAGACCTGAGGGTCTATGCAAAATAAATGAAAATGGCCAAGGACTTTCCTTGAACAAATGAAAAGTTCTGGAAGTCTCCAGACAAGGCATCACCCGTGACCATTTCTGTGATCTCCCTGTGTCTCTGGGCTGTGCTCTTCTCTCTGGCAGGTGAGGAACTTGCATGCATAGTTATGGGTACTGTATGCTGGAATGAGCCCACCGAAGTCACTACCCATGACCCAACAATTTGCTAAGTGCCCTCCAAACTGTTACATGTGAATATCCCTCTCTTTTCAGTGACCCAAGGCATTTATTTACTAGCACCCCACACTACCCAAAAAACTGATGAGTCTAGACAATGGTGAAATTCACCCTGTTATGAAAGTTCTTGGGAAAGCAAAAACAAAAGCTATACAAATGGAAGGAATTAAGAAGAAACAAATATGGAAAAAAGTTATTTCATATTTCTTAAAGAAAAAAAAAACTAGCCTCTTTGGCTTTTATAAGAGCCTGGCTGAGATGTATATAAAATTTTATAGCCAAAAATCTGCCTAATTTCTAAATTTTACTCATCAGTTTTGAAATCAATCTAAAAAAATTGTTCCAGTTTAATAAAATTTGCCCAAATAATGATTCTTAGTTTATCTACATGATTGGCAAGTGTTAACATAAATATATGTGCACAACCAAAAAGCAGATTAATAATATTGGAATCAAGTTTTCCTAAGAAGTATGGCTCTTTCTAGTTAATGTGACATTTATAAACAGATCATGTTCTGAGTCCTTACTCTATATACTGGAGACATGAGGTACAAGGTGCTAACTTCAAAAAAAACAGCACGACACAGGAGCCTTCTTGAATTTCTAGAATCTCCCCCAAAGAGGAACCTCTGAACTTCAGTAGGATTTATGCAGAAAATGGGTAAGTGGTACCAGAAGAGAGAAATGATATGAGCAAAGGTAAAAAGGCAGGAAAGGGTTAAGTGTTGAGGAAATAGAAAATTGTTGCTAAAACTGCTTCTCCAAAATAGTATTCTGGAGAAGGAAGCCATATTTCTGACCCCGTATGGCTTGGGCACATCTGAGTGCTGGTAGTTTCTTCAGGACATCCAAAGACTTGTTAGGTTCAGGATTGAATTTAAGTCTCAGGTTCAACATATACTAACAATTGGGCTCTGGGCAAGAAATTTGTCCTATCAGAGCTTCAATTTTTTCATGTATAAAATGGGGGTAATCTTTGAGGTGGAGATCTTTGGTCAACTCTAAGGCATTAAGGAATACAAGGGAGGGCTATGTGATATTAACTGTCTATGGTGGGGAAAAATACCTTTGCCAAATGGTGGTATGATTATAAAGGATCTTGGAATAGAGATGCATGAATATATTGTCACCCCGGCTATAGTGCTCTTCTTTTAGGCAGTCCAAATAGACTAGGAAAACAGCCGAAACAGAGTATCCCTTGTCCAACTCAGTCCTGGTCTGGCTGGGTTCATTTTTGACATTACCTTGCAGGTAGTAAATGGGAATGTACCTTCTAAGTGCTACTTCCTCATCCAGAAGAACTCGCTGTCTCTATGGCACGGGAGTGTCTAATACTTTCAGAATAAGGCTTCCTAGAGTCTACAACTTAGCGTTTTCAAAAGTAAAAAGCTTGCTATGTTTATAAATCCATTTCAAAGGATCTGGGTAATTAGTTATCAGTTATTAATTAGTCACAGCATGCTATGGAGGAACCATCAGGTAATTGTTAGCAAATGCCTATTTGAGCATCTTCTGTATGCCCAGTTATCATGCATTGTGTAAAAGTTTAAATTGTAAGCACTGAATTGTTCAGTTTAAAATGGTTAATTTTTTTTTTTTTTTTTTTTAATATAGCCAGAGTCTTGCTCTGTCGCCCAGGCTGAAGTGCATTGGCGTGATCTTCGCTCACTGCAACTTCAGCCTCCCGGGTTAAAGCAATTCTCCTGCCTCAGCATCCCGAGTAGATGGGATTACAGGCGCCTGCCACCATGCCTGGCTAATTTTTGTATTTTTAGTAGAGACAGGGTTTCACCATGTTGATCAGGCTGGTCTTGAACTCCTGACCTCAGGTGATCTGCCCACCTCAGCCTCCCAAAGTGCTGGGATTATAGGCATGAGCCACTGGGCCCGGCTTCATCTCAATTTTTAAAAAGGGGGAGAAAAAGAATTGTAAGACTCTCATCTTCCCTCAAGAATCTTATTGCTACCGTCTGATCAAGATGACAAGACTTACCTTCAGTCATTCAACAGGTATTTACCAAGTGTGCATTTCACCCTGGACATACACATAATACCAAGCAATGTACAAATAATGCAAAGCACTTTAAGGTTATGTGCTAAATTGTGTTATGTGCCAAAAATTAATGCCTAGAATTAAAGGAAAGGAGTGAGCGCTGGCTTCTTGAAGGAGATACAGCTGTTCTGGCCATGGAAGAGAATACTATGATTGTAAATAAAAAATGAAAAAAGAGAGCCTGTATACAGAAAGGATGACAAAAGGCCCCAAAGTGACCCTAACATGGAGTAGAGGCTAGGCAGCAAGGGTTCCACCATGATTTCAATGCTCTTCTTTTCTAAGTCAGTTATAAGAAATGCTATCTAGAATTCATCAAGACATTTAACAGAGTCATTCATAAGATGGTAAAACACAAACTGTGTGAACAGATAAATTCTCCAGTGCCTGAACAATCACAGGATATCTACCACTGTATCAAATACCAGGCTATCTAGGAGGATCTAGATAGATCTAGATTCACAGTTATCTAGAACTGTGCTGCATTGCAGGAAGTCAGGGACCCCAAAGGGAGGGACTGGCTGGAGCTGTGGCAGAGGAACATAAATTGTGAAGACTTCATTTTAATATGGACATTTATCAGTTCCCAAATAATACTTTTATAATTTCTTACGCCTGTCTTACTTTAATCTCTTAATCCTGTTATCTTCGGAAACTGGGGATGTATGTCACCTCAGGACCACTGTGATAATTGTGTTAACTGTACAAATTGATTGTAAAACACATGTGTTTGAACAATATGAAATCAGTGCACCTTGAAAAAGAACAGAATAACAGCAATTTTTAGGGAACGAGGGAAGACAACCATAAGGTCTGACTGCCTTTGGGGTTCGGCAAAAAGAGCCATATTTTTCTTCTTGCAGAGAGTCTATAAACGAACGTGCAAGTAGGGAAGATATCACTAAATTCTTTTCCTAGTGAGGAATATTAAGATTAATACCCTGGGAAAGGAATGGATGCCTGGGGGGAGGTCTATAAATGGCCGCTCTGGGAATGTCTGTCTTATGTGGTTGAGATAAGGATTGAGATACACCCTGGTCTCCTACAGTACCATCAGGCTTATTAGGGTGGGGAAAAACTCTGCCCTGGTAAATTTGTGGTCATACCAGTTCTCTGCTCTCGAACCCTGTTTTCTGTTGTTTAAGATGTTTATCAAGACAATATGTGCACCACTGAACATAGACCGTTATCAGTAGTCCTGCTTTTGCCCTTTGCCTTGTGATCTTTGTTGGACCCTTATCAGTAGTTCTGTTTTTGCCCTTTGTCCTGTTCCCTCAGAAGCGTGTGATCTTTGTTCTGCTTTTTGCCCTTTGAAGCATGTGACCTTTGTACCTACTCTCTGTTATTATACCCCTTCCCCTTTAGAAACCCTTAATAAAAAACCTGCTGGTTTGAGGCTCAGGTGGACATCACGGTCCTACCGATATGTGATGTCACCCCCGGCGGCCCAGCTGTAAAAGTCCTCTCTTTGTACTCTTTCTCTTTATTTCTCAGCCGACCGACACTTATGGAAAATAGAAAGAACCTATGTTGAAATATTGCGGGTGGGCTCCCCCAGTAGTGCTGCTGGTTCTGAAACGTGTCCTGCCCAAATTGTCATTATCACAAGCCTTGCTGAAAACATAAATAGAAACCATGATCAAATTTAGGGTTGACCATGACACTGGAAGAGAATACTCACACATAAGATGACAGATGGAAAATCTATAAAGAGATCTTCTGGCTAAAATGTTGGCCAGATTGGATAAGATGGAGTAAGTACAGATTAAGACACTTATTTCTGGAAGAAAAAAAAGCTATCCAAGTACAGTCATGAAAGGCATGGCTTAAAAGCAGTACAAATATTCATTGAGAGGGAATGTGGTTTTAGTTGACTAATATTAATCATGTCATCCCACTTCCAAAGGCTAATAAGCGGTTCGTCCAGTTCTGGGTGCCTCATATTAGGAGGATCCCCATCAACTGGGAAAGCCTCCAGAAAATAACCAGGAGGGTAAAGGATTTTTGATGATCATTTGAAGAAACTGATTATGCATCATTTGGAGAAGATAACACATGATCGCCATGTGCAAATATTCAGAGGCTGGCAGATGAAAAAAGGACAGAACAAAGGCTGATGAACAATTATTATAAAGACTCCAATTTTACCTACATTCAATAAAGAACTTTCTGACAAAATGTGTAAATGAAATGTGTTTCCATTAAGTTGCCTGTCATTGAAGGTGTTAAAAATTGCCCCTGAATGATGGTTTGTATGGAACACTGATTATCGGATACAGGATTATGTTTTCTTTCTTTTTTTTTTTTTTTTTTTTTTTTTAGAGACATGGTCTCCTTCTGGAGTGCAATGGAGTGATCACAGCTCACTACAGTTTCCAACACCTGGACTCAAGTTATCCTCCTGCCTCAGTCTCCCGAGTAGCTGAGATGAGACAACAAGCACGTGCCACCATGCCTGGCTAATTTTGTTTTTAACTTTTTTTGTACAGATGGAGTTTCGCTTTGTTGCCCAGGCTTGTCTCAAATTCCTGGCCTCAAGTGATCCTCCCACCTCAGCCTCCCAAAGCACTGGGATTACAGGCATAAGCCACCACGTCCAGCCTGGGATTGTACTTTCTAAGGTCCTTTTCAGTGCTGAGCTCCTATGATGAGAAATACAGGAGAATATTGTAGACAGAAAAAATTAGCCTTGAGTTATTTGGGTCTGATCTGGAAGAAAAAGGGAGTATAGGTATCAAACAGGAGAGAGATATGATAAAAGTTACAACTGAAGGCAGGGCACAGTAGCTTATGCCTATAATCCCAGCACCTGGGGAGGCCAAGGCAGGTGGATCACCTGAGGTCAGGAGTTCGAGACCAGCCTGGCCAACATGGCAAAATCCCATCTCAACTTAAAATATAAAAATTAGCCAGGTGTGGTGGCTGGCGCCTGTAATCGCAGATACTCAGGAGGGTGAGGTAGAAGAATCACTTGAACCTGGGACGTGGAGGTTGCAGTGAGTCGAGATCCTGCCACTCCAGGCTGGGTGACAGAGCAAGACCCTGTTGTTTCAACAACAAAAAAAAGTTACAACTGAAGACAGTTCTAGCAGAAACTGTCTTCTTGGAAAGAAGAGAAAGAGAAGGACTAGAATCCAGGAAGTCAAAAATGAGGTTGTGGCAGTAATCCAGTTGTGAGACAATAGGGTTTAGATTGGGTCAATATTAATAGGAATAGGAAGAAAATGGCATAATACATAACATAACAAAAGATGACAGGATTTCCTCATTAGCTATTCACAGGAGATGGGGTAGGGGTATAAGCTTTGCTTGCAGTCTGGGTTTCTCTGTTCTCAGTAGAACTTCCAGTAAATATTGAACTTAGTCCCAATAAGTGACTGAGACACTCAGTGTCTCAATGTATTTGTTTGTTAAAATGATTTCCAAACAAACAAAAAGTTCATCAAAAGGAAAGCTATCTGGGATAATGCAAAATACTCGGGTTTTGAAGGCAGTTTTATCCCAGGACTATGTCTTGCACAGCAGCCTTACACATAGGTAGAACAGGCAGACTCATGCCAACTTTAGAAATTCCAGAAATCCTCCTCTCCTGCCTGTACTTGCCCAGGGGTGTCTCTATCTCCGTTTCCTCATCTCAACAATAGGGACAGGCCAGGCATGATGGCTCATGCCTGTAATCCCAGCACTTTGAGAGGCTGAAGCGGAAGGACTGCTTGAGCCCAGGAGTTCAGGATGGTGAAACCTTGTTTCTACAAAAATTATAAAGATTAGCTGGGTATGGTGGTGTGTGCCATAGTCATAGCTACTCAGGAGGCTGAGGTGGGAGCATCACCTGGGCCCCGGAAGTAAAGGCTCCAGTGAGTTATGATTGCACCACTGCACTCCAGCCTAGGCGACAGAGTGAGACCCTGTCTTGAATAAATGCATTATAATTAAAATTAAAATTGGGGAAATGTTAGTACATAGCTCACAGGGTTGTTGAGAGGAACAAATGAGTTAATATATGTAATGTAGCAATAGTACGCGCCTGTAGTCCTAGCTACTTAGGAGGCTGAGGTGGAAGCTGAGCCCAGGAGTTCAAGGCTACAGTGAGCTAAGATCATTGCACTTCAGCTTGTGTGATGGAGCAAGACGACTCTGTTTTAAAAAAAAAAAAAAAAAGAATAACGTGTGTGTGTGCATGTGTGTGTGTATATGAAGAAGTTAGAACAACACTGGCACAAAGCACCACGTAAATGTTAGCTATTATTATTACTACTGCTGCTGCTGCTATTGCTGTTGTTGTTATTATTATTATTATTATCATTACAAAATGGCTCCCAAGGCCAGGTGCGGTGACGACTCATGGCTGTAATCCCAGCACTTTGGGAGACCGAGGCGGGTAGATTACTTAAGGTCAGGAGTTCAAGACCAGTCTGGCCAACATGGCGAAGCCCTGTCTCTACTAAAAATACAAAAATTAGCCAGGCATGGTGGTGGGTGCCTGTAACCCCAGCTATTCAGGAGGCTGAGGCAGGAGAATCACTTGAACTCGGAAGGTGGCGGTTGCAGTGAGCCAAGATTGCGCCACTGCACTCCAGCCTGGGCAACAAGAGTAAAACTTCGTCTCAAAAAAAAAAGAAAAAAAAAAAAAGGCTCCCAATGAGGCTTCAGTGACCAAACTTCCTTGTTTGCCTGAGACTTCAGTGTTTCCTAGGACACAGGACAGTCCCAGGCAAACCCTGATGGCTGGTCACCCTAAGGGGCCTCAAAATCCTACATTACTCACTCCACTAAAGGTTGTTACTGAGATACAAATATTATCAGAAGGCTGTTGGATGCACTTTAAACCATTAGCATTCCTTAACAATATATAATGAGATCATCAATTTAGCAAAACTCTGAGAACGTGAGCTACATGACAGATACATTCTGATGGACAACCAACAGTCAGAAAAAGATCAGAGCTTCAGGGTGTGTCCTGAGTACCCAATGGCTCCAGCAGGGCGTGAGGCATCTGGCACAATGGGGTGGGAAGCGGGGCCAGCATGTCCCATGGGGAGGAGAGAAAGAAAAAATAAAACACCGTCCCAGGGATACAAGCTGTTTCTCTCTTACAATTTCATCAAATTTCAAACAAATTTCAGTGATGAAATTTCATCAATACAATTTCATCAATCTCTTCAATGTTTCCTTATGGAAGGAATATTATGACTCTGAAGGATGGCGATTCTGAGTCCTTTAGAAAACAAAACCTGAGCAAATTCTGGTGTCCTGTGCCATAAATCCTGGTGTGACATGTGCTCACAGCCTGAAATTTGATTTCAGTCCAATCCCCTAAGGAGAGACACCGGATGAAAAACATTCTGTGTGTGGTCAATGTGAAAAAAAAAAAAGAGCAGTCCTCAGGAAAAGCAACCCCATGAAAAGAATGGATTAAACCGGATCCCCAGAAGGAGCGCCCTCCACAGCCTGCAGAAGGCACTCCATGGTTGGTAGTGTCATCCTGTAACACAGGGTCACCCAGGTGAAACAACAGGGACGAGGCTACGCAGGCAACAGAAGATGGAAATAGAAGATGTCCAGGGCTTGCTTGCCTTTCAAGATCTGCTGCTCTGTAAACTTGCAAAACAGTAGTTCTGGAACTTCAGAGTGCAAAGAAGAATCACGTGGGGTACTTATTAAAGATACTGCTCCCTGCTGCCCCTAGTGGATCCTGAGTGGAGTTCTAGAAACTGCATTCCTAACCAATTTCCCTGGGCGGGGGAAGTGGGGGGGCGGGATTCTACTGCAGAGTAGCCTGTGGACCACACTTTAAGAGTCGCTGCTATAGGAATTCAGCATCACACATAGACTAAGTAACTTCAGAACAGATCCCAAGTGGCCTGAGAATGTCTATGCACTTTTCAAAAGTGCTGCTGGAAACGTTAACTGCAGGGCTCCCTTGGTAGGGAGAAGGTTCTTTCATTTGCAAAAAGCTGCGAGGTCTTCTCAGTCTGGCAGCAAGGTTTCTATTTGGGAGTGGACACTGCCAGTTCCACTTGCTGCTTCTGAGCCCACCCAGCACTTCCTGCAGGCACCTGCCCTGGAGCCCAGCAGAGAGACAGATATGATCAGATTTCACTCACTATTATGAGAATGTCTATTTGTTGGCTGATAAGTCCCTGGTTTATAAAAACAAGCAGCAGTAGCTTAAAAAGGGAGGAAAAGGCAAACCAGAGTGCAGAAATGGCATACTGAGGAATCTTGGCTGAGGCTGCCGGAGGTAGGTGAGGGCATTCTGGTGTTCCACTGAGGAGAACAGGCCTTCAGGAGGCCAATGACTCACTTGGCGGCTTTCTTGGGTTTTCAGTTTTTGGCATGCATAAGGCAATGTGGGTATGGATGATAGTGTCATTAGTGTATTTATTGCATTTGGACTGGTTGCCTTAAAACCTCTCATGAGAAACTAGGAACAAACCAGGTGTCATTTTTTTCTTAGAGATCTACATTTAAAAAGCTTTCCTACCCCAAAGTCAGCATTTCCTAAATGAGCCTTGCAGTTTAGCTGCAGTCAAAAGGCAGTGGCATCACTAGCAAAGGTGTAAATTATATAACCTGGGACAGGTAAGCAAAAGGCAGAAGACAGCCACTCCCACTTCAGTCTTGAATGTCCCTTTCTGTGCTCTGACCTGAGGGTCCTAAAAACAGTTCAGACCAGGCACAGTGGTTCATGCCTGTAATCCCAACACTTTGGACGCCAAAGAGGGTGGATCGCTTGAGCCCAGGAGTTTGAGACCAGCCTGGGCACACAGGGAGACTCCCGTCTCTATAAAAAAAAAAATACAAAAATTAGCCAGGCATAGTGATGCATGCCTGTAGTCCCAGCTACTCAGGAAGCTGAGATGGGAGAATCATCTGAGCCAAGATTGCGGCACTGCACTGCAGCCTGGGCGACAGAGTGAGACCCTGTCAGAAAAAAAATGTCTAAAATGACAGATATAATGGAAGCAGCAATTCCTGCCAAGGGCCAGGTACCCTTGGGGATTTGGAAACTACTAGTTCCCCTGCCCCTGGCTACAGTATGGCGTGTAAGTGGAATGAGGTGTGACTGGGAGGCATTCATTCTCGGGATTTAAGCCCTATACTTCTCCAGCTTCTCTCTTCCACCCTTCTACTCTGCAAGCACACAGTTTAAAGTAATAATTATGAGATCTAGAGAATAAATGGAAAGATAGTACATTTGTTTAAAGGTAGGTGTCATTGGTATCCACTTCCTGTCTTTCCCGGTTTCATTCATTCCCCTACCTCTTTCTGCTTGCTCTCTTTTTTGGTTTTTGGTCTTTTTCTTTACCTGACCTGCTTTCTTCTTTCCTCTTCTTCTCCTCCTATCTTTTCTCCCTGCATTCCTCCTTCTTTGCCCCTTCCTCTTTCCTTCCATACTTTAATTCAATTAACACATATTATACCTATTGCTTTCAAATAGGTATCAAAATAAATAGGTAACAAAAAAAAGAAAAGTGCCATCCTGACCTAAGAGGACTGACACTCAATTCAGTCAACACCTATTTTGTGAGCTTCTTTTTGCCAAGCAAGGCTACGGGTATTTCAGACACATCATGGACTAAACGGAGTAAGCATCCTTGCCCTTACGGAGCCTAGTAAAAGATACAGAGAAGCAAACAAGGAGTTAAAATGCAGAGGAAAGTACCAAAAGTTCAGACTAGGGAATTAGGAGAGGCTTCTGGCAGGATGTGATGTTGAGTCAAGCCTTGAAGGAGATGGAACAGTGAGTTCTGTAGGCAAAAGAGGACACATATGCAAAGGCAAGAAGGTATAAAAGAGCACAGTCCATTCAGAGACCTAGCAAGTGGGTGATGTGGCTGACGTGCAAGGATGGCTGTGAGAAAGAGGAAGAAGCCGAGGATAAAGTCCCAGCAAGAGCCACGGTGTCAAGGTCCTGATGTGCCAAGGAAAGGCATCTGCAATGGGTTCTGAAGGCCATGGAGGACTACTGAAGGGTTTCATATAGGTAAATAACATGATCAGATTTGCATTTTAAAGAGTATTCTGGCCAGGCACGGTAGCTCACACCTGTAATCCTGGCACTTTAGGAGACTGAGGCGGTGGATCACTGGAGGTCAGGAGTTCGAGACCAGCATGGCCAACATGAAGAAACCCTGTCTCTACTAAAAATACAAAAATTAGCCAGGCATGGTGGTACACGCCTGTAGCCCCAGCTACCTGGGAGGCTGAGGCAAGAGAATCGCTTGAACCAGGGAGGCGGAGGTTGCAGTGAGCTGAGATGGCACTCTAGCCTGGGCAACAGAGCAAGACTCCATCTCAAAAATAAAAAATAAAATAAATTAAAAATAAAAATAAAAACAGAAAATAGTCTTCTGAGAGGAAACCACTCCAAGAGAAGGACTGGAAAGAAAGGGACAAGGCCAGAGACAGAGAGATGAAAGAAGAAGTTATTTCCATCATCCTAGTGGGAGATGAACCTGGGAAGACATTAAAAAAACCTCTGCCCCTATACATACAGAGCCATTATTTTTATTTCTCAATAAAGGCATCCTAATGTACATTTTTAGCCTTGTTCCAAGATGCACAGAGTTTCTATAGAGACAGTCATATGTCCTTTCCTGACTTCATGGATGCCTGCTCTAAAGATCTCTATCAAAACTAATGGCCCATGTCTCAGGCCCTACGGAAAATCTTTTGGCAGTTTCACAAAAAGTTAAACAGAGAATAACCATGTGACCCTGCCACTTGACTCCTAGTTATATCCCCCAAATAACTGAAAACAGGAACTCAAACGAATACTTGTCCATGAAGTTCCCAGCAGTACTATTCACAATCACCAAAAGGCGGAACAAAACTAGATGCCCATCAGCAGATGAATGTGCGCTCTCCATCCATAAGTAGAAAATTATTCAGTCATAAAAAAAGGAATGAAGTACCAATACATACTATGACACGGATGAACCTTGAAACATTATGCTACATGAATGTTTGACTAAAAGGTCACATACTGTATACTTTCATTTATGTGAAATATCCAAAATAAGTAAATCTACAGAAACAGAAAGCAAATTGGTGATTGCCAACAGTAGAATGAGAAGGGAGTGGGCAGTAACTGCTTAATGGGTACAAGGTTTTATTTTGGAGTGACGAAAATGCTTCAGGACTAGATAGAGGTGGTGGTTAGACAATATTCTGAATGTACCAAATGCCACTGAATTGTTCATTTATTTAGTTAGTTTTTTGAGACGGAGTCTTGCTCTGTCACCCCGGCTGGAGGCTGGAGTACAGTGGCACAATTTCACCTCCCTGAAGCCTCCATCACCTGGATTCAAGCAATTCTCCTGCCTCAGCCTCCCGAGTAGCTGGGACTACAGGCTAAGTTTTGTATTTTCAGTAGAGAAGGGGTTTCGCGATGTTGGCCAGACTGATCTTGTACTGACCTCAAGTGATCCACCCACCTCAGCCTTCCAAAGTGCTAGGATTACAGCATGGGCCACTGCATCCTGCCTGAATTGTTCATTTTAAAATGGTTAATTGCATGGTTTGTGAATCTCACCTCAGTTTCTAAAAATTAAAAACAAAAACTAATAACCAAATGCCACCCTCTTCTTTCCCCTACCCAATTCCCCCTCCAATCAATCTCTGATGACTGAAGTGCTAGAAGGCTGGTATTGACTAAGGAAGCCCTCCAGAGCTGGTGCACAGCCCCAGATGACTACATTTTCCAATTTCTCTTAAGGATGCTAAGAATTTAAAGGAGAAGAGGCATCAGAAAGGTCAGTGAGAATAAGTTTCAGTGTGCTCCTTTGAGTGATGAAACTTGATAGGTTAAGGGAATGAGATATATCATAAGTCAGGGCAATAAGAAGAGGTCCAGGCAAGGGGAGACATGGGAAGAAAGCTTAGCTCCCACTGCAGCTTAGCTCCCACAGCAGAGGCCGGCCCACAGGCTTCAAGGAAAGGAGCTTGAAAGATGCCTGCAAACTGCAGCAGTTGGCTTCTGCCACGGATGCACCTCTGTTTCTTCCTAACATAAAAGACTAATGAGGAAGCTGGAGTCCTCTGCACAAGGAAGCTGATTAAACCTCCTTCCTCTGGTCTTCTAGAAGGAGGCTTTCTGAGAGAACCTGTCTAGTAAACAAAGCTGCAAAAAAATTCCTTACGCATCCTGAGAACTGAAAAAGGGCTTTGTAGGGCTTGGAAAGCAGCAAGACATAATTGAACAGCCTGGAAGCTCTGGGTATGAACATCAATTCTGCCATAGACTGTGTGTCATTTACCTTCTCTGTGCCTCAGTTTCCTCAACTGTCAAATAGGGATAATAACACCTACCTCAACTGCTCTTTTGAGAATTAAATGATATATGTATATATGCCATCTAGGGTATTCAGAATAGTGAAGGGCACTATTCAAATTATTTAATAACTACTGTGATACAAAGGTCAACTAATCAGAGTCAACAATGATCTAAACCATCCACTCAGAATGGAATCAGCCACCTCCTACCTATGAGATGTATAAATAACATACAACGCAGCCCTGAAACAGTCCGTGGCTCATAGAAAGCCTACAATGGGGAGTAATGATTTGGAAGAGACAGCTAGAAATAGGATTCCGAGGGTTATTATTTCTGCAAAATACAGACTACTCTTTGATAGCTCTAAGACAGACAGACAGAGCCATGCACAGTCTAGAAAAGACTCCAAAGATCCCCCTTACTTGGGGTCTCCTCTTTCTCTGTCGCTTCACCACACTCTGCCTCTGTAGAGAGGTGATCTCCAGAAAGGGTGGCAGAATAGATCCTGTTTCCCAGATGGTTAAAAGGAATGCACAAAGAAAATGTAAATATGATTGAGGTATATTTAAAACTGGCTAATAATATGCCTTAGAACGCCAGAGGCTCCAAATAACGGGACCCGAGAAGCAGCTAGTCCAGAACTTAATGGGCTGCCCCAGAAGGAAACAGGAGCAAATGCACCGGAATGCAAATCAGTGCCCTGATTCCTTCATCAAAAAAGGATTGCGACAGGGGCAAAATGTCAGCTGAACTAAAAGCCTGTTTTATGATGTAATTGATTCACGTTCTGGCACTGTTACTCAAAAACATCTGAAACATTTATATTCCTGGGAAGAAGGGTGAATTTCAGGGAATCGTGTGAGAAGGATGAAAACCGGTTTCTAGCTTTCTTTGCTCATTGTTTTGCTAGCACGGTCTTCAACCGTTCAGACTGGGCTTAACGAATAGATGAGTAAGTCAGAGAATGGCTTGTGGAGAAAAGAAGACTGGGTATATGTTTACGGAGAGGAAACTGAATACTAGGTGGGGTATTAGGAGCAATTTCTGTCATAAACCTAAGAAAATTAGGGATGACTGAGCTGAGATGAGCGATTTTGTCCTGACACAGAAAATGAATATGAAGTGGCTCAGGTAGTCATCAACAGTAGGAATTCAAAAACGAAATGGAGGCATAAATGTGAGACCAACATGTTCTCAGGATTCTTCCAGTGCAAAAGAAGCTCCCTCTTGGGAGACAATGGCTCCCTCCTGCCTACGGGATCTGTCCAACACCTGCTGGTGTGAATCCCATGGCCATGCCCGACACCAGCACGTCCCCATCCTTACTCGTGTGCCAGTACCTCGCTTACTCCTTCTCTTGTTCTGTTTCTTCATTCAGCCTGCCATGCTCTCCTTTCGAGCCCTCCAACCCCTCCCTTTCCTGTTTTAGGATGAGAGTCTAGAGTAGGACACTTGGGTTCAAATCCTGGCTCCACTGTCTCCTAGCTGCATGACCCTAGACACATCACTTGATCTTTTTTTTATGCCTAGAAAATGTGTGATAAAAATATCTATATCAGAAAGTCATTGTGAAAATTGAGGGAAAGAATTTGTGTGGAGCACTTAGAACCATTCTGGCCCTGATGGTGAAACACACTTAGGGAGGTAAACAATTGTCCAAACCCAAACAGTTAGCAAATGGAAAGCATTGTAAGTCCAGTTCTTTTCGCAAACATAAAGCCCATCCTCTTACTCTATGCTCCCTCCTGGTGGTTTCAAATGCAAGGATCTCCTCCTGATTTCACTCTAAGAATTTTTCTACTAGGAATGTCTTCTATTTCTATGACTCTTATAAGAGCTGTCATCTCTAGCACAGTATTGGAAATTCCATAGGTACTTGTGAACTTTTCATTTAGATGCTCAGAAAAGAATGCATCCCTAAACAGTCCTTTGGTGACACACTGACAAACGTGTTCACCCCGTATGAAGGCCATCAATAGATATATCCAGGATTAATTTACAAAGCTCAGATGTCTTTACAACAAATTCAATCTGTCTGTTGAACAAATATGTCAATATATTTTCACAGTAAGAACTTAAGGAAGTCATCCAAATGCCTCCCATCTTAACATGAATGACCGTGGGGATACAAGGACACATTCCTGTGGAAGGGATCGGTCATCTACCTCTTGCGACTGTGACCAGGGTCATCAGTGTGGCCCTGAAGCAACAACCACAGCTTCACTATAATGTATACTCTGCCTCTACAACCTTCAGCAAGCCCCTCGTTCTAAACCAGGGTGGAATGGTTTATTACTACCAACGGAGACCATCCTGGTCCTTCGTTCTTTTCAACATCACACCAAAATTAAGGCTATGAATTAATAGAGTAATTTTATTTAGGCAGAATTATTTCCAAGGAACGTTTCATAAGCAGCTCATAAAGATCAAACTGGGATGATTTGCTTAATTCTGTCATCCACGGGGAAATGTCTGAAGAGCAAATTTTATAGAGAAATTTTCATTGCCAAGAGTCAGAAAAACTAAAATACCTTTGTTCTGTTTCAAATTATTGTACCTTTATGTGTCTGATTTCCTGTAATTTGTTGTTTGTTTGTTTGTCTGTTTCTATTTGGCTTTCGAGATTAACATGAGAAGGTTCGTTTGCAGGGTTCATTCAAATAACTAACCTTGCCTGCAAAGTCACAGAGATTTCGATATGGCCATCACAGACATAATGACTCTGATGATAATACAGTCGCTAAGTTATGATCTGAACTTGGAAATAAAAGAGAAGAAGTTGAAAGAATCCTATTTTCAAGACAATCTCTCTGAATATGTCCTTGCAAATGAGAACAAGAAGAAACAAAGACACTATATGATACACAGACAAGATTATTTCGAAATAGAATGCCTTTCGGCATTTTCTGTGACAAGTCAGCAACTTTTAAATAAGCCCCCCACAATTTCAGAGCCGCACCTGGTTTAATTACACTCGACATTGGCTCACTGGTTGGTGCAAACCATTCCCATTTTACTATGCACTGAGAACATCAATATCATAGAGCTATAGCACTCATTCACTCATTCGATATTAACTTTCTGTGTATCACTGTGCCACATGTCTTTTTAAATTCATTCTCTACCCTTTCATAGTTGGGGTTGAGGGAAGGAAGGCAAAAAAGAGTGGTAAGACTTGATCCTTGCCCTCTAGAGTCCTATGTTTGCAGAAATAAGATGCAGACACATGAAATGGTGAAGAAGCCATCCAAGGCTGCAGGTGGCTAACGCCCAAGTGAATGGGGCAAATGCTGCTATGGGAATTCAGAAGAGGTTGGAAAAGCTGAGGAACCTCATAGAAGAAGCGGAATAAGAGTTGGACTTTGGTTGGGTGCAGTGGCTCACACTTGTAATCCCAGCACTTTGGGAGGCTGAGGCTGGAGGCTTGCTTGAGCCCAGGAGTTTGAACCAGCCTCGGCAACATAGTGAGACCCCATCTCCACGAAATAAAAAATTAGCCAGGTGTGGTGCTACACGCCTGCAGTCTCAGTTACCCAGGAAGCTAAGGTGGGAGGATTGCTTGAGCCCAGGAAGTCAAGGCTGCAGTGAGCCATGATAGCACTACTGCCCTCCATCCTGGGTCACCTCCATCCTGGGCCAACAGAGCAAGGCATGGTCTCAAAAATAAAAAAGAGAAAAAAAAAAAAAAAAGAGTTGAGCAATTCAAAGTCTATAAAGTGTATAAAGAGGACGTGGGAGAAGAGATTCTCAAAAGGAAGAGTAGTGTCCACAATTCTTGTACTTGAGACTGAGCATTGCTTAGTCATACAAACTGACAAGAGCAGGATTATATGGAAATAGCTGAGATATGGCCACTCAGGCCAGTGGAGTGGGATTTTAAAACACCTTGCCTCTTCGATACACTTTTAGTATACATGAAATTATTAAAGATGATGCATTTTGATGTGACTGGTGAAGAAACTTATGATCCACACATACCCAAGATCTTGTGCGTGAATGTTCACAGCAGCATTATTCATAATAGCCACAAAGTGGAAACAACCCAAATGTCCATCAATGGATGAATGAATAGATAAAATGTGATCTATCCATGTAATGGAATAATATTTGGCAATAAAAAGAAATGAAATGCTGATACAAGTTGCAACATGGATGGATCCTGAAAACATGATGCTAAATGAAAGAAGTCAATCACAAAAGGCTGTCTATTGTGTGGTTCCCTATGTACAAAATATCCAGAAGAGGCAAATGCACACACACACCCCCTAGGACTGAGAGAGTTGGAAGGAAATGGGGAGTGGCTGCTAATAGGTATGAGTTTTCTTTTTGGGGTGATTAAAATGTTATAAATTGGTCATGGTGATGGCTGTAGTTTACCACTCTGAATATAGTAAAACCCTTGAATTGTACACTTTAAATGGCTGAATTCTATGGTATGTGAATTATATGCAGTGAAGCTGTTATTAAAGAAACAAACTATCAAGTAAGGAATAGGGTCTAGGACTGTAGGGGAGGAGGGAGAGTAACACTACTACCAATTTTTTTACAATCAATATAGCTGAGTGTCTCATCATATTCTGGCTCCTTTAAGAATGCAGGCCTTTTAATTTCCAGCCGGTGCAGTGGCTCACGCCTGTAATCCTAGCACTTTGGGAGACCAAGACAGTGGATCACCTGAGGTCAGGAGTTCAAGACCAGCCTGACCAACATGGTGAAGCCTAATCTCTACTAAAAATACAAAAATTAGCCATTAGCCGGGTGTGGTGAAGCATGCTTGTAATCCCAGCTACTTGGGAGGCTGAGGTAGGAGAATCGCTTGAACCTGGGAGGTGGAAGTTGAAGTGAACCAAGTTCGTGCTACTGCACTCCAGCCTGGGCAACAGAGTCAGACTCCATCTCAAAAACAACAACAACAAAAAGAGTATAGGCCTTTTAATTTCCTAAACCTGCTAACCCCCAATTTTAAATTCACTTTGATTTAAAAAAAAAAAAAGTAGAGTGGCTGGGCATGGGTGTGTGGGTGTATGTGGGGTGTGTGTGTGTGTGTGTGTGTGTGTGTCCCTTGGGAATCCCTGATAAATATATTGTGTTCAATCATTTCTGACCATTCCCTAGATTCCTCTTGATTCCTGGAGGAATTAAAGTTATTGAATTTCAATTCATTCCAACAACCATTTATTGAGTGCCTGTCTTGAGGCAAGCACACAAGGCAAGCAAGGGCAGAGTAAGGATACAGAGATGAATAAACCAATTATATTTTATTTAAAGAAAGACATTCATACTTCAAAGTGCTTACCACCCCAAATAAGTGGACAGGAACCTCAAAGAACAAGGAAACTAAGTGCTGTGCACTGTCACAAACTCTCGAGCTGACCAAGACAATAATTTGACCCAGTATTTCTCAAAGAATTTACATGAAAGTGATTTGGGGAGCGTTTGCCAAAAATATGAATCCTCAGCCTTACTCCAAACTAACTGAATCAAAGTCTCCTAAGAGGGAGGTCCCAGAAATATATGAACGTTAACTTCACTCCATCTCACAAAATCCTTTCAATCTACAACACTGAGATGGTTTGCAGTGATTATTAGGCCTGGTGTAAATAACTAAACCAGCATTTCCCTAATTGTATTCTGCAGTATACTAGTTATTCAAGTACTTAATAGGTATTCTTTAAGGAAAAAAATGGGTTCTGAGATCAAGTAAGTTTGGGATATCTTTGGGTTAAATAAAATTTAATTGGTTTATTTATTGCAGAATGCTAAGAGATATTAGTGGGTTATTGGGTGCTGTGAATCTTTTGAGAAAGGGACAGAGTATGGTGATTATCAAGCTTATTTGACTAGGAACCTGTTTTTTTCACATGTATCAACAGGCACACTAAATTAACGGCTAGAAACTCATCTACCACATATAAGAAGTATGAGAGACTCTGGAAAATGTTACAATCTACTTCTAAATAGAAAAAGAAACATTTAATGGAAAAGGATAATACATGGCAAGCTTCCTCTGTAGTTTCCAAACAGGGCATAATAGGGTATATAAGGATGGATATAGGCCCAGAACGGATAGAGCCACAACCCGATTATTCGGCAGCAAGTTCCCAGTCACAGGGAGTCCCAGCTGTCCAGAACGAAACTATTTCATGATCTTGGGATGAAGTCAGTAACTTTCTTAGCCAGAAACCAATGGCTAAAGGATTGAGGACTTCAATCCTGGACCTGGCTTCTAACCTGAGATCCCCAGGGTCAGCAGAAAAGATACCAGAAAAAATGGCCTAGTTTCCCAATCTCAGTGGCATCACTGTCCAACCAGTCAGTCACCTAAGCCAAAAGTGGGAGTTCCTCTTCCTTTGTAAGCTAATTAGTCATTAAACCTGATGCATTTATGACTTAAATATTTTTTCAGTTCACCTCCTCCTCTCTATCCCCACTACTACTGCCCTAGTTCAGGCTTCCATCAGCTCACACCTGTACTATTTCCACAGCTTTCAAATCCGTCTTCCATCCTGACCAATGCACAGCTGATCAAACCACTTTCCAGTTTAAAAATCTGTCAATGGCTCCCAATTACCTACTGCAAATAATTTCTCTCACAGTATGTTCTGCAAAACATCAATACAATGTGTGATCACAGATAAGGGGCTCCTTTCAAATAGGAGGCTAGGTATTTTTAAGTGTAGGTACAATGAAAAGAACTACCTATCAGTGTCTGATCTGTTCCCAGTACAGACAGGTCCAATAATTGCTTGGAGTCTAAGGACCTCGAGGAAGGCCCAATCAGTAAACTGGAAAATGCTTCCAAAGTCTATCAACATCCTTGATTAGAGCATCTCAGAAGTCATTTAACACAAATGCTGATAGGATAATGGACACTTTTTATACTTCTAAAGAAATGATATAGTTTATAGCCACAGCCTGCTGAATGTCCTCATTTTCCACAGGAAGGCAATCTGGAACTTCAAAACTATACATCTTCCATTAAATACATGGAGGTGAGGCTTTGTGTTCACAGTATCTTTGCAAGCTCTAAATTAGGAACTGGAAATTCGAATACCCTAAGAATCAGATGAATCACAGCTGACAAAATTCTGGCTGAGTTTCCAGAACAAGGTGTCCCATGCATACCCTTCCCCCAACTTCCTCAAGACATCTTACAAAACTAGTCACTAAGTTAGACTCAAATCTTCCACATTTGAATTGGCTGCTGGCTGGCATTTTGAAAGCCAGCTTCTCTATGTAAATGCAGCACTCAAATGAAAAATCTAACAACTACTTGTACATCTTACAGCCAGAACATATTTTAGTTAAAAGCAATATAAATCAAAACATTCATAGAATCTAGATTATGCATTTCTCATTCTCCTTCTATCTTATGTGTATCCTACTCTTTTTTTTTCTTGCTTTTAAATTTTGGGGGTAAATTTACCTACCTTGTATTTGGAATGTGGGATGAACAATTTTTTTTAGCTACTTTTATGCCTGTGTAATTTCAAAACCAAAGCAGAACAATATCATATTTATCAACATACTATTCAATCTTAATAAAATCCTATTATAATATCTTGCATAATTTGCATAGTTCTTTATATTGTAGCTCTGATTCAAGGGGTTTAACACACACACATTTTATTCAAAATATTACAGCTAATGAAAAGCACCCATAACAAATGGTAACAGTGTACTTCAGTTATAAGATCTGCCTCACCCTTCTTATAATGCTGCACTCTACACTAGGAATAATGTAAGAATTTGAGTTATAAAAATTAGAAATCAATTTTAAGTAGATTATTTTATGTCCTTAAACTGTGAAAACGAAACAATACAAGCAGTGTTCATATAATATGTATGCTAGCTTAG
Organism: Papio anubis; assembly: GCF_008728515.1. NCBI lineage: Eukaryota > Metazoa > Chordata > Mammalia > Primates > Cercopithecidae > Papio > Papio anubis. The sequence goes on from NC_044985.1 coordinate 35,788,170, forward strand.
CTTTCATAAAACCCCTTACATATATTTAAAGACTCATGCAGTACCTCTCCAGTGAGTGTCTCTGTATACCATATGCCAAGCACACACCCTCCCAGGAGTAAACATCTGAATCTTAGAATCTTATCAAAATAAAACACAACTGCGACTCACGGCAATAATTTTATTCCTTGTTACTGGAATTGACTCTCTGCTGTGGCCATTGGCACAGTTCCGTAAGCATAAGGACCAGCTCTCACCACTGAGAACAGCCTGGCTCTGACCCCGCAGACACTGCTAAAAGCAAGGAGAAAATCGACTTCCCCTTAGTTCGCCTTACCTTAAGAATCCTGGCTATTCAGAGAGGTGAGGCATCTGCTGGCTTGGGCACATGACGACCACTACTGCGATCGGTCCCAGGGAGGGCAGTGAAGCAAAAGGCCATCATGAGCATCACCAATGAGAGCACCTTCTGTTCCAGAGACTGGAGGCACATGCTCTTCCCACGTCCCAGTGATGGGTCACGTGTCCCAATCCTTGGCTAACTGGTCCACCAGTCAAGGGTTAGTGCTCTTTCTGCACTCAGGATTCCAGCATCTAGTGAGTGCATGAATCTGCTCCCTTCTACATTGTGCAAGTCTTAGCAATGGAAAGAAAGGGCCTTGATTATATCCATCCTAATCCTGATCACAGCTTTCAGAATTCCATTAGTTTCACTTGTTTCCCCAAAAGACACTCCCCAAATTTCTTTTTTTTTTTTTTTTTTTTTTTTTTTTTGAGACTGAGTCTGGCTCTGTCGCCCAGGCTGGAGTGCAGTGGCCGGATCTCAGCTCACTGCAAGCTCCGCCTCCCGGGTTTACGCCATTCTCCTGCCTCAGCCTCCCGAGTAGCTGGGACCACAGGCGCCCGCCACTTCGCCCGGCTAGTTTTTTGTATTTTTTAGTAGAGACGGGGTTTCACCGTGTTAGCCAGGATGGTCTCGATCTCCTGACCTCGTGATCCACCCGTCTCGGCCTCCCAAAGTGCTGGGATTACAGGCTTGAGCCACCGCGCCCGGCCCGACACTCCCCAAATTTCTAATTAAAGTACAACACATATGTAGAAATGTGCAGATATCATACATGTACATCAATGGATTTTCACATATTTTACACACTGTGAAACCAGTAGCCAGAGTTGATTTTTAAATAGAGACACGTGGGGTCTGTTTTAGCTTGACTAAAAATGGCAAGACTTGGCCTCCAAGCTACTATCATCCATGTAAAGGAAATGCTCCTCTTAGCATTCCTACCCCTGCCCAGTCAACAAATCTTTTAATAAGGAGGCATCATCAGAACTGTAAAATCTCACATTGCTAATCCCTGTTCCCCCCACTCCTCTCACTGTTATATGTGGTGGGAATCACAACGTGATGACATTTGGAGAGATCCTGAAAATTATTCTGGCCTGGCCATGACAATGGAGCACATCTAAGCCACAAGTTGGTCTCATTCACACGCTCCTTTATCTTCTCATTCTCCACAGAGGCCTCTGGGTATTTGAAGGCAATCATGGAAGCCCTCTTAGCTTAGCTTCTCAAGCTTTCTCCACAAAACTAACATTTAAATCTTTTATTTGCTCCTATTGCTGGACATTTTGTTGAAGTGCTCAAGGTCTTCATCAAAGCAACAGTACAGGAATGAAAACCCAGGAGATAGATTGCAGTGAAACTATTCCCACACATGAAAGCCAACACCCATCTCCAGTGGAAGATGACCAACAACAGCTCCTTTAGAACTTCACCTGCATCTTCAGAGGTGTGCTTTAAGAGTGGCTTCATGGCCTGGCGCGGTGGCTCAAGCCTGTAATCCCAGCACTTTGGGAGGCCAAGATGGGCGGATCACGAGGTCAGGAGATCGAGACCATCCTGGCTAACACGGTGAAACCCCATCTCTACTAAAAATATACAAAAAAACTAGCCGGGCGAGGTGGCGGGTGCCTGTAGTCCCAGCTACTCGGGAGGCTGAGACAGGAGAATGGCGTAAACCTGGGAGGCGGAGCTTGCAGTGAGCTGAGATCCGGCCACTGCACTCCAGCCTGGGTGACAGAGCGAGACTCCATTTCAAAAAAAAAAAAAGAGTGGCTTCAGGCTGAGCACAGTGGCTCATGGCTATAATCTTAGCACTGTGGGAAGCCGAGGCAGGAGGACTGCTTGAACCCAGGAGTATGAGATCAGTCTGGGCAACACAGTGAGACCCTACCTCTACAAAAAAACTAAAAATCAGCCAGGTGTGATGGCATGCACCTGTAGTCCCAGCTACTCAAAAGAATGAGGTAGGAGGATCACTTCAGCCCAGGAGGTCTGAGGCTGCAGTGCGCCATGATTGCACCACTGCACTCTAGACTGGGCAACAGAGGAAGACTCTGTCTCAAAAAAAAAAAAAAAAAAAGAATGTCTTCAAATTGTATGATTTCATCAACTTATGTGAATATACACTCAAACAAGACAGTAATACAGATGGAACCAAATCACCTCTCTAAACCACCCTTCATCCTTCCCCATTCTGCTACTGCACTGCGTGTCTAACCTGTAAGCTCTGCTCTTTGGCTTCTGGTTGAGTTTGGCCAAAAGGCACCCTAGCAGGGATCAGAGTAAGGGAGAATAAGATTGGGGTATTTATTCTCTGGCCTCCTCCTTGTGGGATGCTTCAAAGTTGGCTGTATCCATCTACAGGGAAAGCTGTGTCCTTCTCAAGGTAGCTTTCTGGACACAATTCAGTCTTCCCAGGTTCCTATAACCACACCCTTTCTAGGAGTGCTCACAACTCTGCACTTATTAGCCATGGGGGTACAGCACTATCCCTTGTGGTTTCCTTGCACCCTACCAATACCTTTTCATTTTTTTAAATCCTCTCAATTTATCCTGATTTGAGCATGTTGTCGGAGACACTCTCCACCCCCACCCCCAGAACTTACAGTTCCTCGTACCTTTTGCAAATACTGCTATTCCTTTTACCTTTTAAAAAATATTGCTCCTGAATCATGCAAATGTTTCTTTGAATTGGAAGCTCATGGAGATGAATCGTAAATGAGAAAGGCAGAGAATAGAAATGAAATTCGGATGTTCATGGCTAAGGCCAAATGTAGCAGTAACTTGCAACTGTCATCAAGACCTGCATACAAATCATGAGAACGCTAACATTTCCCTAAAACACAAAACCTCTTTGTGACATTCTCTAGCATTGCAATTTTATGTTCATTTAAGTTTTATGGGTGTATTATCATTCTAATCCATCAACGACTTGGGACTTCAAACCATATCATAAAGCAACATCAACAAAAGCTTGAAAGAAATTGGTAAGCAAATCTTGTCTCCAAGTAGATAAAGTTCTCACCATTTGGGTCAGAGAGCAATCTGATCTCTGTTTTGGAGATTCTCCCAACTCTCAACTGTTTTGTAAGCTGTCAAGCACCATACAAATAATATGATTATACCACTCTTCAGGTTTATTCCAGCTTTTTTATAGTACTAATCCTTGAAATTTGGCATCATAAAAAAAATATTGCTCTAGAAAGAAATGTGGGCCGGGGGCAATGGCTCACACCTGTAGTCCAGCACTTTGGGAGGCCAAGGCAGGCAGATCACGAGGTCAGGAAATCAAGACCATCCTGGCTAACACAGCGAAACTCCGTCTCTACTAAAAATACAAAAAATTAGCCTGGCGTGGTGGCAAGCGCCTGTAGTCCCAGCTACTCGGGAGGCTGAGGCAGGAGAATGGTGTGAACCAGGAGGCAGAGCTTACAGTGAGCCAAGATGGCGCCATTGCACTCCAGCCTAGGTGACAGAGCAAGACTCTGTCTCAAAAAAATAAAAAGAAATGTGAGGAAGGCTCTAGGTCCACTTCTACTACAGATTGCGTCATTCTAAACAAATGGCCTAATCTCTCCGGGCCTCAGCTGTTTCATCTTTGATATGATGAGGGCATGTGAAACTTCCCACGTTTTTGTGTGTTATTTTTAAACCAAATTATTACAACAGACAGTAAATAAATTCTTCCTACAGAATCTGGAGGTCATATCCTAAAGTTGCTCTCCACAATCAAGAAACTTCTTTGAAGTCTTATATGTCAAGTTAAAAAGGCTGAACTAAATTGGTTTTTTTCTGAACCAAAAAAGAATGTATAATGGAAAAATGTTTTACAAAGCTCACCAATATATATACATCTTAAAATGTGTTAATCCTTTGATCCAGTAATTTTACTTCTAAGAAGCTGTTTTGGAGAAATGCTCCATGTGTACACAAAGATTCATGTAAAAGAATGTTGGGCCAGGCGCGGTGGTTTACGCCTGTAATCCCAGCACTTTGGGAGGCCAAGGCAGGTGGATTACCTGAGGTCAGGAGTTCGAGACCAGCCTGGCCGACATGGTGAAATTCCCGTCTCCACTAAAAATACAAAAACTAGCTGGGCATGGTGGCACACACCTGTAATCCCAGCTACTCGGGAGGCTGAGGCAGGAGAATTGCTTGAGCACGGGAGACAGAGGTTGCAGTGAGCCGAGATTGCACCACTGCATTCCAACCTGGGCGACAGAGCAAGACTCTGTCTTAAAAAAAAAGGGGGGGCGGGGAATGTTAACTGTAGCATTTATCTGTAGGACTGAAAAACAAGAAACATTCTAAACCTCTATCAGTGGGAAAAATTCATCATGGCTAAACCACACTGCACAGCAATTATGTTACTTTTTATTAAAAAGAATCAATTAATATGAAAAAAAATCCACAGTACATTTTTAGGTAAAGAAAGCAAGTCAGAATAATAATATTTATTATGATCTTATTTGCATTTTTAAAGATTACAAATATGACAAGTTTGCTTGTAAGTACATTTTTCTAAATATTCCTGTTTGTCAATGCATAGAAATGGATATCCACTGAATTGTTAAGAATGGCTACCAGTGGGGAGGAGAGCAGATTAGGAAGTTATCAAGGAAGACTAATTTTTTACACCCTATGGTTTTGTATTGTTTAAAGATTTCCCCCCAAATACTCCCATGTCACTGAATTTGAGATATCAATATTTTTAAGATTCAAAATTAGATTATGTACCACTAATGGGAAAAAGCTGCCAAAAAAACTGCAAGACAACATTAATTTTAAGATGTAGCCCTGTGTTAGACATGTTAAATATGGGAGGAAAAGTGTGCCTTTGGATCAATAAAGTACAAAATATGGCTTTAGGAATTTTTACAATACAGAAAAATACTGTCATTGGCACTCTAGATTATGTATTATGTTTTATGTACCAAATTTTTGATTTTTAGTTAATTAAATGTGAAACGTGACTATCATGTGCTCTTTTCTTTTTGAAATCTAATGTCTACCCAGCATTCCTTGATCTGTGTGCTTTCATTACTTACCCTGCTCTGCAATATCCTGGCACTTCACAAAGGGCCCTGTGCATCATAATTAAATGTTCTGTGCTCCCCTACCTTATCAACTTCACCTTGGTTCCGTTTCTATATTCGAAGCATTAACAACATGATCAAGTGAGATGATTTGAAAATTTGATAAATAGGTTCTTAATTCTATCACTTGGATCAATAGAACCACTGAATCAAGTAAACCCCAAGACATTAATCTCCAGGATATCATTTGAAATTAGATGATATTAAACTATCAATAATAACTCTTTGGAAACAAGCTAGGGAACTAATCTGTTTATGTACTAACCACTTTAGCATGACATTCGCCATAGTTTTCTAGCTTGATAAATTATTTGCCTACCCTTACTTCATGCAAACATTATTTAAAGGCATGTTTGAAAGATTGGGCTCAAGTCAAGACTGATGTTTTCTCTCTCATCTTTGCATCCTTTCACCTTATCATAGAGGGAACTTAACCAGGTGAGGCACAATTATTCCTTTTAAAAGTAATGAATGACTTTTAAAATTAATGAATGTCTCCTAGAATTAATTATATTCCCGGGGTTTTTCAACTGATGAATTATTGGTTTTAAGACATCCCAAAGGATAATCATAATGAGCTGAAGAAAATTCTGTAAAGCAAGAAAACACTGAACAACAAATATTCTTGATTATTAGGCAGGATAATCACAAAACAATAATTTTAAATATTTATCAATACTCTTGGTAGTGTAGAGCTCAGATACCTTAGCCAAGAAGGAAAATAATTTAAAGTAGAATTACCTTTCCTCAATCATCAGTAAGAGTTAGGAGAAATTTACTTCTCAGAAAGCTTTTGCTTTTGATTTTTTTTCTTAGAGATGAGACTCAAGTGTTTCCAAGCTCAAATCACTGTGGGCTGGAAGTGCACCGTGGGTATTGGCAAGCGAACGAGCAATAGACAAAGCATCCTTTTTGGCTTCTAGAATTCAAAGTCTTAAATAAAACATTTTCCTTTTCAAACATCTACTCCACTCAAAGATATGTACCACACATACCTGCTTCCATCAAAGAAACTGAAAAGGCCAAACATCCAGACTCAAGGTCTGAACACTGACACCTTACCCAGTATGTACAAAACACCGTGGTAATTGATCATTTCAAAAAGCAAATGGCATATGGTGACATTTTTATCTTAACTGAAGAAACTGCTTATCAGCAAAAAGTACAAAATTTTGCATGTGAAGAAACCTTAGAAAATGATCTACTCGAACGTCTTCATTTTATACAAGGGAAAAACTGAGGATTATAGAGTCAGAGATTAAGTGACTAGACCACGATCACTGTTAAGAAGTGGCAAAGACCAAGATTTCCAACTCCCAGCGTTCTTTCTTTTTCTTCTTATCTTTTTCTTTTATTTATTTATTTTTTAAGATGGTGTTTCGCTTTTGTCGCCCAGGCTGAAGTGTAATGTTGTGATCCTGGCTCACTGCAACCTCCGCCTCCCGGGGTTCAAGCAATTCTCCTGCCTCAGCCTCCCGGGTACCTGGGATTACAGGCGCACACCACCATGCCCAGCTAATTTTTATATTTTTAGTAGAGACGGAGTTTCACCATCTTGGCCAGGCTAGTCTCGAACTCCTGATATCATGATCCACCCACTTCGGCCTCCCAGAGTGCTGGGATTACAGGCCTGAGTCATTGTGCCTGGCCTCGCAGTGTTCTTCAATTACACTTTACCACCTGCTTTTCTAAAACAAAATACAACGAACTAATCATAAGGTCTTCGGGGATTACTGAATTCTTTTACCTGTCAACCACTATAAGATTTTTGGAAATCACTGTCAAAAACCATGCAAGGGCTCTGAAAATAAACCAAAAAATTTGGTTGGACTAACAGAACCTATAGAGGAAGGAGCATATTTAGTTACCGAAACTGTAAGTATTTTCATTATATGTATAACAATAATGGCAGATAATATTTATCTGATTTTAAGGGCTTTATACACATTAACTAACTTAATCTTCAAAACCACCCAAAAAGTAAGTTCAATTATTATTGACAGGCATGAGGAGGAAACAACAGCACAAAAAGTTGAAGAAATATACCCACGGCCACAAAGTAGGAAAGGGAAAGTCAGGATTCAATCCCTGGCAATACGGCACTGTCTCCACCTTTTTTTTTTTTTTTTTTTTTTTTTTTTTGAGACAGGGTCTCATTCTGTCACCAAGCCTGAAGTGCAGTGGCAAGATCACACCTCACTGAAGCCTCAACCTCCTGGGCTCAAGCGATCCTCCCGCATCAGCTTTCTGAGTAGCTTGGACTACAAGCACACGCCACCATGCCCCGCTAATTTTTTTAGTTTTATTTTTTTGTAAAGATGGGGTTTTGTCATGTTGCCCAGACAGGTCTCAAACTCCTGAGCGCAAGCAACCTGCCCACCTGTGCCTCCTAAAGTGCTGAGATTACAGGTGTGAGCCACTGCGCCTGATCTGTCTCCACTTTTTATCATGACACTATTATACTACACCATTTTTTCATAAAAGTACAAAAGTTTTTTTGTACAAAGTACAAAAAGTAAACCTGAAATTTTTCACAAAGTACAAAAAGTAAACCTGAAATTTTCCTGGCTGATAGATACGCCCAATAGAAGACAAAAATTTTTAAGTTTTATGGAGATTTAAAAAGATCTAGAAACAATTTCAACTACAACCTTATCACTCACCAAACTTTTCAACAAAGCTGCCAATAGAGTTATAACACTGAAGGTCATAATCTTTTTCCTATATGATGCTCAGGCTAAAAAGAAAAGAGAGATTAAGGAATAACAGGCATAAGAAAGGCAAAATAAGAGAACTGGTTTTTTTTACAAACTACACAGACAAGCTCCTGAGTAATTGGCAGTCGCCAGTCTCCGTGTCTGAGTGGATCCCTTGGATCAACTCCTCTGAATGAAAAGGGTAAAAGCAAATTCAGAACATCCTGTTTTAAATATAAGATTTTTCAATATTTCTGATGCCAGACACAAAAGAAAACAAAGGACACAGGAAGTACTAACAATGTGGCACCATTTAAAAAGAGAGGAAAATACTTATAACTAAAACTATACAGTTATGTTATAAAATATAAAATGTAGAGCAAGAGCAAGTATTGGTCTATTTAGATCTCAAAAACTGTCGCGTGAGCTATCTGGGCTACCTTCTTTTGGCATACCAATACGTACTGTAAAAATAGCCACACGGTTTTATCTTAGACTCACGCCCTTCAAAGTCTTAAAAAGCTCAAAGTTGTCATTATTTTATAGGAACTGTAAGCTCCCTTAGGTTTTACACACTAAGTTGTTCTGAGGACAGGGCACTAGCTTTACACAGCAGTGCCCCAGCCTCCTGTGAGAACTCAGGGATTCACCCAATGAATTTATTTTTTCTAGTGTGGCAGGTTACAGCTGTTGCTGTTTTCACAGCCACCAGAGCCTGATGCAACCACATGAAAGGCCCCTAAATCAGCCGATGTAGATGAGAACACAGAGCCTGTATCTGTAGCGCTTCCTTGGTACAATTTTTAACTTAACGTCATGGATATCTGAGTTCATGGCTTGACGATTATTTTAAAGGACTAGTGGGAGAGGGAAGAGAAGAGAATGAAACATGATAACCCGTCCAGTTATATCCTCTTGTCCTCCTTAGGTGGCCTTGTTCATCTGGGTAAGAGACAGTAAAGGGGAGATAGTGACCAGAATGGGAGAACTGTCCACGTAGAAATAAGGTCCAAGCTGAACCCCATAGAAAGAGAAGAGTTAAGGCAATGGGAAGCCTCCCCACCTTCACCCTAAAAGAATGGTTTTTCACAGTTATTGCTGACCCTCATACAGAATGTCTTGCACCACAGAATAATGGAATGTTCATTGAGTGTATACAAAGGGAGTCACAGGACCTTATTCTAAAATCCTGGATTGACTCATCATAATAATAATAATAACAGCAGCAGAAAAGGAGACACGGAAGTACCTGGCGAGGATTGATCCAAATTCTCGCCTCTGTGACTCAAAAACAGAAAATGAACAAGAAAGCAGCAAGACTGACAAGCTGGAACAGCAAATTCATGGGATCTGATCGATTCAAGGAATTTCTCTCTTTGGCTCCATGCCAGTTATATCTAGAAATAATTTCAATCTATATTTTAGAAAACCATCACTGCTGATTGAAGAGAAAGCCCTGTTCATCACTTCCTTAACACATCCTAGCCAAACACCAACATAGCTCAGCTGAGTAAAACAAGTTGATTTTCTGAGTCAAATTCCTTACACAAACCAGGAGCAACATTTGGTTTTCTTCTCTGGTCAGAGATGCCAACATCCAGTCCTTGGATTCTCTTACAAATCAGTCCTCATTCTCTATAAATAGACCAGAAAGACTTTTTGACCCCAGAAGGGATGCTCTGATCCACCAAACCATACAGACCTCTGGCCTCTTGTTTCCAAAAGAAATCTAATCCTTAAATCCCTAAAGTGTCTTCCGAATGCCCCTAAACATATAAATCCTTCTGTCTGAAGTTTATCCACCTCCCTAGTAAGCACAAGGACATATCTTCATATTTAAAATAACTTTACTATACTTTGAAAGGAGCAATCCTTTATTCTCTTGTGGCTGCGTTGTCTTTCAGCTCTCTTGGGTATCTTTGTTCATATCAAAAGCAGCTAATTTTCCTTCTCCAAAAGCTCCACAGTAGAAATCTCCCACTTAGCATTAACCATCAATTAGCGATGCATGGAACATATCTGTATATGAATGTAGGTGAGGGTACGAGGATGAACAGTACGTACGCATGCAGAGGTGCACAGACATTGAGACAAACATACATAGTTCCACAGCTTATAGAAAATAAATAGTTTAAATAACTAACACAAAGCTATCCTTATAATGTGTAGGTACATGTAAATTTAAACATGTACTTTTATATATACACTCACATATTGTTATACATACATATTGTTTGTAAAATTTACCTTTGCTGTAACTTTTACATACATTAAATTTCTAACAGTATGAATCAATATATTATGATTCCTTTCTATTATTGAAAACACTTAAAGACTACATTTTCCTCTCTGGAAATTGCCCTGAATGATGATCTGATCATCTTTTTCACAGGAAAAGATCAGGTCTCTCCTTCTAAATGCTTTAGAATTTAAGCATTTGGAAATGGAAGCAATTGTGTCAGAGAAATGAACTATTAATTCTATGTGCAACTAACCCCGGCATCACTTTACAATATACCCTAAGAATCTATATTTCAAGCTGCTCACAATTCCAGAAGGTCCATGTAGGAGCTTTCAATTTTGCAAAGCGTCTCCTGTGCAGGCCAGTTCTAGTCCTAGTATGCTCAACATTTTTCTCAAGTGAGAACAGCATTTAACAGAATAGGATGCCACACACAGTAGCAGGTTGAGACTGACCTATTTACATATATGTGGATTGATCATCTGAAAGGGTGTGCAGCAATATATTAACAGTGACTATTTCTGGATGGTAGGTTTTTGGTAACTTTCTCTGCTGCTTCCATGGATCCCCATAAGAACATCCCTCGGTTTCTGTAATAAACCTGATGAATGAAAAATAAATCTATTCCCAGAATAATTCCACTAACATCAAAATACACAATGAATCCATTTATGAAATATGTGTACACATTAAAGAGCAGGTCTAATGAAATCTACTGCAAATCAGATGAAAACACATAGTATAGTGTACATGGGGGGCTCAGTCCATGAAAAAACTCTTGGCCGCCAGGACTTTTATTAAGACACGGTGGGGGACAGTGAAGGTAGAAAAGGCAGCTCTTATATAGCAGCCAATGTAGGAAGAGTCGATGTGGACGACCCACTGGAACCAGCCTGGGCTAGGTATGGGCTCACCTGGAAGCACACACTCCATCATCCATGTCAAGGTAACACAAGAAGTAAGCTCTGTGTGAAATCTCCTATTCGGAAGCAGGGCCCTGCTGTGAGGCACCGAATGAATGATCTTTTGCACTTCCTTGTAATCCAGATTCTTAACTATCCTCCTGGACACCAAAGCAGAAGTTAATGGACTTGCCCAAAAAGGCTCCACAGGACTCAAGAATCTAAAATGCCAGACTCGAGTGTGTTTCGGCATGTTTCTTTTTCCTCTCTCTTCATATAGAGAGTATGTGAAACACGGAGGTTACAAACTAAAATCTAGGGCACTGGGAGCATAATATCTACTTTTGGACCAAACTCTTAAGAAAGGCCTTGCATCACAGTACCAAAATCTCTCTCCCACTGTGGGGATGTGAGGTGCTAACAGTGTATAATAATGTGTTATTCTTATTCGGAATAAAATAGCCCCTAGGCAAGATGATCTTATTACAAGCTTACTGTGTGAAAACATTGAAAATAATCGCTTATCACAGGTGAACCCCCACACACCCCACAAAGACATTTTCAACAGCACAGAGTGGCAGGACATATGTGGATGGTTCCCCAACCCCCACCCCCAACCGAAGTGCCGTACTCAGCTTTTAGTGCCTGTATATTCTCGGACTGCAGCTGGCCATCTGAGAAAAGCCTTTCCACGCCTATCCACCAGACCTGTTCCGAGAGCTCTGCTTCCATCTGGACAACCCCCCACACTTACAGCCATAAATGCATTGGCACTGAGAAAGACTGCTGAGGAGGTGGCACTCCAGGTGTGGCTTTATGTGTCACTTCACCAGGTCAGCTATTTAGGCCTAGTCTTCTCCATTGGCTTGAAGCTCTGTTCACACCATCTTGGGTAACACATCACATTATTCTTCCTTATAAAAACAAATAAACTCAAATGAGCATTCAGAGTCAGTTCACCCCTCCGAACATCTCTGTCTTCCCCTCTGATTTATGTGACACGGTTTCAATCCCGCCCCCCTGAAAGCCTCCTATACTCTCAACTGAGGATTTGCCAGATGCCCATCTCCACTCCTCACGTTTCCCACCTTCCTCACCTCCACGGATGTGCACAGCCCGGAGGATCTCAGCCTGCTGGTCACCACTGAGTCACCAGGAGTACAGCACTGCAGTACCTAGCACTACCCGCCATCAACTACCGCCACCGAGTCAAGTCACTGCACTCTTCATTTCCCATCCTACAGAAAAACTCAGCTGTCCTGTGAGACTGGACCCAAAGGCAAAAAATAGCAATAAAATAAAATGTTTTCATACTTATAATGGCTCCCCCTCTGAACCAGTGCATCTGAAATTTATACAGTTCTGGAGAACAAGGAGCTGGATATATTAGTTCCTAGCCAACTCTTCACAGCAGCCAGTTTCTACAGGCATTTCTAAAATGACTCCAGTCCACTTCGGTGCAACACACTGCCTGCTCAAGTTTAACATCAATGGCCGAAAATAAAACTTATCATTCACAAGGCATCACAGGTTTCATAACTGAGTGAGCAGAGAAGGGTAGAAGAAGTGATCAGGCCTTCTGAAGAACCCAGCCCGGGAAGCCGGCTTACTGAACTCCTATAATTGCCTTTACCAATCCCCCACCCCACCGGCAAGTGTGGACCTTCTTGATTTCAGCCGCCAATGTTTTAGACTACGGTCCCTTGCAATACACTGACAGTCTGATCATTTATGAGCACGTTGGGCAACATGCAGAGAGACTTTGCAGAAACAGAGTTAGAGTTAGAGCAAACACACAGACAGGAAGGAAAAACGGAATGCCTTAACAGAACTGAGGATTCCTATCTTTCATGGATAGCACATCATTAGGCATATTCGTCTGCATTGACGTACACCACAGGGCTTTTTTTTTTTTCTTTTGTTATAACCTGTTTATTTGGTGGTTTAGCCAGAGAATCTTATATAACACACTCCTATTTCAAATGTAGCAACATGTATAGCACTGCACTCCCATAAAATTCAGACTCCTCACAGCACTTCCCATTAACCACCCTCAACCATTCTACCTCGCGAGGTTTCTGTGTATTGATGAAAAACATAGGAACTACCACCAGCAAGAGTCAAAAGAAAGACTCAATTATCAGCTTTACCCTATATTCAAAAGCTAGCAGTCTGTGGTATGATTTTAGGGATTTCAGGAAATTATTTCATCCTGATTTTAACAGATTGCATGAACCTGACCTAGCGGGGAGAAGGAGTCCAGTTCTCTAACCCAAAACACATGTGAGTCTACTTCGTTCTTCCAAGGTAGAGTACAGGAACACTGCCCACTGCCTCTGCACTGGGGTGCTGTATGGCCACAACCCTTGCATCTGATTTCCTTAACAAAGAAGCAGTAGATCTGCACTGCTTGTTTGGCCAGAAAGCACATAATAATACAGCTACAGCTTAGGAACTTCCATTCATGCTAGCTCAACGAACAATGTATATTATATAATGAATGAGGCTTTTCTATGAACCCTGCTATTGGAAAACATAGGCACTTTCTGCATAGTTTAAACCAGTCTACAAGGAGCAGTTACCCCTGGTGAGATCAAATGTGGACCCGGTAATGTATAAATTCAAAGAGCCTACACTCTTAAGATGCTTTGCCATCACCCTAATTTCTTTTTTGCTTGACAATAAATAATTTCAGTTACCTACAAACTACACAGAGAACATTTACACAGCAGCCAGCAAGCCCCAGAATGATGTTAGCTTTCTGCTCCATGTTCCCTGCGTTGCCTAAGAAATAAGAAGGGGGGGGGGGTGGTGAAGGGGATAGTGGGAGGAGGAAGAGGAGGGGAGAGGGAATTAGCTATCTATGAAAATACTTACAGCCTCCGAGTCTTCAATTCCATGCAGGTACAAATTGTCATACATGGAGGTCTGATAATCCAGAGCACCTCTTTCAAGGCAAAAACAAAATTGCTGCAGAAACCACAGCTAGAGCTTAAAGAGAAAAGGCCTGTTTGGGAGAACTGCGCCTGCCTTATCAATTCCTGTGGATTTACCAGGCAAGATGCTATTCATTCACATCCCACAGGGTGAGGTTATCCCCAGAGGCAGTCCAGACCTGGCATTTTATCTGCCTTCCCAATACAGAGCACAAAAAGCAAAACCCTTCCTCAACCACAGACTGGTGACTGAGCTAGGAAAGCGGCCTCTGATTGGCTCGGCTTCCCTGCTTCAGTCAGCTGAAGAGCGTTCCCTCGGAGAGTGGAGGGCGCCTCGGAGCATCCTACCCAGCAAAGAGCTGCTTCCTGTTTCGCCTGTATTGTTAGTTCTACAATAAACACTTATCAATATCCAAAAGGCTGCGTGGAATGTTTGGAAAGGCAGACTATTGAATACTCCAAACACAACTGCTCATCTTCTTAATTAAATTCACAATTGGAGAGGGGAGCAAAGGAAAGATTTTATTTTCAGAGAATATCATGTAAAGACAGGTAAACAGATACTAATCTCATCCAACATCTGTACGTAACAGATGCGTTTCAGTCAAAAGGGCAATGAGTCATAAAAAAAAAATCTTTAAACCCAAGGTGAAGAAAAAAATGACTAGAATAAACAGATGGTAAGATTTCTTGTGGGAATTTCTATAGTAAAAGTTTTCAATATTCTCGATGAAGTCTCTGCCTCACTGGCAAGAAAAGAGCTCTGTGTCCCAACTGGTGAAGTTCGAAAAGGAAGCCAAAAACCTCTCAACTTTTAGATGCAAAATGTTTAATGCTCTTTAGTTGAATTTTTTGAATCAACTTTAAGCAACAGCCAATGTTGTCATGTAAATTCTTCATCCCCTTCCCATGCATAAATCTTTAATAATCCTGAAATGGCATTGGTCTTTCCCCCAAAACCTAAATAGAAACATCAGACTCCCTCCGCCTGCTGTGGCCACACCACAACTCAAGTTGACCTAGGACAGGTCCCACATTGCAGCAGCCTGGGATGGAGTTTCTCTAGGTACTCAGAACTTTCTGGTCAACCAATAAAAAAAAAAAAGCTGCAGCTTTGACACAGGAGAGCTTTATGGCCCACTCTAAAAGAAGCCAGCTAAAGTCAGGGGGACAAAGGAGCTGGTGAGGGGCACAGAACATATTTTAGAGCAGCTGCACGACTGACTGGGTAAGTAATGACCCAGAAACTCAGAGGCTCTGAGTCCCCTGTATCAGCTTTGCCACTAATTGGTCAGATGACTCTGGACCAGTCAGTCACCACCTCGATGGGCTCTGGTATCTTCACCCGCCAAAATGAGGTAAGAAATAACTTAGGGAAAGAACTCTGCAAATCTAAAGTGCAACATAAACACTTACCATTGAGAAGCTGCTTTGTCAGCTGGAAGGCATTGGCTGCAGTTCATGGGAGCTCAGCACAGGAGTAACTGGCTGGCCCTGGACCTAGGAAAGGAGGCCTGTCCTTCCAGCCAGTATCTCTGAAAAGCGTAATTCTTGAAGGAACAAACCTGAGTCAAAATAATAAACAACACAAGGGCTACAACAGCTGAGCAGAGCATAGTTCTCCCAGGTCTGTGCTGACCCGTTCATGTCTTTCAATCAGAGTTGCACATCTTGGGAGTGGCATCAATACCTAGTCCACTTTCAGATATAAATGACAGCAAGATGATGCTGCTGTCCTTCAGAATCCCAAAATGGTAGGGTTTGAACAGATTGTCACCTCTGAGGCTGTGCCCCCATGGAGGGAGGACAGCAGCAGGGGATGAGTGCAGTCAACGGGATTCCATAGAGAGAAACCCAGTGCTGGCCCTACCTGTCGACAAGGATGCACGTTGGAGCAAGTCCCTGGCCAAGTGGAACCTCGGTTCCCTCCCCTATACACCAAGAGGACCAGATCAAAGGGCTGCTGTGCTCAAATTCACGTGTTAGACTCTTATTTTAATTATTAACTCTCTAACTACAGCCATACGGTATTTCAACCAGAATCAACGGAAAACTGAGACAAGACGGTCTTTTTTTCTCTGAAATTCTCTAGATCATTTCCCGACTTTACTACTTCAATTCCAAGTATAGGTATTCTCTGATTATGTTAAATGGACATCTAAATTAAGGGGAGAAGACAGAGGCAGCCCACTTTCACAATTCATCAAGATGAGAGAAACTGTTCCCAACTGGATAAACTGTACATAGCTCAGCTCTTCTGTGGATGGCTGCCGTGGAGCACTCCCTATAGCCAGTGTGAGGGCCTAAAGGAAGTTTTAAAGAGAAGGGGCGCACTTTACGGTACCCTAATGCATGCAGTCAGCGAGTCTGACCAGGACGGGATGTCAGCAGGGAGGCACTGGATCACGCATAGCAGGCTGTGGTTCCTCCTGCACCCAACTCCTCTAAGAATAGATGTGAAGCAGGGGCAGCGTGGCTCTGCCTGCTTCCCAGGAAGTCAGAAACGTGCTGGACTCCAAATCATAAACTGTAAGAGGTGGGAGAACAACAGGAGTCTCCTTATCTGGTCCTTCTAGTGCCTACAAAGGTTGAATTGTTTTATTCAAAGCCATATGTTCTATACTGGAGTGTTCCTTCCCCTACTTCCTCCTTGATAGAGTTTTCAAGATGAGGGGCAGTAGGCGTGTTCCCAAGAGGAATTTGGTGAAATAGAGAGAAGTCACTGTGGTGGGGAAATTCCTATTTTTCCCACGCCTTCCATTCAAACAAATTATCCCATCAGAAGTCATTTTGTTCACCCACAGCTGATAACTAAAAATCAGATCACAGGTGGGGGAGTCTTCCCCTAGGGTCTGTATCTACACAGAATCAGCACCACACCTATGAGTCACCTAAGGGTTTCAACCCAATATTTGGGCTGATCCCAGAGTTCCAGAGGAACCCCAGTGAGACACTCAGCTCTGAACCTCCCCAGAGGAACTCTAAGGAGTTCCAGAAAAGTGAGCTCAGAACTCTAGAAAGATCTTAGAACTGACTATCTCTGTCCCAAGATTCTCTAAACTGAGACCAGGCTGAGAAGTAGTGAGAGGTCCCTGGGAGCTTCCCGGGCCTGTTTCAGATCACCTCCAGTCCCTGGCTTTTAGTAAAAGGGTCTATGGATTCCAGCAGGTTCAAGTTCCTAGGGCCAAATTTCACACTTCACTGCAGCAGGTGTTGAAAAGCAACCAAGACACTGGTACCTTCTTGGTTTTGACTTTAACAGTTCTCCATTTGAATGATGGTCAAGAAGATGAAAGAGAAACCACCCCGTTTCTGGCCTACTTCTCCCACCTGCAGTTACAGTGAGAACAAGTTTGAAAACTTTGGGGCTTATCTTGTGCTGGTGCTTCCCAGGAACCCACCTACCTCTCATTACTGAGTAGCCTCCAAAACTGCATAGCCTCAAGGGGGCTGCCTCTGATTCTGAGGATGCCCTGCTGAATGTACTTCTGACTCAACTCTTTTCCACTTATCTCTCATTATGATCAACAGTTCGAACTCAAAAAAACCCTATGAAAAAGCATCGTCTCTATGACTCTGTTTATAAATGTCACGTGATTCATGATGGGGAAGGTATCCTTGCAATTTGACAAATGCCTCAACTGAGCTTAATTCAGTGGAGGAAATGGCATGGCCCTCAACAAATTAGGACAGCTCTGTTTTGTATCACAAGGAAACATTACTTTCAGTTCGTTTTCATGGGCTTTACACTTAGGGATATTAAGTCCCTCTTCCTTACCCAGTGCTGGGCTTTGTCATAGAGCGAACCCATGAAAATGACAGTAGAGTACAAAGGATAGGTATTTCTGTTTTCCACTTGTTTGGACAGAGAGAAAGAGAGAAAAGCCAAAAGTGAGAAGATTAGCTATGAGATTTAGATAGCCATGATCAAGACAAACTGGTGCAAATTTAGAAGCAAAAGGCAATTCTGATTCTAATTTTCCACCTAAATTTCTTGGGAATTTAACTGTTCAAAGCCAGTGTAGTTATGTGTTCTATAGCAGAACTGCAAGAGCTCAGAGAAGAGACAAAGGAATAATGTTGGGACTCAGCCAAGGCTAGTTCTCTTCTCGTCTCCATGGGCTAGAACACAAGTCCAAGGTCTCTGTTTGCCAATTCAGTCTTGGGAATTATTTTGTTCTCTGTTTTTGTTTAAATTTTACTAAGTGACTACCGTGTGCTAGATGAATTTTCTCGTCTTCTGTAAGTAATATTACTCTACTCATTTGCCTCTAGAAATCTGTGTGGCCAACTGCAAGAATGAGTATCATACCCCTGTTTCCTCCCTGGAGCCCATCAGATAGGTGGTAGCAACAGGGCAGACAAGGGAATGAAAACAAAACAAACAAACAAACAAAAAACTACAGACAATAGATTCCACTTCTATTAGTCCTCTGCTGTAGTTCTCTGAGGCTGAACTCAGACCTTACCACCTAGGGAGGCATGTCCAGAGTCTCTCCAGGCCCCACGAATACCACGGAGATAATAGTTTTGAAATTAACGAGTTAAGATATGAAAGATACACAGGAGGCAGTGTGGAAGAATCCGCCTTTTAAATTTTTTAAGGGAAGTAGTACGGAATCAGGGCAGCCCACATTGCCCAGCTCCAAAGGCCCCATGCACCCCGTGTGAGTGGTCCTCCCTGTGATATGTAACAGGAATACCATGAAGCAAGGTGGTTATGAGCAGGGACCCTGGAGCCAGACTGCCTGCATATCCCAGCTGTGCCACTTCCCAGCAGGGTAACACTTGGCAAGCTACTCTACCTTCCTGTGCCTCCATTTCCTCACTTACAAAATGAGGATTCTATCAAGAAGATTGTGCAGATTAAAAGCCTTGGTCTAATAAAATGTTCGGATGGGTACCTGGCACCAACAGTCCTCCACAAGTAAGCACTGGGTTACTATGGTCATTCTCATCACTCTCTGCCTGGGTTCTGGCCTGAAGTTCTGGTGCCCTTGCCTCTGGGGTAGGATTGCTAACTTTTGCCCCTGATGCCGGCCTGGTCCTCTCAATCCCACCTGAGTCTCAGGTCTCAGCCGCCAGAGCTGAGCCCAGCCTCCAGCCTCCCGCTGCCCTCCTACATTCATGCCAGCTCCTGCCGGCTGCCTACCTGCTCTATCTGGCCAGGCTGACTGCTCCTCGTGCCAAGGCTGTCATGCTTGCCCAGACCTCCTCCACCTCCTGACAGCACCCCCACCCTCAGCCACCCCACTGAACGCTGCGTCTTTCCTCTGTACCTGGGTGTACCCAGTGCTCTCCCACTGGCCTCCTCAATTGCCTGGCCTCTTGCTCCATCATCCCCACCAGCCACTCCTGGATGCCCCACCCTGTCACAAACCACTGCCCAGAAGACCGTACTCATGAAAATCCTGTAACAAATGCTACTGCTGGTTCATGCCAAAGAGGCAAGAGAAGAGGAAGAACAGCAGAAATAAGCAGAGACAGGGATAAAGAGGCAGAGACAGAAAACCCTAGAGACGCGCAGAGGAAGAGTGAATATATGGACTAGCTCCCCTCCTCCCTGCCATTCTTGATGGCTTCAGGAAAAATAATACTTCATAACTCATAAGACAGCAAGTGTAGGTAAGGTAGAAAAAATTCCCATGGCCTATTCAACTTGCCAGAAAAAGACAGATCCCTCTCTGTGATTGATATATTACTCAGAAAACTCTCACTTTCTAAAATTTCAGTTTACCAAAAAAAAAAAAAAGAGCCAATCTCTTAGGAAAAAAACATTCCATAAAGCCACAATTTTCATGAGTGCTACACAACTTTACTTTCCACTATTCTCCAAAATGAATCTAGGAGACTAGTTCAGCTGGTCACCTTCCCATTGCCTATATATTGTTTAGCTGATATTATTATTAGTGCTAATCTACCAATTACAGCTTTGAATTGTTGACTGGTCTGCGCTACTGGAGACACTGGAATGTGAAGATCAACGAGACATGATGGCATCTCCCTGGGGACAGACAGGGATGGCGTGGCAGCAACACTGAAGATCCTGAAGACAGAAATTGAACCAAGGAGATGGTTGCAATCAAAGCTCTCACATTTTGAGAAGCTCTGATGAGAGCCAGAGAGTAATTTGATTCCTTATCTGCAAAGCTTCAGCAGGAGTGGGAGGCAGGAAAGGGGGAAGGAAAGGAACAGTGTCACTCATGGAGCAGGGCAGAAATGAATCAGCCACCAACTTACTACTCACTCTTGCGCAAACCACCTCCCTAAAAGGTGGGACTCCTTCAGTTCCATGATGCCAGATTTGCTATAAAGAGTAAACAAAACTGTTTAACGTAAAATTAGTAAAGCTTTATTTTCTATTTTGTCACTGCTTTTAGGTAACAATTTACGTTTTTGCCTCCCAGGAGTTTTTCTATTTGATTTGATAACATGATTAATAATAAGCATCCATGAATGCTTGTTTAGCACCTAATATTTCCTCTAAACAAAAATCAGTCAGCTCCAATTCAAAATCTTTCAGTGGTTTCCCACTGAAAAACCCAAATCCTTAAAAAGGTCTAGTGTGTAGTGTGGGCCCAACACTTCTCTTCTCAAAACCCTGATTTTGCATGCCTTTCCCCTTCACTCTCTCCAAGCTTCTTGGACACATCACACCCCTTCCCACTACTGGGCTTTATTGCTTCTGAGCCCTTTGCCTAGAACCCCACACCTCCTCTCAATCCACCCGCATTAGCTTGCATTAGTGCAACTGGTGAATTAATAGCTGTCTTTTAAATGTGAGTTCTGTGGGAAGAGAGACCAGGATACCTTTTTACACACCATTATATCCCCACTGCCTAGCACATAGGCTTTCCACAAATACCTGAATAATTAATGATGGCCCTGAGCTCCTTGGCTACCTTTGCACTTTGGTTGACAAAGCAGTGCAGTGACTGGCAGAAGAGCTCACAAAGTGAAATGTGGGTATTTTTTAGAGCTAAGAAAACCTAGAACATGAGCATCCCTAGAGAGTCCTTACCAAACTGTCTTCATGCCCTGATTGGGACACAATGGTCCTGTTCAGATTCAGATTCTTACAAACTAAATAATCTAGGTGTCACATAGAGTTGTTTTAACAGTCTTTATTTCAAGGGAAATATCATTTATAATGCGCTGATGGAGATTTTGGTTTTGGTTCTTGGTATTTTAGTGTTGAGGACAAGACCCCATGATATTTCACGCGTCACCCTTTGCACAAGATGTCCCCTCTGTCAGGAAGGCCACCTTCACTCTGTCCCCTACCCCTGACTACTTTTATTTGGTGAACTCATTCCTTCTTTAAGGTCAAATGTAAATGTCACTAACTTCTCCAACCCCCTCAGTCCTTCTTCTATATTTCCATAACACTCTATCTCCCATACCTCTACCAGTGGGCGAATCACATAATAGTGTAATTCTTTCATTACAAGATGAACAGCTCAAGAGCAAGAACCACGTCTTACTCAGCTTCACACCCCACATGCTTCATTCCATAGAAGAGCCTCAACAAATATTGGTTACAGGAACTGAACAGCAAACATGAAAAGAAAACTCACACTGTGAGCCTTGATATCCTTGCCTCCATCAGAATGCATGCAGCCTAGTCTAGTAGATATTTGAGGCCTTAGAGTCAATGAGCCAAGGAATCTGTGAGGTCAATTTCAGAGCCACTGCAGATTTAGAAAACAAATACAAAATGGAAACTGATGTCAGGAATTCAGGTCTGAGCCGAACTCCTGTCGGTGGTAGGGGCTCTTCTTGGGTGGAATCTATGGGAAGAGGGAATATTGGTAGATAATGGATAGATGGTAGCAATAAGGTCCTGGGGTATTTTCCTCAGAACATAGTTTTGGAGAAACATTTACCTTTGAAAAAGTGTGCCAGAGCATGTATCCCTTAAAGGCAGGAACTATGTTTTATTCATCTTGTTGATATACCCCTCTCTGATGCAGTGCCTATTACAACTTAAAAACAGTTGAAGTTTAATAACTACATTGCAAAAAGCCAGCTAAGCTGGTATAATATAGATAATCTTCACAGTAGAGCATTCACTGAAAGAACCCCATGTCTCAAGCACCAGGCACCAGGCATGCTAGAACCAAAACAAGAGAGTAGAAAAATCTAGCTGACTCTAAAATACTGAGCTTAGAGTAGCGACACTCATTCTAGATCCCTCCTGCAAGGAGATCTAAAGCTTTTAAAGTACTGCTAGACATGGATAGAATTATCTCAAGCAATGGATTAGTGTTAGCCCTCAGGTTGCAAGCTTTCAGTTTCTGCAACATGGTATCAGGTACGGAGAAAAAGGAGGTTTGGGTGCACGCTGCTGAACTTTGACCTCTCTATTATTCTAGGTGACAGAGATGACTAAAAGCTCCAGTATTCTTTCTCCATTTCTCCCATTTAGCATTACGCCATTCCACCTTCAATTTTAGCAAGGCTAAAATTCAACAAGGTTCTTCAACTAGAAACTGTACCTCACAGCCTCCCTTGCAACTGGATATGACTGTGTTCTTGCCAATACAATAGGAGCTGAAGTCATGTGTCCAACTTACACATTACACCCTTAAAAAGATACTGACTGCTGGCCAGGCGCAGTGGCTCACACCAGTAATCCCAGCACTTTGGGAGGCCGAGGCGGGCGGATCACGAGGTCAGGAGATCAAGACCATCCTGGCTAACACAGTGAAACCCTGTCTCTACTAAAAATACAAAAAAATTAGCTAGGCATAGTGGCGAGCGCCTGTAGTCCCCGCTATTCAGGAGGCTGAGGCAGGATAATGGCCTGAACCCAGGAAGCAGAGCTTGCAGTGAGCTGAGACTGCACCACTGCACTCCAGCCTGGGCGACAGAGTGAGACTCAGTTTCAAAAAAAAAGATACTGACTGCCTACCATATACTCTCTTCCCATTCCTTTGGATGTGGTGCTGATGAAACAACTTCCAGCATACAGATGAAGACCTCACCTTAAGGATGAAAAGTTAATAGAATAAAGAAGCTTCTGCATTGTTAGATGAAAGAGAAAGGCATTTCCATCTTATTTAGGCAACTTTATTTAGGGGTCTCTTGTTGCAGCAGCTCAACCTAATACCAGCTGCAAAAGTAAAAATATTGAGGTCATTAGAATAGGAATAAAGACAACCAGAAAAACACATATAGAAGGTAAGAACTGGACTTAGAAAAAAAGACCTCACTAGGTTATATTGTTTCTTCTAATTCTCCTTTCATGAAATGCTGACAAACCCAAGATGGTGGTCAGTGATGGCAAATCTCCACCTAAACCCATCATCCCCATTAAAAACAGAACAGTGCTATGCACATGTTAGCCTGCTTACTTTCTGAAACCAAAGACTAGGGGCCAAAACAAAATGTTTGTGAGCTAAAAACACATACACAGATAAATTACCAATTTTACACAGTTTTTTCAAAACCCAAATGAATTCAAAGAAAAATCTTCAACTCTATTGAGTTTTTGAGCTTAAGTAAAGCATTACAAAGACAAAAATATCTGCCACCTTTTAGGCAAGTCCATAAGTAATTCCTCATGAAGATTTGGATTTTTTATATAAGTTCTCAGTCTGTTTGGTCATTTCCTTTGCAGTATTGGATGGAAAATTAGTTGGAGCACTAAGTCCAAAGCCTTTCCCCAAGAGGCGCAAATGGAAACAAACTGAATTACTTATCTAAATGCCAGTTCTCAGAAGTGATTCTTGCATCAAATATTCAAGGAAAATAACAATCATCTACATAGAAAACAGTATAAATTCGCAGCCAAATAATAAAAATAATGTACATTGGTACTAATAGAAAATAGAGGAGACTGTAAAAAAAAATCAAGGATCTCTTATATTTGTTGGTATGTCTCATAAGTCCAAAAGTATGAAAAAAGCTATAAATTTTGGTCACACACACACACGCACCCCCCACAGGGCTTTGCAAGTTGTTTAGTAATGCATTTTTCTTCATAACAGAAAATGAACTCTCAAATTTTTAAGATAGATTGAAAAACTTAAAATAGCAAGACGCAAATAAATCTTTCACAGCCACGTATCTCACAGCACCCCTATAGTCACTGGATTTCTGACCTTTGCATGGGAGAGTAAGCTATAAATACTACCTGACCCTCTGGTCTTGTGTACCTCAGAAATCCATTCTCTTTTAAACTAAGAAGGGCAATAGTATCACAATTTTCAAAAACATTAGTTTTAAAAAAATTATTTCTAACAGTTCCTTTAAGTTATTCTTTCAATATCAAATAAGCTTTAAATAAATGTACAATACCACAAGATAGTAAAGTAATAACTAGTCGATCCAGAAGCTCTATCGAATCATAATGCTCCCTGCATTTCTTGGGCTCCTCTAACCAGCCATTTAAACCTACGAATTGCTTGAACATGGAGCAATTGTTTTAACATGCTTTGGAAATGTTGACATGCAACAAAAGAGATACTAACAAACACAAATAGTCCACTCCAAAAACCAAAGGGAAATTCATAAATACATTGTTATGGCTCTTAGTAGGTTTTTGGAAAAGGGCTATTGTTAGTAAATGATCAGATTTACCTAACTTAATGAGAAATTATGAGCTTTTCTCAACCAGGTACCTTTAGAGCTTTCCATCGAAGTCTTGACTAAAAAAGACAATGTCAGATAGATTGCCTGTGGGCCTCAACTAATACAGGCTCACTTTTGAAAGAGATATCTTCTAGAATACTAACATGTTAACCAACACAGCAACTTTGGGAATCATCCTATCCCCAACCAAGCCTATCAACTTCTAAAAGTTTGGGGAGAAGAACAAAAGGCCTAGAAGAAGAAAGTCATTTCTGAACCAACAGAGTCATCCACTTCCTTTCACATTCAGTCTTTGATGGTTGTGTTTACTTCATTTAAACATATACTCGACGAACATAAACAAATCATGAAGATTCAAAGGGTTAGGAAAGTTTCCTAACATCGCACAACTCTGAAGCCATAAAAGAAGAGAATGAAATATATTTTTCATTATATCCATCCTCCATCAACTTGCCTCCTGCCATCTCTACAACATACTTCTCATATTTTGTATTTCAGCCACTCATTACACTTTCCTCAGAACACATGCTTATGATCCAGCTTTCTGTTTCTTCTTATGCTTGAAAATAACTTAAGCATTTTTCTGATCTATTGAAATTTTTCTCAAATCTCTTCCCTTCACAGATCGATTCCCCAATTTATGAGATCTTCCACAGCCAATTCTTCCACAAAATATTTGCCTTTAAAGCATTTCCCATGAGTGTATCTTTTTTTGCTGATTATAAAAGTAAAACATGTTCTTTAAAAAGTGGTATTGTAGAAAACTTGGAAAATTCAAAAGAGTACAAAGGCAAGAATTAAAATTTGTAGTCTTACTACTAAAATATGATTACTGTTAATACTTTGGTCTTTTTCTACCTTTGTAGGCATTTTGCTTTACATCTAGAATCTACTATATGTAAACGTTTGCATTCTCTTAGCAATAACAACATAAGTGTTCCCCACATTACTAAAAACTCATCATAAGCATAATTTGTTACAATTATAAACTATTGCACCATATAGATGTACTATGCAGTTCCCATTGTTTTGCTCATATAAATAATGCTGGAATTCTATTAGTCTGCAATTCAGATTATTTTCTCCGGCTAAATTCCCATATATTCTTGGGTCAAAGTCTATGAATGCTTTTAAGCCTCTCGATCACACTGCCAAAAGCCGTACAGAAAAATTCTGCCAATTTACATACCTATTAGCTCAAAGTGAAGTACCAGCTCTCAGCTTTATTACCAACAATATGACAAAGAGGGACCTAAGGGTCTAATTTTTTTAATCTGTTAATTTGATATGCTAAAAGTAGAAATCCACCGCTGCCTTAATTTTCTTTCTTTTTTTTTTTTTTTTTTTGCCAATGAACAAGAATGTGAATATATATAACACTATATTTTTTCATAAGTATATTTAACCTACTGTCTCTGAGTGAGGAATGTCCATCCACATCTAAATAACAAAGACTGTGATGTTCATGTCTCTAATCTCTTTTTGGAAAGTCTTAAGACATTGGCACCTAAGGTAATGGCTCTCGACAATGGCAGAAAATCTGAATCACCTGTGGACCTTTTGAAACATCCATTTACACTCCAGGAACTCAAGCTCAGTAAAGGTTCTAGTATCTACATTTTCTAAAAATTCCAAAGTCGTTCTATTAGGCAAATGAATGAGACGACTGAGCTAAGACTACCATAGTTAGATATCATATCTGGTGGATGAAAAAGCTACTACATGTACTTCCTTAGATATATGAAGAAGAGCATCATTCCCTAAACTATCATCTTGTTCTATGGTACTGACCTTACATCCGGTACAGCACTTATTTACCTTGCGTGATCTACTTTCACAAGGTGGCGCAACAGTGCCCATTGCTGTTAGTCTCATTTCTAAGAATGCTCTTGTTTCATATGAAAAGAGAGTAATCTAAACACTGATATGCCTGTTACTTATATACCTACCACTTGGCGGAAATATTTATACAGTAGATAGAATAAGCATCTGGTTTGAATTTCCAAAATGGCTCCTTCCAACTCAAGGAGAGCCTCTGTCTGTATTTTATGGGTCAGTGATAAGTGTTCATATTATTTACCGATTTATGGTGAGGTTTACTGAGATGTGAAATCTCAGCTAACCCTTCAACCCACTCCCAATCCCACTCTCATCTCTAAGCCACCAATTATTCTACTCCATATTATTAAGCACTGTACTAGAATCATCTATAGCTATTGATACTGAGGTCACATTTAGCATATTCATCAACCTCATATAACCTGGGCTTAAGAAGTACCCTTGACTCACTTTCAGAGCTAGGTTAGTTAACATTCTAATGAAGAAAAATACAGAGAGAAAAACAAAGGGCTGGTATTAGAGAGAAAAGTTCCCTTCTTTCAGACTCTGGTACAATGCCATCTGATGGGGATATGCTAGCATAAGAGCAGCCTGGCCCAGTCTGATTCTCCTACTGTTGCTTGGACTGAGTGCCACCTCCAGACGAATCCCTTACTGGGGTTGAGGGGAGTCACACATTGAATTATCACAAATCATCAGTATAAGAAGTTCAGCAGGAGTTGCTTCAGAGATTGTTTCTTTCCCTCCCAGGGGCTCAAAGTGGTCATCTCCTACCACCATAAAGAGACCCTTCTGGAAGGAAGAGATGGAAGAACACCAAGTGCTGACAACCAATACACTGTTGGGTCAAATGCAAAGAGGAAACTGAATTCCTCAACAAATCCATTACTTGGAAACTCATTCCAATTTTCCAACAAGAAAAGTAAGGGATGGATTTTCAAAATTAGGTGAAGTATGAATCCAAATGAATTATTGTATTCGCTCTGCAGATAACCTCCACAACATATCAGCACTACCACACCAACCACCTTGAGCTCTTAGTACAAATTAATTGACAGTGATGGATAGGTTACCTGAACTTCAAAAATTAAGTCTTAATATGGCAATGATATTCTTTATGGTATACTACCGTAGCTCAGTGGGGGGCAGCACTACAATCTCTGGGCTTGGTTGAGTTCAGAGAACACTCTGTTCCATTCTGTTTCTCTCTTTCCAGGGGCTATTTTGCCAGCCTTTGGATTGTCTCTACAACGGACATCATCCTCAAAAAAGCCTCAGGACAGAAAAGTCTGGACATTCCTGAGCATAATAAATTGGGATGATGGATCCAAAAGAAAGGCACTTTGTTGATGTTTTAAATTAAGTAAAAGAAAAAAGCATTAACAAGTGTACCAAACTTGGTGACTGGAATTAGCAAACCAGGACATATATCCAAAAGTGTAATCACAAGGTCACACGTTCACATCTCAGCATTAGCTCTGTGTCACTGTAAATCGCCATGCCAGCACTTTCCCTCCTCTTCGTTTTATTTTATTTTTCTAAATTTAGAGTCATTACAAATGCTGCTAACTCAGATAACTTAGTACCTATGCACAAGGAGAATGAATCACAGTTTCGATGCGACCCACCAATTTAAATGTCTTCCCTTTGTATATTTCCATTTCCAATGACAGTATCTCCATCACAATGTATCATTTTCTGGTGGTCATTCTTGAGGACTTATGCATCTGCATGAATTTGCCTGAAGAATCTCTACATATATTCATTACAAACTGTAACTTTCCTTTTGAAAATGATTCCATTAAATAATTTTTATACTCCCATTTTCTTACCAAGTAATTTGTCACCAACAGAAATACTTTTTTTAAGATCTGAAGCTTAAGATGAAAACACATCGTTAAAATGATCTAGAAATCAAAGTAAATTAAAATCCTAATGGGAAGTTGTTACAAGTGATTAGCTATAAATTATTGTTACTGTATTTTTTTTTCCCAAAGAAAAGTCAAAGTGGACAACGGTTGCAGCAAAGGGTTAGACAAACCAGTCTCCCTACCCAAGAACGTGACTTCCACTACTAATCTCTCTAAATTTATCTCTCAATTATTCATATTCACTTACATTCTGGACCCACTGAGCTCTCTAGGCCCTAAATGCCTCCAATTTTACCTAATACATCTACCTTTCCTGTGCTTACTTCGCCCACATCCTGGTGGACTCTAAAAACCTTCTCCACCCTACACGAGAGTAGGTAATCAAATAATAAATATACGTATCAAAATCATGCAGTGCAGCCTCATAACCTTGGGCCTCTACTTGTCTCTCAATACTGCTGTTTTAGTCAGCTCGAGCTGCTATAAAAAAAATATCAAGCACTGGGTGGCTTAAACAACAAAGATTTATTTCTCTGAATTTTGGAGGCTGAGAAGTCCAAGACCAACACAGCAGTAGAGTCAGGGTCTGGGGAGGGCCCAGTTCCTGGTTTGCAGAAGGCGACCTTCCTGCCATATCCTCGAGTGGTAGAGAGATGAGGCTCTGATTCCTCCTCTTCTTCTATAAGGACACTAATCCCATCATGGGGGCCCCACCCTCCTCGCCCAATCGCATCCCAAAGGCCCCACCTCCCACTACCAACACCTTGGGCGTTAGGATTTCAACCTATGAACTGGGAGAAGGGAGGCATAAACATGTAGTCGATAGCAACTGCCCAGCACCCCTTTCATATCTATTATGAGTTTTTTCCCTCAATCCACAAAAGTCTTCACCAATTGCCTCAAGACTGCTACCTCATCTCTCTTCTTTTACCATTAGCAAATTATCTCACCCTCAACCCCACAGGAGTTGAATAGAGCAAGTGACAATTCCTCAATATCCTGTCCCACCCCACAAATACCTCTTTTCATTCTATTTCGGTGGAAGAAGTATCCCCTCTTCTTCTAAGATTGCTCTTCTCACCTGTGTTCGGAATCCCAATTTCTCCGCCCTCAAGAGAGCATATGAACCTGGTTCCACCCACACCTCTCTTTGAGCTGTTAGCCTTAACACACAAACACTTCAAAGAATAACAACGCTTCCCTCGCCTTGCCTCTCCCAACTATCAACTTATTTCTATCTGTCCTTCATAGCCAACATCCAAAGAGTGCTTCTACACTCTGTCTTCATTTCTTCTCCATTATTCATGTTTCAATAATCTGGCCTTTATCTCTGTCTCTGACTCAAACTATACTTGCCAAGGTTGCCAGTGACCTCTTTGTTGCAATTTCTAATAGAACCTCATCTTATGTGACCCCTGACGCTATTGACCTTTCTCCTGTTGGAAGTTCTCCTGCTCCTTGGTTTCCAGGGTACGGCTCTCCATCGTTTCTCTTCTACTTCTCAGGTCATTCTTTCTTGATTTCCTTTGTGGGTTCTTCACCCTCTGGCCACCTCTCAAATTTCAGTTTCACCTCCTCTCCCTTAGCTTCAACTATATTCCATCTTCTGATGATTCATAAATAAATAAATCCAGTTCAAATATAGGCCTGAAGTTCTAGAACCACATATTTAACTGCCTACCAGATAACTCTCCTCAGATGTCCCATGGTCCAGATATATTAGACTCAACATGTCCAATAGTGAACTCACCTCCATCTCCTTTGAAACCAGGTCCTTATATTCTAAAACAGAGTGACTACCCACCCAGTTGTCTGATTTGGAAATTTGGGAATCATCCTTGACTCTTCCCTTCCCCCTCTCCACTGACTTTATGTTCTGTTGGTATTCCCCCAACCCTAACACCTTTTGAACCTCTCCTTTTTTCAGTCTCTACAGTTGAGGCTCTCCCAATTTGTTCCCCACGACAGCCTCCTTACCAGTCTTCCTGCATCCAACTGTGCTCACCTCTCAAGTCCCATATATCTTTCCATTTGAATACCAAAATGTTCTGCAAGTCCAATCAGATGACTGTTGACACAACATCCATGACACCTCCCTTTCTTTAGGATAAAATTTGAATTATTTCAGGGATAAAGTACAAGCCAGTTCTGGTGTGCCCAGACTCATCTCTTGCCATAATTTCCTCACACATGCTCCAGTCAAACCTCACTGTATCAAATTCTTGCACTTGTTATTCTAGGCTTCGGAGCACATTGAACCTTGTTCCTCAAAAACTATTTTACTACCTAATTCCCTGTGCCTACCTTTCTCCTACTGGTCATTCAAAAGTCAGTCCAGACATCTCCTCACTTCCCTGCCAAAACCACAACCCTCTCCAGTTAGAGATTACATATCCCTCCTGCGGGGTCTCTCAGGTGCCACCACATCACAGCATTTCCCACACTGCGCCCTCCTCACTCAGGCAACAATGTGAGCTCCAGGAGGAACAGAGACTGGGTCTTGTGCACTGTTGCTTCCTTAACAACCACCATAGTGCCTGTGACAGAGAAAGTGCCCCCAATCTTTTAAAAAAGAGTTCTGCAAATTCTAGGATTAATCTCATGATCAGTGAACACATTCTGATCCCTTTTACCTTCTGATTCTATCTAATACCCCACGGGCACAACTCTGACCAGAAGCCACAATTTCAACTGAGTGACCAAACAGGACAAGGAAGCAGTCAGTTAATTACCTTGGAAAGAAAAAGATGTCTGTAGGCAGAGACTCTCCCAAGGAATGAGAGAATATTCAAAAATTAGTTTAATAAGATGACAGATAAGCTCATTTAAAATCTTGCTAATATCTGTTTGAAAGGTCATTTTAAAATGCTGGCTCCTGGCCGGGCGCGGTGGCTCAAGCCTGTAATCCCAGCACTTTGGGAGGCCGAGACGGGCGGATCACGAGGTCAGGAGATTGAGACCATCCTGACTAACACGGTGAAACCCCATCTCTACTAAAAAATACAAAAAACTAGCCGGGCGTGGTGGCGGGCGCCTGTAGTCCCAGCTACTCGGGAGGCTGAGGCAGGAGAATGGCGTCAACCCGGGAGGCGGAGCTTGCAGTGAGCTGAGATCCGGCCACTGCACTCCAGCCTGAACGGCGGAGCGGGACTCCGTCTAAAAAAAAAAAAAAAAAAAAGCTGTCTTCTGATTGGGAGATGGTGAATTGTGTAGCTATATAAAATGGCATTATCCAGCAGGAACAAATTTGCAATGCGTTACATATGGAATACAAATTATACTAAATTTCTTTCAACAAAAACTGCATGTCTAAGTCCTATTCATGTTAGACCTTTGGTTGCATTCGAAAATATCTCAGAGGAGCCTGCTCCTGATAAAGCTGAGTTTCTCTCTAGCATGCTCCCATCAAGCTAGCAGTGATGAACTCTCTTTAGAGAGAGGGCTTGGACTCTGAGCACTGGAGGTGAGCAGCTCATCACCTTCTAACTTCAGAGCTTGGCTCCAGGCTAGCCTTAGGACTCTGAGTATAGTAGTTCCATTTTGGAGATCCAATTTAGTTCTTATTAATCAATAACACTTAATCCAAAATCCAAATTCAGGAACCCATCCTGAAAAACCAGTCTTCCCAGAAGCTGGTCTGAACAGTTCTGCTGAGCTCACTGTGAAATCTCTTTACATGTTGTTCTCTATCCTGAGTTCTCCTCTCACCTGAAGATGGAGCATTGAACCAGATGACTTTTCACTGTCTCTTCTTATAATTTTCCATATGTGGTTCTGAACTGGGAGTAGTCATTAGTTGACGAATTCTGAAAATGGGCTAAATGACATGCCAATAACTGAAAAATGGGGTGTGAAGAATGTGCTTCTTGCTTTCTAAAGCATAACCATAGAAATGCAGGACTTCTGAATGTCTTCTTTTTCTTAACACGACAATAAGAAACAAGCAATCCTCTTCTTAATCTGTCCATTTTTTAAAAAAAATCTGGAAAAACTATCTTTCTCTACAGGGAGTTAAAAGGAGATGCTAAAAGAGATGCTTCTAGTGATTTCTTTATCATTGTGTAATGGCGATTGTCTTCATTTGGCCTCCCTCAAAGCAGAACCTAAGATAACAACTTTCGGAGGGGATCTTATGAAGCAGGAATGAGGGAAACAGAAGAGCGAATCCAGGAGGGAGGAAAAGTCAATGAAGAATATATAACGGATTTCCGATTGCAGAGAGGTAAGTGGGACTCAGTCCCACTGAGAACTTCTAAGCAAGAGTAAAATGCTCCTCAGAATGGCCCCCCTGAAGGACAATGGGCTAGGGTACTTAATCATTGACCCCCCTTCACCATTGGTGGAGAGGGCATTAAGTGTCCTATATTTGGAGACAGGCCTGGATGGAGTAAACTCCTTCAAGGGAGAACCCTGAGGCAGAAGAGAGAAGGCAAACAGGCTGGATGCATAAGCACTGTCCACCACAGCTGCAGCTGAAGTCTACGGTGGGCCAAGGAGATGCATGCAGCCTGGCACCCAAAAAGTGCCAGCTAGAGTTATGTGTGGGTGTAAGACTATGCAGCATGGCAAGCTACACCTACTTTTCAAGAAGCACTATTTCCTTCAGTTTATCCCGTGTCCTGGGGATTTTAATTAATAAATGGTGCTCATTTACTCCCTGCATTATTAGTTTATCTTACAAGAATTAAGAATGAAATGCAAGAGCAACCATAGCTTTGGGACATTGTTAGCATGTAACTATGGCGAGAAAAGAAGGATGATAACCACTGGAAGGAACAACTAAGTGTATACCTACTCTGAAGGGCTTTTACTTACCAGCACAAAGTTCTAGCTTTTTCTGTAAACAGCATGGCTGTTGCACGTGTCATTATGACAGTAGCTGAGATATGTGAATGCAAACCAGCACCCAGGGGAGCAGAGCAAATTGAAGTTTCTGGGAAAGCTACAAGCTAGCCCCCACTGCAATCAGGAAGCAATGCTTAGTCCCATTTCTCACCTCATTCCAACTGGGACCCATTCAGTCACCCCTAGAGAAAGCTGATGCTATGAGTACTTAGTAAATGTAACCTGAGTATTTCACATCCTTTGACTGACTCTTACTCCTCCAAAGTCAAGGTTAAGCCATGTCACTAAAGATGCTTTGGAAATATTCCACTTCCTAAATTGCAAATAGTTCTGCAAGCAATGCAAACAGAACACTTAAGTTCTCGGGACTGTCAAAATCACACCTTCATCAGCTTCCAAATCCGGTAATTATTGTCTTCCTCACACCCACGAACAGGACTGAAACTAAGTGGATCTCACCAGGTTCTCAACTCTGGTGTCTTTTTTGGTAGGTGTAGGAAGAAGGGAAAAGAAAACATCTTGAATAAGATCAGGGTCAGAGACAGTAAACCATGCTTTTTTGTTTTGTTTTGTTTTTTGTTTTTTAACATCTTTTTTTACTATCAAGGCTTTTACCCACAAGCTTTCCTCCTTGTTTGGAAGCACATTTTTGATCACTAACTATATCTAGAAATACTCCTTGAGACGAAGTAATTTGTAGATACCATTTTTGTTTGACCCAAGAAGCCCAGACCTACTTTTCAGGGACAGGAAATAGGAGCCTGGGGCCCAGGAGAAATGATATTCATGGTAGCCAATGAAAGTGGAATTGGATGAGAAGGTACACAGGGCAAAGTGCCAAAGCAAGGATGAAACACACAGTAGTGAGAATTCGTAGGCCAGACGAGGCACACAAATTACAAGAAGGGCCAGGTAAGGAACCAGAAAAACAGGATAGTGCCAGAGGCTACATCTCTGAAGAAGGAGGCATAGGTTGGGGACCACTTTTTTTTTTTGAGACAGAGTCTCGCTCTGTCACCCAGGCTGGAGTACAGTGGCGCAATCTCGGCTCACTGCAACCTCCACCTCCCAGGTTCAAGCGATTCTCCTGCCTCAGCCTCCCGAGTAGTTGGGATTACAGGCATGCGCCACCACACCCAGCTAATTTTTGTATTTTTAGTAGAGATGGGGTTTCACCATGTTGGTCAGGCTGGTCTCCAACTCCTGATCTTGTGATCTGCCCATCTCGGGCTCCCAGCGTGCTGGGATTACAGGCATGAGCCACCGTGCCCAGTCGGGGACCACTTTTAAAGTTGGAATTGGCCAGGCGCAGTGGCTCACACCTGTAATCCCAGCACTTTGGGAGGTCAACGCAGGAGGGCTGCTTGAGCCCAGGAGTTTGAGACCAGCCTGGATAACATGGCAAGACCTCATCTCTACAAAAAAATTAAAAGAAAAATTAGCTGAGTATGGTGGTGTGTGCCTGTAGTCCCAGCTACCTGGGAGGCTGAGGCAGGAGAATTGCTTTAGCCCAGGAGTTTGAGGCTGCAGTGAGCTATGCTGAAACCACTACACTCCGGCCAAAGTAACAGAGAAAGACCCTGTTTCAAAACAAAACAAAACACACTGAGGATTAAATTTTCCTATCTGGAATCCAGAAAAAAAGGGTCCCTTTTCTTTCCTTTTTTTTTTTTTTTTTTGAGACAGAGTCTCTCTCTGTTGCCCAGGCTGGAGTGCAGTGGCACAATCATGGCTCACTGCAGCCTCTGCCTCCTGGGCTCAAGGGATTCTCCTGCCTCAGCCTCCTGAGTAGCTGGGATTACAGGAGTACACCACCACACCCGGCTAATTTTGTATTTTCAGTAGAGATGGGGTTTCACCATGTTGCCAGGCTGGTCTCAAACTCCTGGCCTCAAGTGATCTGCCCGCCTCGGCCTCCCAAAGTGCTGGGATTACAGGCATGAGCCACTGTACCCAGTCAAAAGGGTCCCCTTTTTTTCGAGGCACAGTCTCACTCTGTCACCCAGGCTGGAGTGCAGTGGCTCAATCTTGGCTCGCTGCAACCTCCATCTCCTGGGTTTCAGCGATCCACCTGCCTCAGCCTCCCGAGGAGCTGGGATTAGAGGCGCCTGTCTCTTTTCTACAGGCTTCCTCATAGGCTCCTTAAGCAAATGTGACTGCCTGCCCCACCTACATCTAGGAGATACATCATTTAAGCCAGGTTTTCCTTTTAGCCTCCTGATTTCTATTAGCTTTGCGAATGTATTTTTCTTTTCTTTCTTTTTTTTTTTAGAGACAGAGTCTTCCCCATGCTGGTCTTGAACTCCTGGCCTCAAGTGATCCTTCTGCCTCAGCCTCCCAAAGTACTGAGATTACAGGTCTGAGCCACCACACCTGGCTGCCTTGTCAATTCTTGCAATAATTTTTGTGTCCAAGTGAAAATAGAAAATAAATTTAAACTTGAGGCCCAGTTTGATGTTGATCAAATAAGGAATTAGATAAATTTGCAGAAAGTTTGATTTTTACATCTCTCAGAAGTTTACACTTAACAAGACCTATTCCAAACTATTACAGGCCTACTCAGTTGGCAAACATAAGTGCCAAAAAAGGTTGCAAGCACAAATGCCAAAATAACTGACCCCCCCCTCCGCCCCACCAAGGCTATCCCTTAGACACACACCAGGAGTGTTTTGGGTACTTTATATGACAAAAGTAAAAATGTACCTCAAAAACCCTCCCAAACCATAGCAATAAACCACAACGTCAAGATCATTATAAGGTAAAATGAGAAAACTTCATGTGAATTTTTTGAGTGTAAGATATACGGCTCATAGCTGTTCAGTCATGTGCTTAGCACAAAAAGAAGCAGAATACATTAGATTTAACAGGCATTAGCCAAAAAAAAAAAAAAAAAAGGGGGGCACTAAATTCACACACGAAATGATTCAAAGCATAATATAACTAACAGACATGCTTTATTAAAGTCTGTTATTTACAAGTCTGCAGCGCCTACCAACATTGCCTGGCAGTTGGGCCTTATTTTGGGAGACTACCTACCAGTACCTGGTAAAGCTATCAGCTTCTCCTGAGACAAGACAAACTGCTCTTTGGACTGGTTTACTTCAATATTTACTCCACCTCTCCAGATAGCTTTCATTCTCCTGAACTAGTGAAGGGCTGACCTCGCAAACAAGTTCAAAGCAGTTCAAAGTCTGCAAAGAGAAAATCTACTTTTAGATGAATGGTCGGAGCAAGTCCTTATGAAGAAGAAAGGCTGGCTTCTGTTTGTTGTTATTTTTCTCATATAACTCTACAAACACCAACTCCAGACATGGTAATCCTTCAGACAATTCATTTGGATTCAAGAACAGTATTGCCCATAATAGACACTAGTATGAAATGTTAAAAATCCATTTGCTTACAGACTTCTTACCACTGGCTAGCTTGGAAACAAGCTGAACAATACAACCACAGCATTCATTTCTTTTACTCATTTATTGAATGAAGATCAAACACAGCAAAGCCAAGGGTTAACCTCTCCTGTGTGCTCATTTGGCTGTGAGTGTCAAGACCCTCATATACCGCTTAGACAATCAAAGATTAATAGAGTGAGACCCCCTTGAGAGTCACTGTGATTCAGAAGCCCAGAACAGAGAACTCATCGGGGCTGCGGTGAGCTGTGATCACGCTGCTGCACTCCAGACTGGGCAACAGAGCAAGACCCTGTCTCTTAAAGAAAGAAAAGAATAGAGAACTCAGAAGCTCTCAGTGTTAACACTGGGTCAGCCCACAACTTGCCAAGTGACCTTACATAATCCTTCTGGCTTTCAGCTTTTTCCATTTTCAAACTGAAGAATGTGAGTGACTCAAAAATAAATAGCCCAATATCCACTCCTGTACCAAGGTTTTTACCTTTCTTTCCAATCTGGGCTGAGTAAACTTGCCATTCCTTTCCATGACTAAAGAAGACAGAAACCTCAGAATGTTTTTCTTATTTTCTGTCACTTGATTTCCTCCCTTTTGAATACCAGTTTCTAAAATCCAAGTGTCTTGCCCAGGAAACTAAAGAAAAGGAGGGAGAGATGGAGTCACAGGAAATGTCATCACAGACAGACACAGGAAAGGCTCAAGAGAAGCTTCTGCTTTCTAACTGGCAGCTGTTACCTGTTTGTGTTTAAGAAGAAAAATAGCACAAACCTAGTCCCTAGGGATGAGGTGTTGCAATGGTTGTATAAATATACACCACAGGGTATAAGGACCAAGGAATTTCACTATGAAAAAGTAAGTAAATAAAACAAAAACACCCTGTAGTGAGCTGAGTGATAACCCTGCACCAAAAGATACGCCTGCATTCAAATCCCTGGAACCTCTAAATGTGACCTCATTTGGAAAAAGGGTCTTTGCAAATTTAACGATGTTGCAATGAGATCATCCTGGACCACTCAAATGGGTCCTACATCCAATGTCAAGTGTCCTTATAAGAGACAAAGGGGGCCAGGCACGATGGCTCATGCCTGTAATCCCAGCACTTTGGGAGGCCAAGGTGGGTGGATCATGAGGTCAGGAGATCGAGACCATCCTGGCTAACACGGTGAAACCCCGTCTCTACTAAAAATACAAAAAATTAGCCGGGCGTGGTGGCAGGCGCCTGTAGTCCCAGTTACTCGGGAGGCTGAGGCAGGATAATGGCGTGAATCCGGGAGGTGGAGCTTCACGCCACTGCACTCCAGCCTGGGTGACAAAGCGAGACTCTGCCTCAAAAAAAAAAAAAAAAAAAAAAAAAAAAAAGGAGATGAAGGGGACAAAGGGGAGAAGACACACAGGACAAGGTGACGTGAAGATGAACGCTGAGACTGGAGCAACGTAACCATGAGCCAAGAAGTCACGGAATGCTAATGGCCACCAGAAGAGCAAGGAACAAGATTCTCTCCAGAGCCTTCCAAGGAAGGCAACCCTGCTAACACCTTCATTTCCAACTTCTGATCCCTAGAACTGTGAGAAAATAAATGTGTGCTATTTTACACCACTGGCTTGGTAGTAATTTGTTGCAGCAACCTCAGGAAACAAGTACATCCTCCACCCAACTACAGTCAAATTCCTAAATTAATCCCTTTTCAATACATGATACTATCTTTTTCACTTTCAAGGGAGCCATCATTTGAGGATATTTCTCAATGTTTTTCAGCTTCATTAGTCTATTACATTGGCACAAATTTATCTACAGATCCCAAAGTCTACTCTATCTTCCAGAAATGAATGTTTATCAAAAAGTTGAAATAGGCTAGGCACAGTGGCTCATGTCTGTAATCCCAGCACTTTGGCAGGCCAAGGTGGGGGGATTGCCTGAGTCAGGAGTTCAAGACCAGCCTGGCCAACATGGTGAACCCCTATCTCTACTAAAAATACAAAAAAATTAGCCGGGTGTGGTGGTACACACCTGTAGTCTCAGCTACTCAGGAGGCTGAGATGAGAATCACTTGAATTCGAGAGGTGTAAGTTGTAGTGAGTGGAGATGGTGCCACTGCACTCCAGCCTGGGCAACTCCATCTCCAAAAAACAACAACAAAAAGTTGAAATTAAGTAAATTAAGTAACTGGAAACTATGTGATAAGTAGAAAGAGAACATCATCTGAGGTCGCAAAACTGAGTTTTGATTCCTTACTCTGCCACGTGTTATCTGAATGAACTTGAACAAGTCCCTGAACTTCCTTAACTTCTCAAAACCTCAGCTGTCTTATTGGTAAAATGAAAATATAAGTGCCATTTGCCTCACAAGATTGTTATGAGGCTCAGATGAAAGATGTGGA
The DNA here is from genome assembly GCF_008728515.1 of Papio anubis. Taxonomy (NCBI): domain Eukaryota; kingdom Metazoa; phylum Chordata; class Mammalia; order Primates; family Cercopithecidae; genus Papio; species Papio anubis. The sequence goes on from NC_044985.1 coordinate 35,827,304, forward strand.
AATGATAAGGCCTATACAGAAATCCACGGTGCTTATTATCCTTCCTCTCAATATTCTGTCTCCCCTCCACGGGGGCACTAAGTCCATCTAGGAGGACCGGCAATGGATACGGCTAATAATGGGCTGCTCACCCCACATCTGCATCACTGGAATGTTGTATTCAGCACACCCCACAGAAAAATCTATTTTCACAGTGGGCCTCTCCCCTGCATTCGAGGGCTGTCTACCCTAGTCTGTGAGAATAGGGACATCGGTGGGCAACCAGTCTCCCAATGGATGTCTGAGCGGTGAGCAAGAGGGTGACCCACCTCTCCACTGAAGTGTGAAAAGCTTTCCCCTGGAGCTTGGTGAGCTTCACTCTCATGAAGATGCAAAAGTACCTTCTGCTTCTCTGTCACCTTGGTGCCAATGTAGGGACTCACACCGTAGGGCCGAGCCTGAATTTTATTTGGAGAACAGTTCTTGCAGCTTTAGCCTGAGAACAAATGCTGCTGTCAGCTGCCTGGCATAAGGCATCAGTGGGAACAGGGTGTCTTTTAATTAATTATCCAGATAATCACTCACTCACTCCATGGCCTACTCATGACCTCCACTAGACGGCGCTGGTGGTGCTTCTTCCCAGCTCCAGGGCCCAGAAAGGTGCTCCCCTCGGACAGTTCGTGTCTGCTCCTTCTGGGTTTTTTTTGCTCTATCTTTTAAAATCCAGTCCCCAGTCCCATCTTCTGGTATCTTCAGGACAATCCTCAGAATTTCTTTCCAGTTGATGGTACCTTATCCTGTCTGCCAGCTCTGTTATGGGTTTGTTTGTTTTTTTCTTATACCCTTTGGGGGAATCATTTCAATGAGATTGTGGGATGAAAAGGAAATAAATACTTGTGTTATTCCAGCATCTTGACAAAGGAGCACTTATTTTTAAAATGCACTAACAACAACAACAACAGCCCCAGTCCATTCCTTTACCTCTACCCTAATTTACCCAACCGAAATTTGCAGAGGTCGGACCTAAGAATGCAGTTTCTTAAAGCACCTTGGGTGATTCTGAGGCACAGCCAGAGCTGAGAGCCACTGTGTTAATCCTCTTCTTGGTATAATTAAGGCAGCTTGTAGAGTAAAAATAAATCATTAGCAGCCACTTCATTTTGTTTAGGTACCAGGCTATGGCACCCTAAAAGTTAATTGAAAATTACTAACCCAACTCCAGGGCATAACTAGTACTTTGCAACCTACACCCTCTATCAGTGTGTGCTTTGTTAAATAAAACTCTTGGCGGGGAGTGTCTGGCTAGGATTCTATTCCCAAATTCATTTCTTCCTGTGTGCCCTCAGTAATAACACTTCCCACCTACTTACCTAACAAGAGTGTTAATCTAAGGAATGTAAAAGCCATCTGAGCAAACCTTGTTGACTGAAATGGGCACATAAGTATTGTATCAAAGCATTGTGTCATCAATCCTATAGCCTTTACTTAGAGATATTAACAAGAGTATCATCCTCCGACTTGACCTTTCTTCCCAGTCATACCTTTTATTGATCCTGAATTTTCAAAAATGATGCTCACTTGCATCGGCAAATTGAGTTTCTTTCCGCCACTACCCACCTCACTCTGCAGGGGCTTTCGAGCTATGTCCTCCCTGCCAAGGCTTCACCACACCTACAAGTCCAGACCTATCCTCCCCTGAAATGAGATGCAGGGTCTGTGTACAGTAGCAGCAAAATGTGGGGGCTCTGGACCAGACTACCTGGGTCCCAATCTCTGCACCATCTCTTGTTAGCAGTGTGGCCTTACACAAGTGACTTAAGCACTCTGCATCTAGTCTTCTCATCTGTAAAACGGGAATAAGAATTGTACCTCCTTCATAAGGTTGTTGTGAGAATAAGTGGATTCAAACCTGTGAAGGGCTTGGAACAGAGACTGGAGCATGATATTCCAAACATGTTATCTGTTGTCATTACAGTTGGATGGCTCCATCTAGATGCATCCCAGATCCTGCAAACCCAACATGTCTGTAACTGAACTCACTACCAGCCCTTCTAAACCTGTTCCAACTCTTGGATCCCTTTCTCAGTTAATAGCATCCATGTCAACCCAATTGTCCAAGCTGGAAACCTGAAAGGAATCCTTAACTCCCCATTTACTTTTCATATATCCAATCAGCCACCAAATCCTGTCCCCTCCACCTCAGAATTCCCTCCCAGTGACAGCACTCTGTACCTACTCTCCCCTCCCAGCACTCACACACCCCTGACCTCTTGGGTTGGGACAAGGCTGCAGTGAGGACTGATGCTCGTGGCCTGGGCAGAGGATGTGCAGAAAAGTACGCGGGCTCTTGAGCCAGCTCAGATGTGGCTCTTCACCATCACCGCCCCAGAGGCCTCCTCATGGGCCTCCAGCCTCCCACCTCCAGCAGATTCTTCCTGAAGCATAACAATAGCTATGGCTTTTATCGTGCCTACTGCATACCAGACACCAGAAAACTGCTAAGCAGTTTTCACATCAAATCTCACTGAATCTTTTCAACAACCCTACAGGGCAGGTACCATTAGGATTTCCATTTTACGGATTAAGAGGCTGAGTTACCAAAGGTCACAGTCAGTAAGTAGCAGTCAGGATTCAAACTTAGGAAGTCGGGATCAGAGCACATGGCCTTAACCACAGCCTCCTGCCTCTTGCCTCTCAACAAACTGGGCCTGGCCAAAGGCTGGGTGCCAAGGGGTGGTGGAAGGAGAGGGTAGCAAGAATGGGGCCTGAGACCCAGGCCCTGCCCTCTGGAAATTCATACTAAAGGAAGGGAGATGAAAAGTATATGTACCTGAATAAAACCACCATCTGGCAGGGCAGCGTCCATCAGTTAAAGAATGACTGGGCCTGGTGCGGTGGCTCACGCCTGCAATCCCAGCACTTTGGGAGGCCAAGCAGGCGGATCACCTGAGGTCAGGAGTTCGAGACCAGCCTGACCAACATGGTGAAACCCCATCTCTACTAAAAAAAAAACTACAAAATTAGCCAGGCATGGTGGCACATGGCAATAATCCCAGCTACTCAGGAGGCTGAGGCAAGAGAATCACTTGAACCCGGGAGGTGCCGAGATCACGCCACTGCACTCCAGCCTGGGCGACAAGAGCAAAACTCCGCCTCGAAAGAAAAAAAAAAAAAAGAATAAATCTTACGGGTAATAAGTGCTTCTGGAGGATGATGTTTACATAAGGCTGAGATGTCAGGGAAGGAGTTTAGGAAAGGTGGCTCTTACAGGCCGTGGAATAGAATGTAAATAAGTATAAATGGTCAGCGAGAGCTCTCCTCATCAGGAGGATGCTAACGCAAAGATAGCAGGGAGGGGCAGGAGAAGTAGTCGTTTTAGAAAGCTGGCTTCTGCCATTCTGCCAGCAAAATCCTAACCGTGCTAACAATGAGCATTTCTCCAAGAAGTGGTCCACAGCACACCAAAGTCTTCACATGCCACACCCCCTACAAGAGGGACTGCTCACAACCTTTCCGTGTGTGCTTCAGGCATGATCACGGAGTGAACAGCAATGCCGCACCTCCATGATCTGCAAGTCCCAGGAGATTTTAAAACAAAAGTCATCTCAGAGTTTCAGCAGTGGCTGACTTGCAGTACAGCAACATTAAAGAGAAGAGGCTTTTTTCGTTCCTCTCTCCTCTTCCTTCCTCTTACTTGAAACACACACACACATACATACACACACACGTGATGGCACTTCTTGATTCAATGAATTGGGAATATGATTTTTTTAGGAAGACAATTTTTTTAATACCAAATCATGTGGAGCTGACATAAATCAAAGATGTATCTGTGTGGGTCTTTCTCTGTTCACGTATACAACAAATACTGCCAAGGTTATACAGCGCCCATGGCCTAAATATCTGCAGTGGAAGATTTTGCAGTTACTTCCCCAAAGAAAAATGTTTATTAATGGAATCTATTCATTTTAATAAGAATTCTTCTGAGATCAAATATGCAACTTATCCAACCAATTGTTGCCTTGGTCAAGTTAATTCACCTCTCTGAGACTTGATTCTATCATCTATTATCTATCAAATATATTTAACAACGTGTACCTTATACCACTCAGAGTTGCTGTAAGAATTCAGTGTAACCACATGTGATAGTGTGATTCAAATGTGCGGTATGGCTATTACCATTCACACCAAATAGATACAACAGCATCAAAATGAGCTTGATACCATCCTATGTGGTGTTGGTGATGACCGAGGACTCAAATGGAAGCATCTGTGGTTACATGCAATAAAGAGGTACTAGTGTTAGTAGGATTCCTATTTGAAATAACTTAGTATTTGCATTTTTGTGTTTAGCAGAAAGTCTCCATTTGAATTAATAAGGGTAGAAAATTTGAGAGCCCCAATTCGGTTCCACATTTTTAAAATACATTCCATCAGGCATGCTTTCCACTCCCATGCAAATGAATTTCCATCCCCAAGGCCCATGGAAAATATAAAGTTCTGCCTGATACCATTTTCTTCCTGTAATTTAAAGACATTCATCTATACCATTTGCTTTATTATCCAGATTTTTAAAAAATATCTCAGCTGGGCACGATGGCTCATGCCTGTAGTCCTAGCACTTTGGGAGGCCGAGGCGGGCAGACTGCCTGAAGTCAGGAGTTCAAGACCAGTCTGGCCAACATGGTAAACCCTTTGTCTACTAAAAATACAAAAAAAATTAGCTAGGCTTGGTGGCATGCACCTGTAATCCCAGCTACTTGGGAGGCTGAGGCAGGGGAACTTCTTCAACCAGGAAGGTGGAGGTAGCAGTAAGCCGAGATTGTGCCACTGCACTCCAGTCTGGGCGACAGAGCGAGACTCCATCTTAAAAAAAAAAAAAAAAAAAAAATCTCTGCAGCTGTTCTTATAACTCACACAGCCCCATTTTTCAAAACAGCCCTTGATGCGCCTATTATATTTTGACCTCCTCTCCAAAAGAAAGGAGACACATTTCAGTAAAAGCTTTAAGGTTTTTTTACAGCAGCTCCCTCCTCCCCCTTCTCTGCTCTACTTTGTTATGGGTTACCTTTCACCGTGTTCTAGAGAACCCTCCCTTCGTTTTCCAGCCTCAAGTGAACTGGATAAAAATGTAATTCATCATTGTATTGACTATATTTAGATATAAAGAATTCTCGAAATATTTACAGTAAAGAAGGAAGATTTTTAAATTAGTTGAGGATGCTGGGATGGAGGAAAAGGAATTTCTTTAAAGAGAATTTTTTTAAAAATAGCATACCTTACTTAAATTAAAAAAAAAAAAGAAAAGAAAAGAAAGAAAACATGGTCTGTGTCACCCAGGCTGGAGTGCAATGGAGCCATTAAGGCTCACTGCAGCCTTAAACTTCTGGGGTCAAGCAATCCTCTCACCTCAGCCTCCCAAGTACTGGGGCCACAGGCACACGCCACCACGTCTGGTGACAGGATCTTGTTGTTACCCAGGCTGGTCTTGAACTCCTGGGCTCAAGTGATCCTCCTGGCTCAGCCTCCAAAAGCGCTGGGACTATAGGCGTGAGCCACCATGCCTGGCTGATTTGCTCAACTCTGACAAATCTTTGTAGATACCTGAAGAACATGTACATTCTATAGCTATATCCTGAATGGGTAAGTCGGGTACCTGTGAGGAGGGCACCATGCCCCTTCCTTTATTTCCCTCTGAATGAGCCCCTGGTACGCTCTCCTCTACCTACCCACTGCCCTGAGAGGTTCAGGCACTACCTAGTCCCTTCCAAGATCCTCCTCTCCTTTTCAATGATCTGTGCAGAAGCCCCATTCCTGCCCTTCTGTGCAACTTAATTCAGCATACATTGGTCACACTTCTACCCTGTGCAAGTCCCATGTTAAGGAAGGTCTTAGTTGAAAGCACTAGACCAATGTGCAAGAGCAGGTCCTGAGTTATTCAAACTGGAAACAACCCTGTGTCCCCCCTACTGTACACACACACACACACACACACTTCCCTAACAACCAAAACCTCCTTCGGTCAATCCTGCCCCTCCTGCCTTCAGTGGAGTGGGCAGCTGATGTAGGAAGGAGTTGACTTATGAAATGACAGAGTCCCTTCTAGTTTTCCGGAAATCACAAAATCTACCAGCAGAATAGGGCTCCCACAGCACCACTTAGCTGGGCTGGACAATGGGGATTGGAAGGAGTCAGAGGCAGTGTGGCAACCAGGTCACATCAGCATTCTCCAATAGGAAGACCATAAATATCAGTGGTTAAGCAGTTTTTCTGTTTCTTCAAGGCAGAGCCACAGCAGCGTTTCTCGTCTGTTTCTTTCTTAAGGCGCACTGGGTAGTGACATCTAGTGGTCCCTATTTAAATTACTCTTGGATGCAAATCAAAGCCACAGTGAGACACTATCTCACACCAGTCAGAATTGCTATTATTAAAAAGTCAAAAAATAACAGATGCTGGTGAGGTTGTGGCAAAAAAAACAAATGCTTATAAACTGTTGGTAGGAATGCAAATTAGTTCAGCCCCTGTGGAAAGCACTTTGGAAATTTTGCAAAGAACTAAAAATAGAACTACCATTCAATCCAGCAGTTCCATTACTAGATATCTACTCAAAGGAAAATGAACTTTCTACCAAAAAGACACATGCATGTGTATGTTCATCGCAGTACTATTCACAATAGCAAAGACATACACTCAACCTACGTGCCCATCAACGGTGGAATAGACAAAGAAAACGTGGGACATATACATCATGAAATACTAGGCAGTCATAAAAAGAACAAAATCAGGTTCTTTGCAGCAATGGGGATGCAGCCAGAGGCTGTCATCCTAAGAGAACTAACGCAGAAATGGAAAACCAAGAATTACATGTTCTCATAAGTGAGAGCTAAATCTTGGGCTCACACAGACATAAAGATGGGAAAAAGAGACAATGGAGACTCCAAAAGGAGGGAGTGGGGGGGGGCTGAAAAACTTCCTATTGGGTACTATGTTCACAATCTGGGTGAAGGGATCGATAGAAACACAAACCTCAGCACCACACAATCTTGTCCTTGGAACAAACCTGCACAGGTATTTCTAAATCTACAATAAAAATGGAAAATTTTTTAAAATTACTCTTGGACTATAGTGCCACGAAACAATAAAAGAAAAGTAGTTTTCAGGAGACTCAGAGTTAATTCTAAGTGCAAGTGCAACCAGCACTGTATCCCAGATTTCTGTCACAACCATTTTGGGCAAGTTACTTCCCTTTTCTGCACCTCCATTTCCTTATTTGTAAATAGGGGTAACAACGGAACCGAGTACATGGGCTGTTTGGAGGACTGAAGGAGATAATATATGCGAAGTGCTCAGAACGGTGCCTTGCCTGGCACCTAGTGAGCAGTCAATCATGCTCGCTATCGTTAGAATTCTACTCCACCTGTCTTTGTCATACCATAAAAATCATTTTTAATTACTTAGTGAAAGTGCATCCATTTTTACCCATAATCTTCTAGTGCTGCTGACACAGCCAGGAAGATATGCCTCATATACCATGTGGTCTTGCATATGCCCTCAGCGCCACTCTGCATGCCTTCAGAGGGCACAGCCACCTCACCATCAGAAGTTCCATGTCATCCAAGTCCATCAGCGGCCTACACTGCCCAGGATTTATGTTTGAGATCTGAATGTCTCAGGCGGGATGTGCTCTATTCAGCTTGCCACAGTCCATACTACTCTCTGTCACCTGTACTAAGCCAGTTCTCTCACATTTGTTACCTGCTGGCCTCTGAAAACATTTGAGTTTGATGCCCCTTGTTCTACATCTCTTCTTCTTTTTTTTTTTTTTTGAGATGGAGTCGCACTCTGTTGTCCAGGCAGGAGTGCAGTGGCACGATCTCGGTTCACTGAAACCTCTGCCTCCTGGGTTCAAGCGATTCATGCCTCCACCTCCCAAGCAGCTGGGACTACAGGTGTGAGCCACCACATCTGGCTAATTTTTGTACTTTTAGTAGTGTTTTGACAAGTTGACCAGGCTGGTCTCAGACTCCTGACCTCAGGTGATCCAGCTGCCTCAGCCTCCCAAAGTGCTGGGATTACAGACATGAGCCAATGCGCCTGGCCCTATATCTCTTACTCTGGGATTGAAAGCCTTTCATTATCTGCCCTGCTAGTCGTGTTTCATTCATACGAACCCTACATACCAGCCACCATCATGGCAGCTGCCAGGGTTTCACTGTCTGTACTAAATATGTTGGCCACGCTGGTCTCGAACTCCTGGCCTCAAGTGATTCACCCACCTTGGTCTCCCAAAGTGCTGGGATTACAAGTGTGAGCCACCATGCCCAGCCAGTCTTCTTTATTTTTCTGATAGAACCACGAACTTCCTGATGGCAGAAACTGTGATATATAATTTATCTAACTCTTCTCTCATCTCCCACCTGGCCTCCTTGCTCTCACTGCCACTTAATATGGAGCTTGGCCCAAGTCTAGGGTCTTGATCCTCCAAGCATGATCTCTTGCAGCCTGGGTGCAGCAGGGAGCTTGTTGGAAATGCAAAATCTCAGGCCCTGCCCTGGAACTACTGAACAAGAATCTGCATTTTAACAAGATCTCCAGTGACGCGCTGGGCAGCACTAGAATGGGGAAAGGCAACTTCCCTTGGCTCTGTCATTAGGTTCAGTGACCTCATCTGGTAAGTACTCTGCAAATGTTTGCTGACTGGAGGATTAATGAAGAAAATGAACAGCCCTGTTAACAACCACCATCAGGCCTTTATCAAAAATGTGAAAAAGGGCCAGGCATGGTGCCTCACACCTTTAATCCTAGCACTTTGGGAGGCTGAGGTGGGAGGATCACTTGAGCTCAGGAGGTCAAGGCTGCAGTTAGCTGTGTTTGTGCCCCTGCACTCTAGCCTGGGAAACAGAGTGAGACCCTAAAAAAAAAAAAAAAAAAAAAAAAAAAAGTGAAAAAGCATCTTTTTCAAAGTAGCTCAAAGCAGGTTGAAAAATAGGGCACAGAAAACTGTCACAGCCAAAAGGAAAGTAAGGAGACATAATGACAAAATGTCATGTGGTACCCTGGGTGAGACTGTCATGTGGTATCCTGGGTGAGACTGTCGTGTGGTATCCTGGATGAGATCATGGGACAGAAAAAAGGTCATTAGGCAAAAGGTAGGGAAATCTAAATAAAGAATGGACTTATTTCATAAGTACATATCAGTATCAGTTTACTGATAGTGACAAATCTACCATACTAAGGTAAGATGTTACTAACGGGGGAAACTCGGTGCAGGGTATACAGGAACTCCCTGTACCACTGTCACGGTTGTACATCTAAAACAACTCTAAAATACGAAGTTTATTTAAGAAGGGGAGGCAGAGAAGAGGCAGGCCTCAGGATGACCCTCAGCAGCAAATGTGTAGGAAGTAACCTTTGTGCCATTAATTTCCTACAGTGCAATGCACAGGTGCCTCCAGGACCCTATGGAATCAAAAGGACACATTTGTAGCTCGAAGGAAAGACGGTCCACAGCTGGTTGTCTCTGAATCTGAGGTCAGTTTGGCCTCCCTCTGCGGGGCATGGGACGGGCCTCTGCTTTCTAACTGGCTACTCACCTTTTTCCCTAGAGGAGGGAACCACCTGCTAAAAAGGCACCAAGAAACTGGGGCTGAGGACACAGCAACAGTAAGAAATCTTCCAGCACTCTCTTCTCTGCCTTTCTTGTGTTGAAATGTACTTTCTTGAGATTAACATTTGAGTTATATTCGTTCTTAAAAGAAAACACTAATATTGAGTCACAACCAAAGTCAAGGGCCATAGGGAGCTAAGTTTTATTGAGGGGCCACTATCTCCTCCAGATGTTGCACTAACCTTTAAGCTCATTCTAAGTGGGGTGACTTCTTTCTCTCTTAACTTCTCCAATAAGCTTCTTCGTTGAATATGACACACTTTGTTGATATCAAAATATAGATCTTAGGGGAAGTAAGCACCATTAAAATCAATCTGCACTAAAACAGGTAGTCATAATAAAGTTTTACAGCTAGCATTTCTTCTTTGTACTATGTTCTAGACGAGGCAAGCATGTTATTATCTCCATGGAATACTTGTTACACTCGCAGGATAGAAGAGACGGGTTTAACGTGGAAGGCTTTGGGACTTGAGATCATTGCAAGTTCGGTGTGGCACAGGGGAGATGTGGCTAACCAAAAAGCTGACATAATATTATACTGAATTAATAAAAATATAATGACTAGGGCAATGGGAAGGCAAACACTTACTAGAAAAGATTATTTGCCATACACTGATGTTAGAGACTTCACACACGTCATTGCCTTATTGTGTACAGCACCCCTTAGGTGGAGGAATTATTGTTCCCTCTTTACAGATGAATAAACTTGAGACTCAAAGAACAGATAAACGGCACATGGGTCCCTCTGCTAGCAAGTGGCAGAGCTGGATCTTGAGCCCAGGTGCATTTGAGGGCAAAGCTTGGGCACATTCCATGAGGGCCACCCTGCCCAGGCAGGGTCAATGATGGCCCAGCTGTGTTTGGCACTGGGGTCCCACATCTGTTCCCAGCCCAGCACTGTAAAGGGTAGGGGTTGGGGATCTGTGGGAACACACCTCAAGGACGGCAACCAGGAGGGAGGCAAAGCTAAAACGATTTCCTGTAAGAGATGGTGAGGGAGAAAACGTGGCCCAGAGAGAAGACGTTACAGGGAAATGTGACTGCTCCCCCTCATATTTAAGAGCTCCCAAGGTAGAAAAAGGAACAGACACCCTCGGGTGATCAAAGAAAACAGAAATAGGGCGGAAGAAAACCAAAACTAGAGGGAGACAGAGGTAGGTTCAATACAATGAAGAACACAGAACAATTATTCTAGAAAAGTCACTGTCTCGTGAGGTGGCAAGGTCTGCATCTGCACAGGTGAGAGCCCATCTATCTTCGAGATGAAGTCATCTAGAATTCAAGATAAATTTCAGTTCCCTTCTAACTGAAACTCCAGGCTCTGTTATCTGGTGTAGAACCCCCCAGTAACCCCCAGGTCCCTCCACCTTCTTTCTTTGGGGTCCTGACCAAGAAACACGGTGCCTTGATCACTCTGTGACCTGGACACCTGCATGTTTTCTGCTCCGGGCTTGAACCCAAGCTGGGGTCTTGAACATTCCCAGGCACTGATAAAGTTGTTCAGGTTATTGCTTGAAGCACAGAAAAATCAACTATGTTGCTAAACACATAGAAAGTACTCCTGACCCTAAGCCAAATTCCTTGAACCCTCATAGAACCCTGCCGTCCCAGTAGGGACAGACCTGGGTCGAATATCTCTTTTCTCACTGTCTGTTGCAAAGATCCTAAAGCTCCCTAAGTTCCCCCTAATAAATGTTTTGGACTGATCACCCTGGTGTTTAATGCTTCTTTCTTTGGAATCCCAAATGGTCCCATCTCTGGTCTGAGACGGTCCCTTGCAGGAATTCCCCTGCTGCCACTTTTGAGGTGGCTCCAGGGCAGGTTCAGTGGACAGAACATCCTAATACAGTCATGTGCCACATAATGATGTTTCACATTTTGGTCAACCATGGACCACATCTATAACAGTGGTCCCAAAAGACCGCAATGGGGCTTAAGAATTCCTGTCACCTAGTGACTCTGTAGCTGTTCTAACTTCATAGCACGAGGCATTACTCGGGTTTTTGTGGCAATGCTGGTGTAAACAAACCCACTGCACTGTCAGTCATATAAAAGTATAGCACAGATGGTTATGTACAGTACATCATATTGACAATAAACAACTGTATTTCTGGTTTATATATTTACTAAACTAGGCTTTTTATTTTTATTTTAGAGTATACTCCTATTTATTTAAAAAAAAAAAAAGTTAACTGTAAAACAGCCTCTGGCAGGTCCTTCTGGAGGCATCCCAGAAGCAGGCATCGCTGTCATAGCCGATGACAGCTCCATGTGGGTTACTGCCCCTGAGATCCTTCCAGTGGGAAAACACGTGGAGATGGAGGACAGCAAGATTGATGATCCTCCCCCTGTGGAGACCTAGGCTAATGTGCATGCTTGTGTGTTAGTTTTTAATTAAAAGGCGCGGTGGCTCATGCCTGTAATCCCAGCACTCTGGGAGGCCGAGGCAGGTGGATCGCCTGAGGTCAGGAGTTACAGACCAGCCTGACCAATATGGCGAAACCCAGTCTCTACTAAAAATACAAAAATTAGCTGGACGTGGTGGCGGGTGCCTGTAGTCCCAGCTACTCAGGGGGCTGAGGCTGGAGAATTGTTTGAACCCGGGAGGTGGAGGTTACAGTGAGCTGAGATCGTGCCACTGCACTCCAGCCTGGGAGACACAGTGACACTCTGTCTCAAAAAAAACAAAAAAACAAAAAAAGGTAAAAAGTAAAAGAAAAAAGTCCATATAATGAAGACAAATAGAAAATACATTTGTACAGAAGTACAATGTGTTTGTGTTTTAAGCTACATGTTATTCCAAAAGAGTCAAAAAGTTAAAAAGAAGTTAAAGTTTATAAAGTAAAAAAGTTATACTAAGCTAAGGTTAATTTATTATTGAAGAAAAAAATTTTCTTAAAAATGTAGTGTGTCCTAATAGTACAGGATAAAGTCTACAGTAGTGGACAGTAACGTCCCTGGCATTCACATTCACTTAGGACTCACTCACTGACTCACCCAGAGCAACTTCCAATCCTGCAAGCTCCATTCATGGTAAGTGCCCTAGACAAGTGCACCATTTTTATCTCTTACAACATACTTTTACTGTACCTCTTCTATGTGTAGATACCTTTAGATACACAAACACTTACTATTGTGTTACAATTGGCTACAGCATCCAGCAGCTGCACAGGTTTGTAGCTAGGAACAACAGGCATAGCCTAGGTGTGTGGTAGGCTACACCATTTAGGTTTGTGTAAGTGCACCTCGTGATGTTCACACAATGACCAAGTCACCTACAATGATGTGTTTTTCAGAACGTCTCCCCATCATTAAGTGGTGCATGACCGTACAGAGTTTTACCACATAACTCATTTAGACAGAACATACACAGGCCATATGAGGATTACACATTCTCAAGAGAGCAAATTATAAACATGTCTAATTCACACCAAACATACGGAAGTCTTTGTCAGCACCTCAAGGATATCATTATGAACATGGAGTGCCATCAAGCAGTAGGTACACAGAAATGCCAGTGAAAGAGAATACTAGGCTGCTCGGAATGAAGGCAGGAGAGGTGCTTTTAGACCTGGTGAAGCCCACTAGCATATATCCTTGTGAGCCCCATGATGAAATCCTGGGGTTCACATAGCAGAGAGGCTCTGCAGACAAGACAGGGAGGGGGTCAAATTGAGCACCAGGTCCTGCACAAAAGCATGCCCCGTGCAAAGGACCCTTCCCCCAGCATATAGAGAGGTCCACTTTGAACCTCTTCATGCAACCATTACCAAGGAATCAGCAAGAATGTGAGAGCTGTTGTGTTATAATCACAAAGCCCTGGTGACTCTAGTAAGGAGGCTCACTCTGCTACTGCTCATTATGGGATGGGATGGTGCCTTCCTTCTGAAGAATGTAATCTTCCCAGCATACCTTTTACAGATTTCCCAGCTTTGCTCCATATGGATGAAATGCTTCTAGGTCTCCAGAGCCAACATGGCTCTTCCACTTCGCGGTTTCATCTGTTCTGCAGGTCAGTTCACTGGTTAAGTAAGTCATGCCTTTCCTAGCCGGTTGGGAAAACAATGACACTACCCTGTTACATGATGGGATGTGGTGAGCAACACTCCATGGTCCATAAGAGTCCTTCTTAGCCTGATGCGGTGGCTCATGCCTGTAATCCCGGCACTTTGGGAGACCGAGGTGGGAGGATCACTTACTTGAGCTCAGGAGTTTGAAACCAGCCTGGTCAACATGGTGAAACCCCATCTCTACTTAAATTACAAAAATTAGCTGGGCATTACAAAAATTAGCTGGGCATTACAAAAATTAGCTGGGATTACATGACAGATGCCTGTAATCCCAGCTACTCCAGAGGTTGAGACACGAGAATCACTCAAACCCAGGGGACAGAGATTGTAGTAAGCCAAGATCGCACCACTGCACTCCAGCCTGGGCAACAAAGCGAGTCTCCATCTCAAAAACAAACAAAAACAGAATAGTCCTTTTTGGTCCAATACAGGCCTCTTTCTAAAGCTCTCTTCTTATGGATAATTTTGGTACAATCTAAAGAATCATAATTTTTGGCAAGGCATGGTGGCTGTCACCTGTAATCCTAGCACTTTGGGAGGCCAAGGTGGGCACATCACTTGAGGCCAGGAGTTCAAGACCAGCCTGGCCAACATGGCGAAACCCCGTCTCTACTAAAAATACAAAAATTAGCTGGGTGTGATGGCACGCACCTGTAATCTCAGCTACTCAGGAGGCTGAGGCAGGAGAATCGCTTGGACCCAGGAGGCGGAGGTTGCAGTGAGCTGAGATTGCACCACTGCACTCCAGCCTGGGTGACAGAGCGCAACTCTGTCTCAAAAAAAAATAAAAATAAAATAAAAATTTAAAAATCATAATTTTAAATCAATATGGAAAAACTATCTTAAAAAAAAGTCTTGTTGGCCATTTTCATTTCTTGTAAGTTTTGTGCCTCAGAGAACCAATTATAAAAACATTTATGCAGTCACTGTGTTCCACTATTAGAAATTTAAATGTTTAACTTAATTTAATTATCCAAAGCAATGTTAATCAAAAGGACAAAAACAAATGGAAGGCAAGGCGCTGTAAACCAAGGCTGAATGTGCTGTCTTGTACAAAGTGCTCATTTGTCAAAACCACGAAACCAAGCTTCCTAATTCTAGAAAGAAAAGAATGTAAGCCCCAAAAACTTCATGAACCTTTTCCTCCAGCCCTAAAATTCTGTGATTTTACCATTACTCCCCCCACCAGCACCTCTAAAACAATTTTTTTTTTTTTGAGACAGAGTCTCGCTCTGTTGCCCAGGCTGTAGTGCAGTGGCATGATCTCAGCTCACCACAACCTCCGCCTCCTGGGTTCAAGCAATTCTCCTGTCTCAGCCTCCCAAGTAGCTGAGATTATGGCATCCGCCACCACGCCCAGCTAATTTTTGTACTTTTAGTAAAGACGGGGCTTCACTATGTTGGCCAGGCTGGTCTCGAACTCCTGACCTCGTGATGCACCCACCTCGGCCTCCCAAAGTACTGGGATTACAGGCGTGAGCCACCGTGCCCAGCCAAGACAATTCTTTTAATTAAAAATATATTATCTACAAGTTCTAATGTCTCTCTGTGGCAGACCTTCTTAGCACAAGTGGGGACAATAGTCACTGCCTTGCAGAGGGATTCTATTTCCCTAACCAATGGATGCAGGCCAGACATGGGATTGGCTTTGGAAAATGAATTGTGAGGAAAAATGTGTGTTACTTCCGGATGGAAGCTTTAAGGGTCAGTAGTTGCTTCATTGTATTCTTCTCCCTTTGCCGCGCAATGTTCCAGATAGGGGCTGTTCTGTCAGCTGAGGTCCCAGAGCGAAGATGACAGACAGAGCAACTACAGCAAACCTGCATGGGCAGGAGCAACAAATGAGAAACAAACTCTAGTCGTCATAAGCCACTGAGACTTTCCACTGTGTTTGTTACCACAGCCCAACATAGCCTTTATACTTGGAACTGCCTACCCAGTTAGTCAATATCTGCAAAAGACTTTGTCTTCAGGATTATGAGATCCAATTTTAAAGTATTTCCAGACAGATAGGCGCTAAAATACATCGTTTACAAAAATTAGGTATTTACTCAAAAGCTTTTCTTTTCTAGTTGCCACTAAAAATAGGCTGACTTGCTAACCTAGGAATTCTGTAACAGGTGTTCTCTCCTATTACCAATTGCTATAGTATTAGAAAAGTAAAAACTATATAGTGCATCTGCTATAAATGACAAAGCGAAACATACCTATTCATAGCAAAACAAGCACTTTAGGGTGGCTTGAGATTCTCATTCAGAGATACAGAAAGAATGTAGTACTACAAAATTGTTAAAATTATTAATGGCAAGAAAGTAAAAAGACAAAAGATCCATTTAGAAAATACTTTGTACAAACTATATGTTCCATAACTACAGAAAGAATGAAACTTGCTTTTCCTACTCTGAAGAGGCTTCTAACATCCTATTTTGAATTCACGTTGCCATAGAAACCAGTAGACTTCTGTATGGGATTCCATCAAAATTACTGCATAATTTGATGCACACAGAAGAACGCTGTCTCACTGTCTCAACTTAAAACAAAGCCACTACTCTGGTTTGAATCCTTTGACGAGTCTCATCGTTTGAGGCTAAAACAACCAATTAAAAAAAACTAAGGCTCATGACAGTGATACTCCTTTGAACTTAGACATTTTGCTTTCCAAGAGATAGGAGCAATGTTGACATGACCATGACCCACAGTCACGCTATTTGAAGCCAGGTCATGATACGTCACTCACCATTCCAGGCATGCATGTCTATGTTTGCACACTCAGGCACAAGTGTGGCTAGGAGGATATCTTTATGTACAGCCACAATAACTGTGCTTTGGATAAGCCACAAAATGTATGATACAGCCACTATACAAAAATATAATATTAATAGTAATAACAGCTGCCATTCATTGTGTGCCTACTGTTTTAAATTATTTTTCTATATTAATGCAACAGCCCTGTGAACCAGGTTTTATTATCATCTTCCTTGTATACACAGGGGAAATGAGGCAAAATGAGTTTTCATAGATTTCCCAATATCATTTAGTTGTTACAGGTAGAACTGCAAGTTTAACCCAGGTGTCTCTCTTTAGAGTTTGCACTTTTAACCACTAGGCTTCTCCAGGCATCTCATCTTAATTTACTACTACAAATATGAGACAAGCTTAGCTCAGATTAAGAACACAGGCATAGCACCCACTCCAACAGTTATCAAGCTCTAGGGCATACATATAACTGAGGCTGTTTAATGAAAATGTATATTCCTGGGTCTTCCATCCAGATATTCTGATTCAACGTGTCTGAGAAGGGACCGGTGCACCTGCATTTCAATGGCACCCCTAGTGGCTCTGACACAAGTAGTTCTGCAGACCACATTTGAAAAATAACAATTTATTCAGACTCAGCTAATGAGTCATTGCAGATAGATGAATCAACTTCGCCTATCCAGAGAAAAGCCGAGAAACAGAAGAGAGCCTTAAAAAAATGAGATGGGCTGGGCACGGTGGCTCACGCCTGTAATCCCAGCACTTTGGGAGGCCGAGTCGGGCAGATCACGAGGTCAGGAGATCAATACCATCCTGGCTAACATGGTGAAATCCCGTCTCTACTAAAAATTAAAAAATTAGCTGGGCATGGTGGCAGGTGCCTGTAGTCCCAGCTACTCGGGAGGCTGAGGCAAGTGAATTGCTTCGACCCAGGAGGTGGAGTTGCAGTGAGCTGAGATCGCGCCACTGCACTCCAGCCTGGGCGACAGAGTGAGATTCTGTCTCAGAAAAAAAAAAAAAGAGAGATGAGAAAAGCAGAAAATAAAAGTACTAAAACAATAAAACTCTCATAAACTGATACTGTATTTCTTGAATTTCCTCAGACCTTTGATCAAACACTGTTTCTTCTAATTTTATACACTTTTTTTTTTTTTTTGACAGAATTTCACTCGTTGCCCACGCTGAAGTGCAATGGCACAGTCTCGGCTCACTGCAACCTCTGCCTCCTGGGTTCAAGCGATTCTCCTGCCTCAGCCTCCAGAGTAGCCGGGATTCAGGTGCCCGCCACCACACCCAGATAATTTTTGTAATTTTAGTAGAGACAGAGTTTCACCATGTTGGCCAGGCTGGTCTCGAACTCCTGACCTCTGGTGATCCACCCGCTTCAGTTTCCCAAAGTGCTGGGATTACAAGAGTGAGCCACCACTCCCGGCCTTTTTACACACAATTCTAAGAAGCTATTTAGTTTTCAAAAATCACAGAAGATTAGAAGCAAAAATAAATAAAAGGTGAAATGGGCTGGAGGAATTAGGGACCTCAGGCAGAAACACAGCCAGCAATGAATGAAAGCAGGTAGAAAAGGGAAGGAGGAGGCAAGAGAAGAAAGTTTAAAAATACAAACATTCAAAGAAGCACTAAGACCTGACAGCATCAGGGTTTAGACCCTGAGCCCCCTACACACCTAAAAAGAAGGACTATTTCTCATAATATGGTAAAAAAAATAAAAATACTCCATCCAAAAACAAAAAGAAGGGGTAGTCAAATATTTATTACATTTTGCATAGCATTTTCGAAAGACAAATAAAAAGGTCAAGCACAGTGGTTCATGCCTGCAGTCCCAGCACTTTGGGAAGCTGAGGCAGGAGAATTACTTGAGCTCAAGAGTTCGAGACCAGCCCTGGCAACACAGTGAAACCCCATCGCTACAAAAAATACAAAAATTAGCTGAGCGTGGTGGCAAGCACCTGTAGTCCTAGCTACTTGGGAGGCTGAGACAGGAGAATCACTTTGAGCTCAGGAGATCCAGGCTGCAGTGACCCATAATTGCACTACTACACTCCAGCCTGGGCAACATAGTAAGACCCTGTCTCAGAAACAAACAAACAAACAAACAAAACACAAAGTATCAAATATGTGAGGAAACTTTCCATTTAAATAATTGAAACTACAAAAACTGGAGTGCTGAAAAGCTGGTATGAGGTCATTCTCTCTTGGGCAAGAGAGACGCTAAGAAATTTATTGATGGGGGTGGGTGAAGTCAAGGGGGAAAGGCTTGGTTAGTGATTAGCACCTGGGGGCCAGGAGCGGGGAATCCACACAACACACTGTGTTTTGTCCTCTGCTGCTTGGAAAATATATGTTGCATTCACAGTGGCACAGTGACCAGGCTTTCATGTTGAACAAAGACCAGTATTGCATTAGTGCTTGCACCTCAGAGTGTTTTTGACTTGAGCATAGGCTTTTCAGGACTGTTACCCAGATGGTAATTTTCAACCACACTTCTTTTCCTTCAGTAAAATTGGATGATAGAAGTGATTTCAGACCATTTCTGGTTACCTCTATGCCTCAGGAATATGATCTTATATATAAGCATCTTTTCAATCCCACTTCTACTTTTGATGGTCAGTTAGCACTAATTCAAGAAGTTAGATGTATATGAGTGTAAGGTAGATGAGATAGCAAAATGAAGGGAAATCATTCCCAGATTCTGAGCTCCCTATATCTAGCAGTAATGGCTCATCACAGCTGCTCAATACATGTTTAATTGGAGAATGATGGGCGGACGGGCGGGTGGGCAGATGGATGAATGAGTGGGTGGACAGGTGGATGGATGGATAAGTAGATACATGAACAGGTGGATGACTGGAAAGATTAATGGAAAAAATAAGTGAATGAAAATGTTTTCTGATAACATGAAAGATGACATCTCCCCAAAAGATGGAAATAAACTTTAAAAGAGGTTAAATGGCAAGTGGATTGAACAGAGTTAAGATGACCACCAAATATTGTGTGTGTACATACACATAACTGTATATATAAATTTATACAAAGGATCAGGGACAGAGGTGCTCCTCAATGAAATTAGTTTTCTCTTTTATTAATTATTCTGGAAATGTCAAACACCTCACACAGCTGAGACAGGCAGGAGGACTGTGCAGTGGGTATATGGGCAAGTCAGCTGTACCTATGGTTGGCCAAAGGCCAAAAGAGCAAGAGGAATCTTTAGACTGTGAGGCAGTCAGAATGAGAGAGTGCAAAGAGGGCCCAGAAGCAGATGAAGCTCTTAAAAACTTAAGGAAAAACCACTGTGTTTCCATGCCTCCACCTCCAGGATTTTCACCCTGCGGCCTATGTGTACATTCCCAAATCAATATCTCTGGAACGTAGAGGTCCTGGTCCAGTCCTGTTTATTGTGGGCTCTACCCTTTAAGGAAAGGAGAGCCTTCGCAGACTAAAAAGTACCCAACAGCATCGATTTGAGATGCTGGGGCCATGACAGTTTAATTGAAAGAGGCTGTCATGCATTTATTTGTCCACTTGGGTTTTGATGGGATCAAGACAGTGGGTGGCATTCTTCTCCTATTCTTCCAGGATTTCTCCTATTATTGGCTCCTGGGTAAGAATTGGATAAGTGGCATTCTCTAAAGTCTTCCAATTTGGCAATGAAGTCGTGATGACTTTTCAGAGAGCATTTCAGTATAGGGTGAGGGGGCAAGAAGCCATGTGGTCCTGTCTGAGAAGTGAATTGGATGTGAGGAAATAAAGGCAGTAGGTAAAAGATTGCTCTTTTGTGATGTCTGATGATAAAGAAAGAAAAGAAAGATCCAGCAGTAGTTTGAGAAGGAAATTGTGGGGAGTTAGTAGGTTTTTGTGTTTACTTTTCTTTTGATTTCAGAATGGGGTGTACACTGGTGCCAGGAAGCCAAAGGAGAAGTTCTCAGAGAAGAGAGAAAGGCTGAAGTTGAAGAGCATAACCAACAGTGATAATTAACAGGCGGCAATGCTGGTAATGGGGTTACAATTGAGAGCACAACCAGAGGAGGAAGCTGGGGAGAGGAAAGCACAAGGCATTTCCCTTGTCTGAAACACTACTGCAAGCAGGCAAAAACCTAACCTCGGGCACCTAAATTGTGGTTTATATAAATGTAAATATTTAATATCCTCCCCCCGCACACGAGGCTTACCCGCAAAATCAATGCTTAAAATAACTCGGAAACTACTAGCACAGAGACAGAAGAAAAAAATAACTCTAGCTGGGCACAGTGGCTCACGCCTGTAATCCCAGCACTTTGGGAGGCCGAGACGGGTGGATCACAAGGTCAGGAGATCGAGGCCATCCTGGCCAACGTGGTGAAACCCGATCTCTACTAAAATACAAAAAATTAGCCCAGGTGTGGTGGTGCGCACCTGTAGTCCCAGCTACTCTGGAGGCTGAGGCAGGGGAATCGCTTGAACCCAGGAGGCGGAGGTTGCATTGAGCAGAGACTGCATCACTGTGCTCCAGCCTGGTGACAGAGCAAGACTCTGTCTCAAAATAAATAAATAAATAACTCTGAAACATTAGAACAATTTTTTTCAAACTATATTCTCTACCTTAAATTTAAGCAAGCAGAAAAACACATAATCCATTTTAGAATGATTTCAAATTTAAAAAAAATTATAGGTCAGATACTCAAAGGGTTAAAACTTCAAACAAGGAGCAATGCTACCCTTCTGGCAGCCAAAGTTTGACTTAATAAAAACAGGCATATTCATTGCATCAACCCATAATCTCTTAACATTTGATGTGCCTCAAAATTTCCATAGACTATTGGCGAAAACACGGTGAAAAATCTCTTCATATGAAAATATTTTGCTTCTGAAAATACTGTCAAAACTTGCATAAATATTTGACATTCACTCTAAATAATAAAACAGTGACTCTTTTCCCCTTCTCATACATGTATAAATCAATGATGCTTTATCAAGGATAAAAATATCATTAGATTTAGACTTCACAGAATTAGAGACAACTCAAGACACTGAATCTTAAACATGAAAGGAAGAAAACTGAAAAGCTAAAAGTAATTTGATGCTTCTTTTTTCTTTCTTAATTCAATTCTCACATCTAACTCTTAAGAAAGGATACAGCTTATTCTTTTATCTTGCTGAACATTGGCTTTTTAGGTTTTATCTTCTTGAAAAGATTTTCTCTACTAGAATAGGTATTTAAAGTCAAGACTATATACATTCAACAAGTATAAGCTCCTAATCTTTAAACATGTCATTTTGATCCAGCATCCAAAGTTGTATTAAAAAGCACATTTACAGATAAGTTCCTTCACAGTTGTAGTGACTGCACGTGAGCTCATCAAGTAAGTCTTGGGGAAACAAAGAACCTCTCTCCTCCTCTCTTTGGCAATCAGCTTACTACCTATTACTTGCATCTCTCCCCTTCCACCACCTCCGCACCATCTTCAACCAAAGATACGCCACTCAAACTGCTACCCTTAATTTCACTCCTACAAATAAGCCCTGTTTGTTTACTGTTCACCATTCATTATACTCTGAGTGAAGGACAGAGATGAATCGTATGCAGCCCATAGCCATCAAGGAGAAGCGGTGCAGGGAATGTGAAACCAGTAACTATTTCACAAAGGACACAATCAATGTCTCAAATGATATAAAAGCGAAGTGCTTCAGAGTGCTTTGCAAAAAGCTACTAATTTAGTCCAAACACTATATAAAAACACGAGCAGTAATTAAGAATAATCCCTATTGCTACAATTTTTCTAAAATTCCTTGGTTTTAATTTGGACAAGAAGTGCAATATTCCTTTCCAAAGAGACACCAGCATGTCATAGATCTCTCTTTTTAAAATATACTTTATTTGCATATGTGAAAGTATGGGCTTTATTTTAATGACCTGCAATCTCTACATTTGTTTCAGTCCTCCATGCAATACACATGTTTACCTCCTACACTTAGACTCTTGGTACGATTTTTCCTTAATGAAGTAACATAAAGCAAAGAATCATAGAAAGCATAATATTCTACTGGGATCCACAGCACCCCCATCACTTACAATGTTGTTGCCACAACTCTCCTATTGGATCATGTACAGGACTCAAAACTGTAATCATTAAGACCCAGATGATCAGGGCAAAGGAATTTAGGGTTGTTTTGAAGTTGTTTAACAACATTTACACTTGGAAAAGTTGAGGAACATATTAGTCTGTTTTCACACTGCTACAAAGACATACCCAAGACTGGGTAATTTATAAAGAAAAGAGGTGTCATTGACTCACAGTTCCGCAAGACTGGGAACACCTCAGGAAACTTACAATCATGGTGGAAGGGGAAGAGGCATGTCTTACATGGTGACAGGTGCAGGGGGTCCAGGAGGAGGGGAGAGAAAGGAAGGTGGAAGAGAGAGAGCATGCACGAGTGCAAACAAGTGAACGGGGAAGAGTCCCTTATCAAATCATCAGATCTCGTGAGAACTCACTATCAGGAGAACAGCATGGGGGATACTGCCCCATGATCCCATCACCTCCCACCAGGTCCTGCCCTCAACACGTGGGGATTATGGGAATTACAATTTGAGATGAGATTTGGGTGGGGACACAGAGCCAAACCATATCAAGGAGGCCCAAGAAAAATAAAACTGAAGTAAGTTTAGACAAAGAGAATGGGCGCTGGATAAAGGCCACTGTAAAAGTGAGAGGTGCTTTTTTTTTTTTTTTTTTTGGTCAGACAAAGTCTCACTCTTGTCCCCCAGGCTGGAGTGCAATGGTGCTATCTCAGCTCACTGCAACCTCTGTCTCCCGGGTTCAAGTAATTCTCCTGCCTCAGCCTCCCGAGTACCTGGGATTACAAGCGCCTGCCACCACGCCCAGCTAATTTTTGTATTTTAAGTAGAGATGGGGTTTCACCATGTTGACCAGGCTGGTCTCAAACTCCTGACCTCAGGTGATCCGCCTGCCTTGGCCTCCCAAAGTGCTGGGATTACAGGCATGAGCCACCACACTCAGCCAGTAATAGCATTTAATTTGAATTTCTGGGATTATATTTTAAATAGCTTTCCTCTACCAAAGCAATGTGTGAAAACAACAACAACTTAAGTGTACAACTCAACAAATTGAAAACGTTTACGTTATCACAAAGTCAAAACAAGAAACTCGAAAAGCACAGATCAATTAGAACTGTGTCCTGGAGGCACATATCTGTTTACTATGGTGACAATTTATATTTAAGATGAAGAAGCACAACGAATGGATTGTGGTAGGAGTACCTAAAATATCAGGAGCAACCTAACACGTTTAGTTTAAGAACCAGTGTTGGCTGGGCACAGTGGCTCACATCTGTAGGCCCAACACTTTGGGAGGCTGAAGAAGGAGGATTGCTTGAGGCCAGGAGGTCAAGACCAGCTTGGGTAACATAATGAGACCTGTCTCTACAAAAAATACAAATAAAAATTAGCCAGGTGTGGTGTCTCGTGCCTAGCTACTCACGTAGTCCTAGCTACTCAGGAGGCTGAGATGGAAGGGCAGACTGAGCCCAGGAGTTTAAGGTTGCAGGGAGCTATAAACACATGCCACTGTACGTGTGTGCCTGGGCAACAGAGCTGTCTCAAAAAAAGAATGAATTGTTTACCAGTTCAAGGTAAATTGAGAAAAATACAAAGTGGTTTAAAAATGAATATATGCAGACATTGACTTTGTAATTATTTAGCTGACAATGCCTACTTTTGATCATTTCTGTTTGTCTGTTTCTTTTACATTTAAGTAGCTTCCATAAAGCCTTTGCATAGACAGCAATGTAATTTTCTTATTGGATAGCCCTAAAAATGGCATTAAAAGATCATATATTACTTTGGCTTTGAATCGTGAAACAAAGCAGGAAGAAATACTTGCCCCAGTAGTTGCTTACTAACATAGCATACCAACTACCATAGGGATTTACAGCATCATTGTATCTTTCCCCACAAGCAAATCATTACACAATTCAAGGCTGCTACATCCTTAGGGATTTGCCATTGTTTGCAACAATCTGATGGGCAACACACATTTAAATATTGCAAAACCAGGGCCAGGTGGGGTAGCTCAGCCCTGTAATCCCAGCATTTTGGGAGGCTGAAGCGGGCGGATCACCTGAGGTCAGGAGTTTGAGACCAGCCTGGCCAACATGGCGAAACCTCATCTCTACTAAAAATACAAAAATTAGCCAGGCGTGGTGGCACGTGCCTGTAATCCCAGGTACTCGGGAGGCAGAGGTTGCAGAGAGCCGAGATCACACCACTGCACTCCAACCTGGGCAACAGAGTGAGATTCTGTCTCAAAAAAATAAAAATAATAAATAAATAAATTTTGCAAAACCAGAAATCTGAGGCCCAATATTAACTTTCAACTAATTTGTCATTTTGGCTAAATTATTTGCAAATACTAGCTTCTCTCTTGCTAGACAGTGAGCAAATTCTATTCTTCTCCTAATCCTATGCTACCTCTGAAACCTCTTCTTTCATGTGTGTAAATTAAGTTTGATAGCTTTCCTGAAAACAGGACATTGTTCAAAAGACTTAATTTTTTCTTTCCTGTCATAAAAAGTGTAACAGCTCAAGCTTCAGAGGCGAGGGCTGGGGAATGGTGGGATGAGAACCAAGAAAGACAAGGACATTTTCTCTCGAATTGTCTACTTCAGTCAACCTTATTCCAGATATGAGCACAAACTGGACTCACTGCTAGCTCACAGGCTGTATTGTAAGCATACGAAAGAGCAGAAATGAGAAACATACGCATTGCGCCTTAACTGCAAAGGAAGTGGCTGTAACATTAAAAGAATGATTGCCCAGGGGTCAGATTAAATTAAACATCTAGGAGTTTGTAGTATCTCAAATCATCTATGAAGTACAGAAAATATTTTGTTATTGTGACACAATAACTTCTCTTCTAAAAGGAAAATAAACTTCAGGAAACTGAACTTTGAAGATGCCACTGTTTCAATCATCAAAATTGGACATACAGTACTGTGTATTTTAAAGGAATAGCGCCCCCGTGTGGTTTCTGACATGATTTCAGAAAATGTTCAGCGTTGACTCAGAAGTCACATTTGTTATACTACAGTGAATTTTGCTTGTGTGGATTTATTTTTAAACGTGATTACAGATGTGTTTGCAGTATAGTAGAAAAATGTCAGCGCTGTGAAGAGCTGTGTTCGCAGCGGGAGAGCTATTCCATGTATCTCCGTGTTTAGTAAAGAGAACGTGAGGACAGGACGTGCACAGGGCGCCCCCTGCAGGTGCTGATGCAGCCGACACCTCTGGAGGGCGCAGGGCTGAGGCCGCCACAAGTCACTTGGCATGAGTGTCCACAGAGCTTCCTAGGAGCTACCAGAAGTGAACCACATCTCCCCTCCCACCTGCAGTGGGTTCACACACTCTGCCTTTTCTCTTGTTGTGAACAAAGTGACCAAATCCCTTACAGACTGGCCCTTCCACTCCAGCACTGGATCTTAACTCCAGGACAGGGCCCCAGCAATTCTCCTTCTTCCCTCCTGAATCTTCAGTGTCTTCCTTTCCACAGGACTGTTTCCATCAGCGTCAACATATAAACATGCTATCATATTAATAAAAACCCTCTCTGGGCTCCACTTCTCTAGCCCCCTTTTTTTTTCCCTTTGAGACAGGGTCTCGTTCTCTCACCCAGGCTGGAGTGCAGTGGTGCCATCGCCGCTCACTGCAACCTCTGCTTCCTGGGCTCAAGCAATTCTCAGGCCTCAGTCTCCTGAACAACTGGGATTACAGGTGCACGCCACCACGCAAAGCTAATTTTTGTATTTCTAGTAGAGATGAGGTTTCTCCATGTTGGCCAGGCTTAAACTCCTGACCTCAGGTGATCTGCCTGCCTCGGCCTCCCAACGTGCTGAGATTACAGCCATGAGCCACTGCAGCCGGCCTCTACTGCCTTTTACTGCTATACTACTTAAAAGAATTGTCCATATTAACTGACTCTAACTTCAATCTTTCCATTTTCTCTTGAACCCATTCCAATAAGGCTTTTCTGCTCACTACTCAACCAAAACTGAGGTCACCAATGGTGTCCGTATTGTGAAGCCCATTGGGGAATCTTGCGCTCATCTAACTTGACCCATTGACAGCATTTGACACAATTTTCTTTCTTTCTATTTATTTTTTATTTATTTTTATTTATAGATATATATTTTTTTGATACGGAGTCTCACTCTGTCACCCAGGCTGGAACGCAGTGGTGTAATCTCAGCTCACTGCAACATCCACCTCCTGGGTTCAGGCGAATCTCCTATCCCAGCCTCCTGAGTAACTGGGATTACAGGCACACACCACCATGCCCGGCTAATTTTTGTATTTTTAGTAGAGACAGGGTCCACGTTGGCCAGGCTGGCCTCAAACTCCTGACCTTAGGTGATCCACCCACCTCGGCCTCCCAAAGCATTGAGATTACAGGCAGGAGCCAGGGCTCCTAGCCAGTTTCCTCCTTTCTTAGAATCATTTCTTCTATTGGCTTTCAGGCACCTCTTCCCATTTTTGTGGCCACTCCTTCATCTCCTTTGCTGGATCCACATCTCCCCAACCACTAAACCTGTGGTTCTCAACCCTGGCTGTGAATTAGAATCACCCAGAAAGGGTGATTCGTGTCTGTGAGTGTGTGTGTGTGTGTGTGTGTGTGTGTGTGTGTGTGACGGAGAGAGACAGAAAGAGAGAGAGCGAAAGAGAGACTTCCTCTGTTTTCCAGGGTGGAGTGCGGTGGTGCCATGATAACACTGAAGCGTCAACCTCCAGGGCTCAAGTAATCCGCCCACCTCAGCCTCCAGAGTAGCTGGGATTACAGGTGTGCACCACCACACCTGGCTAATTTTTATGTAGAGATGAGGTCTCACTATGTTGCCCAGGCTGGTCTTGAACTCCAGGGCTCAAGTGATTCTCCCGCCTTGCCCTCCCAAAGTGCTGGGATTACAGGCATGAACCACCACACCTGGCCCTCACCCAGGGCGCTTTTAAAAGATAGTTACGCCAGAGCCTACTGCTCCCGGTGATTCTGATTTAATTCATTCAGGAAGGACCCCAGGTGATTTTGATGTTCACCCAGGATGAGGTCACTGCTCTAAATGCTGGGATGCCCCATGGCTGAGTTCCTAGACCTCTTCTTTTACTGTCTACACGCACTTTCTGGAAGATCTCATTAAGTCTCATGGCTTTAAATGCCTTTTACAAGTTGTCTTGGTTTCAGTTTACCTGAAAGCAGAGCCTGAGAAAAGGATTTGGGTGCAGGGAGTTTATTTGGAAAGTGATCTCATTCATTAGTAGTGAGAAAGTGGGAGAGAAGGAGAGAAGATGGAAAAAAAGCCAGTGTAAATGTGCGTTTTCAGGGTTATGGCTACAGCCAACCGGGGCTCAGCTCTGCTGGGCCTTCTGAAAAATGGACCCCTTTTTACCCAGTGGCATTTACCTGGTGGCTTCATCTCCCATTGCTGGGGGGTTTTGCAGGAGGCATTAACTCCCTTGCACATCTAGGCTGCAGTGAGCTTCAGAGAACACCAGTCAGCAGAAGGTAAAAAGATATGCAGTGTGCACTTGAGATGAGTCTGAGTTCACTCACAGCAGCTGGCCCAGGACGGCTATGACAGATATCAAAAGTGGGCCGACTGGCACCAGAGTTATGTGCCACATCTGATGCTTCCAAAATGTACATGCCCAGCCCCATCCTTTCCCCTGAACTACAGACTCACATATCCAACTTAAATATTTAGTAGGCATCCCAAACTTAACATGCCCCAGACAAAGTTCCTGATCTGCTGTCTTCCCCCACCAAACCTGCTCCCCTCCATTATTTTCAAACAACGGCAAACCCATTCTTCCTTGCTTAGGTCAAAAACCTTTAAAGTCATCCTTGATTCCTTACTTTTTCCCACCAACCACGTTCTATCCATCAGCAAAGCCTATTGACTCTACCTTCAAAATATATCCAGAATCTGACACTTCTCACCACCTCCACCACCCTGGTCTAAGCCATCATCATCTCTTGCCTGAATTATTGCTCTAACTTCCTCGCTAGAATCTCTGCTTCTGCCCTCTCTTTTTCCCTGAAAACCACTCTCAGCTCAGCAGTCAGAGTGATCCTGTTAAAATGGAAGGAGAGCATTTAGTACCCTGCTCCAGACTCCCCAAAGACTTCTCTTCTCGCCCAAAATAAAAGTCAGGGAACAACATGACTTAGCTCCTTGTGACCTCTTAGATCACATCTACTACTTGCCCTTTTTGCTCCTTAAAATGTACCAGGCATGATTCTGTCTTGGGGCCTTTGCACTTGCTGTAACCTCTGCTTGAAATATTCTTTTCCCATATAATCACTTGCCTCCCTCATCATTTCCTTTTCCTGCCAACTCTATTTAAAATTGCAGCTCTTTTTTTTTTTTTTTTTTTTTTTTTTAAAGACAGGGTCTCACTCTGTTGCCCAGGCTGGAATACAGTGGCAAAACACGATCACAGCTCACTGCAGCCTCAACCTCCCAGACTTAGGCCATTCTCCCCACTCAGCCTCCTGAGAAGCTGGGACTACAGGCACAAGCCACCATGCCCAGCCAGTTTTATTTTTTGTAGAGATAGGGGTCTCCCTATGTTGCCCAGGCTGGTCTTGGACTCCTGGCTTCAAGTGATCCTCCTGCCTCAGCCTCCCAAAGTGCTGGGATTACAGGAATGAGTGACCATACCTGACCTGCAGCTCTTTTCTGAATTTGCTTTTTCTCCTTGGCACTTACCACACTCTAACATTGTGTGTATTTTTCTTATTTATCTTGTGCATATAATATGCACTCAATAAACAGAAGCTGAATGAATAAATGAGAAGACCAATAATTATAACCAAAATGAATATTTATTGAGTATTTTCCATATGCCAGGCACTGTCTATTAAGCACTCATTTAAACTTCACAATCAGCTTAAGAAGTTCAATTATCTCCATGTTATGTATGAAAAACGTACGAATTTGTATGTATGCATACATTTTTTCATACATAACATGGAGATAATAATTGAATTGATGCATAAGAGAATTGATGCATAAATTGCCAAAGTTATGCAATTATTAAGCAGCCTAATATAAGTCCATACATATCCCATTCTGAACTGTAGACTCTTAACAACTAGAAAATACTGAGACTAATCCCGAAGATTTATCTTGTCCCTAAATCTTCTGGGAAACAAATGTCACTCTGACAATGATGTCAATGTAAAAGAGCTCATGGTAAGAAATGAGCGTTCACTCAGTGACTTGGGAGCCACAGATCAGCTGAACTAGAGAAGAATGCCACAAAAAGGAGGGTCAGGGACGTGCTGGTCAAGTGGACATTCACACTACAGTATTGTTTCAGCAAATACCTACTGAGAGCCTCTCACTGCCTGGCATAGTTCTCAGCTGTGGAAATTGGATGCAGAACAAATCAAAGAGCTTACAATCTAGCAGAAGAAACCGTAATTAGACACGTTTTAAATATACAATCAGATATTGACAAGTTATGGTCAGGAAAGCTTCCCTAGGCTTTCAAGCTCCTTCCCTGACACCTCCCCTTCTGACTCACACCAGGGGAAGTGACAGGAAAGCCATGTGCCACCTCTTTGGCTCCAGTGGGAAGCTCAAACCACACAAGCCTTGGCCCCAGCTCAAACCCCTGACCACCGTAAAAGCCAAAGCCAAGGGAGGCGGATCACGAGGTCAGGAGTTCGAGACCAGCCTGACCAACATGGTGAAACTCAGTCTCTACTAAAAATACAAAAATTAGCTGGGCTTGGTGGCGCACGCCTATAATTCCAGCTACTCAGGAGGCTGAGGCAGGAGAATTGCTTGAACCCGGGAGGCGGAGGTTGCAGTGAGCCGAGATCGTTGCCACTGCACTCCAGCCTGGGCGACAGAGTGAGACTCCATCTCAAAAAAACAAAAAAGCCAAAGCCGGTTGCCCTTAAGGCTCTCAAGCCATTTTCTAACCTGCCTGAGAGCCTGCCCAGCTCTCCCCGGAGAGCTTCGATTTGTGAGTAACACATCTCTTCACATCTTCTTAGTGCACAGGTGGCACCCTCAGTCTCAATATCAGAACCAAATTTTAGGTCAGAGGTTGACACCTCCTCCCTTCTACAAGGGCAATCACAAGGCAAGGATCACCTGAGCAGAAACCTCATCAAATGAGGGGATGAGGGAGGAGCAAAGAGGGTGTGATCTCCAATCCCCGCTGAACTCAAAGCAACAATTTAGGACTGGGAACCCCAGGAATTTGGATGATGGATACTGAACCAAAGGGTTGTGGATTTGTTCATGATTACTGCCACCTCCAGACCAGCAAAGGACGCAGCTGGGAAAGGCTGCACTACAAAATTTAAAATACCTAAAATATGGAAATGGAACATGAACAAGCACTTTATTGGGGCCCAGATTTATATGTGCCCCAAATGAGTCAATATGAATTCTCCTGACACCCACTGATACCTCTGTGTATAACACAGAACAGCACAAGCTTAACTAGTTCTGCTGTAGCCTGTAGACAAATCTCTCCGTAACTGCACCTTTGAATACTTCACCTATATGATGTCTAGATAATGATATAATCGTCTAATCGTGTTATCACAATGATATATATATAACCATATCATTTATATTTGTCTTTCTGCGAAAGAAGAAGAGAGTATTATTTTAATTTGTTTTCCTTGGAATCTGACCAAGACTGAGACCAAATGAGCTATCTGTTGGTCAAAAACATTTCATGCATAACCACGTGGTGAACAGCTTGCAGTGAGATTTGGGAGAGTCACAAGGAAAGGAGGAGCAGATCCTCGCATACAGTGTTTAAAATCTAATAAGCAACAAGGAGCTCACACAAATGGGTATTAGCCAAAACATGATAAATACATACAAATGCTCCGGCTATTTTTGTTGTGTACAAGTGCTAGGGATGGAAAACTAAAGAAAGTATTTGTCCAAGAAAGCTTCATAAAGGATGGCACTTCTGAGTACCTTTGAAGAAGAAAAATCCAAGTAGGTTGGGAGAAGACATTCCATACAGAAGAAATGGATTAAGGCCAAGAAGATAGATGCGTTGGTGACATGGAAGCAAAGGCATTGTTATAGACTGAACTGTGTCCCCTGACAAATTCATATGTTAAAGCTCTCACCTCCAATATGATGGTATTTGAATGTATTTGGGAGGTAATTAGATTCAGATGAGGTCCTGAGGGCCTTATAAGGATACTAATCCCATGATAAGATTAGGGTTCTTATAAGAAAAGAAAGAGCCCAGGGCTTGGCGTGGTGGCTCACACCTGTAATCCCAGCACTTTGGGAGGCTGAGGCGGGTGGATCACGAGGTCAGGAGTTCAAGACCAGCCTGGACAACATGGTGAAACCCCATCTCTATTAAAAATACAAAAAATTAGCCGGGCATGGTGGTGTGCACCTGTAATCCCAGCTACTCAGGAGGCTGAGGCAGGAGAATCACTTGAACCCAGGAGGCAGAGGTTGAAGTGAGCCAAGACTGTGCCACTGCACTCCAGCCTGGGCAACAGAGCGAGACTCCGTCTCAAAAAAAAAAAAGAAAAAGAAAAAGAAAGAAAAAGAAAAGGAAAGAAAAGAAAGAGCCCGGAGTTTGCTCTTTCTGCCACATGAAGACACAGCAGGAAGACAACCACCTGCAGATTAGAAAGAGGGTCTGCTATGGTCTGAATGTTTGTGTCCCCTCAAAATTCACAGATTGAAATCCTAACCTCCACGGTGATGGTATTAGGAGCTGGGACCTTTAGGAGGTGCTTAGGTCATGAGGGCAGAGCCTCATGAAAGTGATTAGTGCCTTTATGAAAGAGGCCCCGGATTGACCCCTTGCCCCTTCTACCATTTGAGGACACAGTGAGAAGGCACCATCCATGAACCAGAATGCTGGCCTTTGCCAGACACCAAATTTACCACCACCTGGATCTCGGACTTCCCAGCCTCTAGAACTGTGAGAAATAAATTCCTGTTGTTTAAGCCACCTGGTCTACGGTATTTTATTATGGCATCCTGAGCTGACTAATACAGTTATGCATCATGATAATAAGTAAAGAGCGAATTACACAAAAAGGTGCATTGAGTAGAGAATGCTGAAGCCCAAGTTCAAGAAGCCTCATTTTCTTTTTGAGGCAATTGTGAGCACTCTCACCTTCTAAAATCGATACTGATGTCAAGCAAGGTTGGGGAAAGAGGATTCATTCACTGCACAGCCTCGGCCCTGGGCAGAAAACACGACAGTCACAGGGAAGCGGGTGCAAGCAGTACAGGGCAAAAGGTATTTGGGGTAGACAGGAGGTATTGCCACGGTACTAGCAAGATGTTTTACAGATGAAGAAATCATAATTTACAGAGAAACTTCCTTTCAGAAAGAAAAAGAAGACCCAAGAGAAGAATGACCATCATCCTGGTTTGCCCAGAACTCTTTCGGTTTTAGCACCTAATATTGTACATCCTGGGAAACCCCTCAGTCCCCAGGACTGTTGGTGACCCCACAAAGGACACTTCCCGAATTATTAAATCGGAACAAGTAACAGGCACAAGGTATTAAGATGATGACCTGATGACAGAGTAAGACTCTAAGGGTGAATCAAGATTTAAATTGCAGTCACATGTTATAGGACACATGTAGTTCAGGCTGGCAGGAGGACCTTCCAGAAACTGGAAACGTGGGACTCTGAGGATGAGGGAGCACACGCAGGTGAGCGCACACTTCCTCTCCTCCTAATCTCCCACCGTTGACGGGTGCTGTGTTATCTGTACTGTGGCCCCTCTGCAGCACAACCTGAGGGAGGAAGGCAGGTCAGACACGGCCAGGGGCTTGCTCCAAGGCCTGGGACCGGGCAGAGGAGGATCCATCCACAGACGGAGCTCAGGTCTCCTCATCCTTAATCCCAGGCTTTCTCCCCTGCCCATCAGCCCCTCCCGGCGGCCACTCATCCTCAGATTTCAGAGTCCTGATGGCCTCTAGGGAGTGAGAGGACAGTCCGCGGGGGCTCTGGGAGACCCTGAAGAGAGACCTGGAGTTAATGGTAGAGAACTAGGCAACAGGAAAAAGAGGAGGTTTTAAAAATTACCCATATTTTTGAAAACTGATATTTTCCTCCATTACTAGAAAACTGCCCTTTCTGTCGGCATGAGGCTCTCTAAAACGTAAGCACCGTGCTGACAGTCTTGCCAAGCCGAGGGTGAAAGCCCCGCAGCCCGTGGCTTGCTTTAATGAAGGCTCCATCAGGGGACAGCAAACTCCCTCATTTCATACTCAGGCAAGAGCGGAGAGCAACAGAGCCTTGATGATCCAGTGTCTGGATCCTTTTAGGGCAGGGAAAGGATGTGGCAAATAAGGGAGAAAGAAAAAAGGAATAGGAGGCACATGACCAAGTCTGATTTTTCAAACCTTCTGTTAAAACTGCCCCACAGATGGTTTCAAAATATAGAACCAGAGACTGTGGAGAGCTGGAAGGAATCCCCTTCCCCCCGTCCATTATCTTTGCTCCACGGATAAGAAACTGGCCTCAGAAGGGAAGGGACTGACCCAGGCCACACAGCCAGGAAGGTGCAACAGCCATGTCTCCTGACTCTCAGTGTAACATTTTTTTCCGTAAAATACATTGGACCAAAACCTACTTAGCAGCCCACAGAAATGAACAAGTAAATTGTTAACATGCTATTAATTTTAGCTATCAACTATTGATGGTGGCGCTCTAACTCAGTGGGTCATGATTTTAAGAAAGCCACAATTAATTACGAATTCTTTAAAAAACGCAAATAGAGACTATGGTTTAACCATATATTACCGAGACATTTTAATACAACTTTATTTTTAATAATAGGGAATTCAAAAAAATCTAAATGGCTTTTTGCTTAATGCATTTTCTCTCTCCAAAGAAAGTCTCAATATACTTTATATGTTTCCATCTTAGAAAGATTTTTTAGGCCAGTCGCGGTGGCTCAAGCCTGTAATCCCAGCACTTTGGGAGGCCGAGACGGGTGGATCACGAGGTCAAGAGATCGAGACCATCCTGGCTAACACGGTGAAACCCCGTCTCTACTAAAAAATACAAAAAACTAGCCGGGTGAGGCGGCAGTAGTCCCAGCTACTCGGGAGGCTGAGGCAGGAGAATGGCGTGAACCCGGGAGGCGGGGCTTGCAGTGAGCTGAGATCCGGCCACTGCACTCCAGCCTGGGCGACAGAGCAAGACTCCGTCTCAAAAAATAATAATAATAAAATAAAATAAAATAAAGATTTTTTAGGTAGGGTGTGGTGGCTCATGCCTATAATCTCAGCACTTTGGGAGGCTGAGGCATGAAGATTACTTCAAGACCACCCACGACAACATAGTGAGACCCCCCATCTCTACAAAAACAAAAAATTAGCTGGGTATATTGGCCTATAGTCCCAGCTACTCAGGAGACTGAGGCAGAAGAATCGATTAAGCCCTGGAGTTCGAGGTTGCAGTGACCTATGATTATGCCACTGCATTCCAGCCTGGGCAAGAGAGTAAGACCCTGTCTCAAAAAAAAAAAAAAGAAAAGAAAAAAAGTACAAAAATGAACTAGTTTGGTGTCGACAGGTTCCCCTGCAGAGGTTCTGCTTCAGGCCTGAGTGAGGCGGTGGCAGCCAGGCAAGCCCTGGAGAACAGCGTGCCAAACAAGAGGAACAGACAGGGCCAAGGTCCCCAGGTGGGGAAGGGACTGGCATGCTTGAAAGCAGAAAGAAGACCCAGGTGGCTGGTTGAACAATGAACGAGGAGAAGTGGGGTGGGGGAATGAGAATGAAGAGGCATGCTGACATGTTTTTACAAAAGGGCAGCTTTTGACTTGCTGAAGCAAATGAAATGCTTCCATTAAATCCCTGCTTGGTGTTATGGACCGGCTGCCACCACCTCTCTGAAGTGACTGAAAACAACAGGGAGGGGACTGAGGGGATGCGACCAGCATCCTAGAAGAGCAACTTCAGACTCCCTCCTTCAACTCCAGCAGCCACAGTTGCTTGGATACCCTTGCGGTTCAGGTCTCCTGAGGTCTCCACATGGCTTCCAGCTGCGTTTCTAGCACGTGAAGATTCTACCCTATCATCCTCTGCCATTTAAGGCGAGAGGCAGATTCACTGTGATCTGGGTAAATAGCATTTCCAAAAAGGAAACCGGCACCCAAACCTCCCATCTTTTTATAAATTCTCCTGCACAGACGGTATAGTCTCAAAGGACGTAGGAGCCAAACTTGGGAAAAAAATTTTTTTCTCCCCCTATTTAGAATAATCTGACACAACATTCAGCTAGTGCGGGTGGGAGAAAGTGGGAAGGAGGACTTTAAGGCAAAAGTCACATGAAATAAAGAGAAAAACGAAAAATGTAAGCTTTTGCCCTTTTTTGAAGACTTCTTTAATTCTCGTGATATTTCAGATTTCCCTGAATCAAATTATTCACTCCTTCAGTTTGTAGGTAACAGATATTTCCCTTCCTTATTAACAAGATGCAGGTAGTTAGCAACTTAATAGAAGCAAGACCTTTTTATTGCTTGGTGTGTCTGGGTCACATACTATTTTTAATTCCTGTCTCCTAACAGCTGGGGGGAAATATTAAGTTCAACAGTTCTTTACACAGGAAAAAAAAGAAATGAGCATTTCTCCCTCACTAACAGGCAGCACTTCCAAATAAAACCTGTCAAGCTTAAGAGCAAGATGGACTCGGAGTGGCTTTCTCCTCATTACTTGTCTCCCAACAGGGCTATTAAATGATCGGAATGCCCAGGGTCGGTACATTTAAATTTCATTTCAAATTAAAATCCCAACAGAAGTCACATCCTGCAAAGTAGGTCTTAAAAATACTTCTGTGCTGGGCAGATGAGATCTGCAGGGGAAAGAAAAGCAGAAAGTGGAATGCAGGTGGCAGTACCTAATGAACTAGAAGCTCTTGAAGTCTCCATTAGGGCCCTCACACAGGGCTCGGGTGAAGGGCGATAACAAGGAAGGGGCGAGGCCACACAGCAGGGGAACTGAGAGCAAGGACAACGCTTATCCTGCAAGAGCAAGCTAACCTCGCTGCCTGCTCCCGCCTCTCCTTTATTTCAAGCCCTGTTACCACAAAATGGGCAGGCGGCTTCCCTTACAGAAAATCCCCCATCATGAAATGCATCGCATAAATGTCCAGTTTCAACGATCTGTATATAAATGAGAGAATGTGGGTTTTGGTTTTGTTTTGTGTTTGTAGCTCTGCCTTGAAAACACCAGGGGATGGCATTCGATACAGAGTTGCTGCTTTCTACAACAGCACCTCCACAGTGCTCTTTTAAACACACTAACCTCTGGAGTAAGGAAAATAAATTATGAGGAAAAGTGTTGCCTGGCTTCGTCTTCTCTAATAAGTACTGTGTGGTTCTGCTTCACTGGGATCAACTGGTTTCAACTTTCTATTCTCAGTGGCATCTACAGCAGGCTTGAGGCAGAAGAGTTGACCAAAGGAACCATGAGTGTAGCTGGAGTCCTGGGAAGTCCACGGCAAAAGTATTGGCAGTGGTTGATCAAGTGGCATCTGTTGTTAAATGAACAAATTCCCCATTTCCAGACCTAACCACAAATTGGCAAGTGCACTTTATAATCCAATGCCCTTCAAAATCCCAAACCTCGGGCAGGAGAAGGAAAGTGACGTTCAATGAGAGACACAATGTCTAACACTGACTCCACCATGTTACAAGCAATATCCAGGTGCTTCATGGAAAGCAAGAACTTTCTTAAACGGATGATGTTCTTTTGTATATTTATTTGCTGTCTTGCTCCAAAAATGATTCAAGACAACTTTAAAAAGTATATTCGCAGGCCGGGAGCAGTGGCTCATGCCTGTAATCCCAGAACTTTGGGAGGCCAAGGCAGGCAGGTCACCTGAGGTCGGGAGTTCGAGACCAACCTGACCAACATGGAGAAACCCCATCTCTATAAAAATATAAAATTAGCCAGACATGGTGACGCATGCCTGTAATCCCAACTGCTCGGGAGACTGAGGCAGGAGAATCGCTTGAACCCGGGAGGCAGAGGTTAGGGTGAGCTGAGATCGTGCCATTGCACTCCAGCTGGGCAATAGTCTCTCTCTCTCTCTCTCTCTCTCTACATATATATACACACACACACACATACATTTATATATATATATGTATCAAGATGCACCTGATATAGATTAAGATTGTCCTTGTTAGACAAACCACAAGAATAGCTCAGATTAACCAACAGACATTTCTCAAGCTTTTACCCCTCAAGTATTTGAGTTTAAAACTTCAAGAATAAATGAAATTCTCCACAAGGTTTTTAAACTCCGTCATATTGAGAATAAAAGTGTTAAATGTGCACACCGTGTTCACTGCAGCATTATACACAATAGCCAAGAGTTGGAAGCAACCAAAATGTCCATCTCTGCATGAATGGATAAACAAAATGTGGCGTATGCAGACAATATGATTCAGCGGAAAAAGGAGGAAATCCTGCCATATGTAACGTGGATGAAACTTGAAGATGTTAAGTGAAATAAGCCAGTCACAAAAAAGATACTGCATGATTCCACTTATATGAGGTATCCAAAGCAGTAAAACTCTCAGAAGTAGAAAATATAATGTGGTTGCCAAGTGCTGGGAGGAGGCGGTAACAGGTAGTTGTTGTTCAATGGATATAGAATTTCAGTTTTGCAAGATGAAAAAGTTCTAGGGATCTGTTGCATAATGGAGTGCATATAGTTAACACTGCTGTACTGTACACTTAAAAATGGTTAAGATGCTAAATTTTATGTTTTGTTTTGTGAGTCTCGCTCTGTCTCCCAGGCAGGAGGGCAGTGGCAGAATCTTGGCTCACTGCAACCTCTGCCTCCCAGGTTCAAGCAATCCTCTTGCCTCAGCCTCCCAAGTAGCTGGGATTACAGACGTGTGCCAGTATGCCTGGCTAATTTTTGTACTTTAAGTAGAGATGGGGTTTCGCCATGTTGGCCAGGCTGGTCTCAAACTCCTGACCTTAGGTGATCTGCTCTCCTGGCTTTCCGAAGTGCTGGGATTATAGGCATGAGCCACTGTGCCCGGCCAGTAAATTTTATGTTACATGTTTTTTACCACAATAATTTTTTTAAAGTGTTAAGTGAGGTGAAAGGCAGATTTCAGTGAGGATGTCAACCTCTAGAAGCAGAGTTTCCAGAGTCTTGGAAGTAATATTTCTGGGGTACTTTAGGCTACTCAGACCATGTTTAGAGTATTCTGTCTTATTTTGGACACGATGGCCTTGGACTATGGCTGAAAGACATGTCAGTCTTGGCTATGCCTTCTAGTATAACATAGAACAAGTACACTCTGCCATGACATGAGATTCCTTCTAAAAGTTTCACTTGACAAATACTAATTGAGAATGCCATAAAGTGCACTAGATGCTAGAAAGCAGCTATCATGAACTTCAGCTTCAAAAAGGCAGTGAACCTGAGCAGAAGCCTTATTTGGGTGTTTCTATCTCGAAACGTTCTTGATGGCCTTAGCCACAAGATGGCGCATGTAGACCATTTCCACACTTGCGGCTCAGGCCGGTGGATTCTTGCGGGGACATAAGTTCTCAAGCGCTTATGCAGCATCGTCTTCCCTGGGCTTCTGTTTTGTTACCTTCTCAATGAGTCATATCTGAGAAGCTTGGTTTGGGCAGAAATAATATCCTGCTTACCTCCTTTGAACAAGTACTCAAAGGTGGATATTACAATAACACACTTGCTATACCTAATAATATAACAAGACTCTCCTTTGAATATGAATCAGAGGAGTGCTTCTGTGGCAATCTATATCCCGTCAATTTACAAACCGAGTGATTGCAAGAATAAATAAATCCTGCATGGGCCCAAATGTTAATCTTTGCTAAAGAAATATGTCTGTGGACATTACAGAGGAATCATGCCGTTCTTAAATCTACTCACACCCTGCTTCTGCAAATACTTACGTATCTGACTTGTTTTAAGGTATTTCAAAGACAAAAGAGAGGCAAGAAATAAATGCTCACACATTTTGAAGTATTCCATGAACAAATGAATTATGTGACCTTCTGACTCCCAGTGAATCTAAATTTTTCTCATTCTTCTTGCTTAGACCAAAAGCACATATCCCCTCCCAGGTGAGGGCGCAGCATTTAGGATGACACTCTTCTTTTGCTAGGGATGGGAGGGAGAGAAAGAAATGCTCTAGGGGGCCATGGCCTCCCTCTGAGACCTAAAGGGAGGAGGGAAGATTTTTTTCTTCTCCCATTTGGTCAAAGGTCAGCCAGAGAAGCCACCCTGAGCCAAGACCTCAGCAGGCCTGCAGCACTGCTGCTCCTCCATCATCCTTGGAGCTGCCTGCCCACTGCTACAGCAGGGAGCTGGCCGGGCCCCAGCCTGCTGTGAACACAGAGCCAGGCTGTTACAGCTGGATGCAGAAGGGAAGCACCCCCAAGGAGGCCACGACAAAATGTAGGGCCCAAGGAATCTTCAGCATTCATGCCGGCCAGAAAACTGGGGAGGATCAGAGGCCCCCAAAGAAATGTGTGTCAGGAACCTACTGGGATACCATGTTGTATTTGGAGGCAGGAGGTGGGAACGCTGGTAGCTGTCATAAATCTTGCCAATGGCAAATTTCCTGAATTCTTCAAAGCATCAAGGATGCTGGCCTGCAGTAGGAACGTAGAACAGAAAGCCTTGTAAGGTAAGGGGTTGGTGAGCTTGTAATTCTGGGGTTTGGTCATTCTCACACCAGAGTGTGCACAAGTTGCTGAGAACCACGCAACAGCCCTCCCCAGCCTTTTCCAAGTTTTGCTGCTTGCCTTTGGCCTAATGAGCCAAATTCAGACTGCATATCCCCAATGCAGCTTCTACTGACAGACAAGGGTTTGGCAAGAAGCTGGAGTGCAGCTTGATTGCAGATAATGAGTGTGTTCAGCAGAGATGATGAGCACTTGGGACACAGGCCTCTACCTCAGCAACGAGTCTGGCTGGGAGATGGAAGAGGATAGGTGTGCGCGAGCAGCTGGAGGCGCCGAAGAGGAAAGGCCCACTACTCTGCTGCAGCCCTCTGGCTCATGTAACGGCTCATTAACAGCAGAGGCTGAGGCTTCCTTTTCCTCTTTCCACAAAAGACATAGCAATAAAAGCAGGAACAGGCTGCAAACTCAGTCATTTTCAAAGACTCATGGCATGTGAGATTGGGAGGAGGGTGATCAGCTGTGGCCACACAGATGGGCACAGAGGCCCTGACTGGTGCTAGGATTTGGCTGTAGTTACACACGTTAGTGGTGGAGAGGGGCAGTTCCCTCAGGCCTTCCACCTCCCAGCCCAGGACACTCTGGACAGGAAATCTCCCCCTCTCTTCCCAGCCCTGTATGTCCTCACCCCAAGAGGGTGCAACACTTCCTCAAGTTCCTAGAGGTGACTCCCTGCTGGCCCATTGGCTAGACTCTGGACAGATATAGAGGAAAGATAATAAACTAATCCAAAACTGAGGTCATTGCTTGCTTAGTTAATATAGGGATAATTAAACAGCATTTAAAGAAAATGGTTTAGCTGTATAAGCGAACATTTCCTTGTATTTAAAAAGAAGCAAGAAACATAGTTTTCTGAGGTCTCTACTTAAGAATCTTATTATTGGGCCGGGCACGGTGGCTCACGCCTGTAATCCCAGCACTTTGGGAGCCTGAGGCAGGTCGATCACAAGGTCAGGAGTTCAAGACCAGACTGGCCAAGATAGTGAAACCCCATCTCTACTAAAAATACAAAAATTAGCCAGGTGTGGTGGCGGATGCCTGTAATCCTAGCTACTCAGGAGGCTGAGGCAGAGAATTGTTTGAACCTGGGAGGCGGAGGTTGCAGTGAGCTAAGATCTCGACACCGCACTCCAGCATGGGCGATAGAGTGAGACTCCGTCTCAAAAAAAAAAAAAAAAAAAAGAATCTTTTTATTCCCTCAATGCTAAACCTAAACCTTCCCCTGACCAGTCTTTTGTAGGAAGCCTACACTTTTCCTACTCTGTTCACTTGCCAAGCAGCATATGGAGCCCTAGAATATTCTTGTTTTCACATAGGTTTTATCTTACATTTCCAACTACATTATTTGCTCTGTGAGGATAAGAGCCTTGTTATATGCTCTATGTCTTAATGAAAACATCTAATAAAACATAATTGATAATTCTGTGCATGACAGGCAGGCAGGCAGGGCAAGGGAGCAGGGTAGGACCCAGCACTGCTCACCAAAACGTAGGTATTCCTCCTGACCCTGGACAGGCAGAGCGAAGCTCGGAGAAAACCACATAAGCCCTCAGAAACATAGTTGAAGGCATGAAGTAAGCACTGAAGCAGACCATATGGAAAATAATGTCTATTTTTCAAAAGTATTTAAAATAGAGAATGCAGAACAAAAGAAGATGTTTATGGCAATATGTTTCTTGTGTATACCTAAGACATAATTTGTTGACAAAGATTAAAGTCCCTTAATGGTCTTAAGGCAATGAATATGCTTTATATCCAAAAAGAATAAGAATTTTAATTCCACCTTCTATTTCTACAAAAACTGTACTGGCTGATAAGTGATGGCCCCCAGTTTTCATCGCAGCTAAATGGGAATGTCTCATTTATGGGCTATTCTGAATAAATTAGCTGGGAGTTTTTTTAAGTATCAAAAATACCAAGAGGTCTAACCCATATACTAGTGAAAAAGTAGAATTTTATACATCTGCTGAATCTGAAGGCTCTGTGATTCTCCTATCTCACGGTATTTAACTCCTACATTTTATAAAGAATTCAATGACATCTAGAATCTTTAAATTTATAAATACCTATCATTAAATCTGGTTCAGATAATAATAGAACCAAAGCATATAATGCCATGTCTATTCACGCCCTCACATTTCACTGATACTTTCTTCAGCTAATTAAATTTATTTATTTGTATTATTTTATTTTATTTTATTTATTCATTTTTTTTTTTTGAGACAGTCTTGCTCTGTCACCCAGGCTGGAGTGCAGTGGCACGATCTCGGCTCATTGCAACCTCTGCCCCCTGGCTTCAAGCGATTCTACTGCCTCAGCTTCCTGAGTAACTAGAATTACAGGTGTGTACCACCATGCCCAGCTAATTTTTGTATTTTTAGCAGAAATGAGGTTTCACCATGTTGACCAGGCTAGTCTTGAACTCCTGACTTCAGGTGATCCACTCACCTTGGCCTCCTCAAGTGCTAGGATTACAGGCACCATTTCCAGCCAGCTCATTAAATTTAAAAATAAGTTTTCAAGATTAGCAACACCTTTAGAACTCATCTAAAAATCTAGTCCTTTGTTCACATCTAAATGCATACGCTGCCGGTGCCAAATGATGGTGATTAACCCCTGGCTGATATTTTCTGTGAAACAAATTGGTATTTTCAAGACAATTTCCTAGTGAGAAAATGTCCACATAAACAAAATTGCATTTTGATCAAATCCCCATGTTGGTCATCTTGGCAAAGCCCTCAAAGACCATGGCAAAACGGCCATGACTGCAACTCCTGACCTCAGCCTTTCG
Source organism: Papio anubis (assembly GCF_008728515.1). Taxonomy (NCBI): domain Eukaryota; kingdom Metazoa; phylum Chordata; class Mammalia; order Primates; family Cercopithecidae; genus Papio; species Papio anubis. The sequence continues at coordinate 35,870,350 of NC_044985.1, forward strand.
GGCCCTTTGGGAGCAGACTCCGCACACTCCACAGGTGAGAACACCATTAGGCCATTAGGATTTCAACCTCGGATAAAGCTCTTCCTCCTGTTTCTCCCCACAAACTTTTGGCACTCAATATAATGATTGTGAGACACTAAGAAAGACAAATGATTTTTTTCTCTCCCATTTGGTAATCCCAAAGTATTACTTTATTCCCCTTTGGAACTTTTCACTGCAGAATCCTTTGTGCATAGAGAGGTCTGTGTTCTTAGGCTCAAGGAGCTGTTTAATAAACCATGAATTTAGAAGTCATCATCATGTTTTAGTTGCATAAGCTCAGTACTTATGGGAAACATTTCTGGAGGAAGGTAAAGGGCAATCTGTAATGGGGGCTATAAATTTCTGTTTAAATTTGCCACGAGTGATTAAATCCAGTTAAAATAATAATAATATGACAGTGGGAAGAAACATGGAAGGTGGGCAGTTGGCCAGGCCAGGGGCTGAAGGGACATTAGTGCTGGTTATGAGAGTTTACTAAAATCATTACCATGAAAGGTCTGAGTTTGGATAGGAGACTGGGGCACAGCAACTACAGGAAGAAAGAAGCATCTGGACAAATCAGTCCATCACCAAAAGACCTGGAGATTATATTGCCGGAGACGTCTTAGAAGTCCTCTGATTTTCTAAGGAAAGCTGAATTTTAAAAGAACGGCTTTAGGTATGACTTCTCTTTCTTCTCCCAAAACCATCTAAAAGGGAGATACTTTGCAAGTGATTAAAAGATAGTGTTCTGTCTAGCACTATGGCAAGTAACATCCATGTAGAAGACAGAAGGCCCTGCATGAGCACTAATTCCCCCGTTACTTCCACCAGAACACAAACCCAAAGAGGGCAGAGCCTCTGTCCTGCTCACCCCATCATTCCCAGCACTTGGCATAACGCCCAGCACATAGGAGGTGTTCAATAAATCGTTGAAGGAGTGAAAGAATGAGCAAACTACGTGATCTTTCAGTCTGCCACAATTCTAGCCAAATCTCATCCTAAATGCAGAGCTGGAATGGGCCATGCTGGGAAGCAACGCTCTATCTCCCCAGTGCCCAGGGTCAGGTCAATGACTCTGTACGGGACGAACTCCCAGAAGCTTCCAAACTAATTGCTACGAGGCACGGTGAGAAAGCCATAATGCCATTTTTTAGGTTCCCCTACTAACTAATATAGGGTCACCAGCAAGGCCTCAAACAGCATCTTGCTCCTCTTTCCATGTAACCCTAGGAACACTTTCCAATTCCATTTCCTTTCATCCATCTGCTCCCTCCCCAGGCCTGGTTCTCATATGTTGTAGCTTGCCAGGGGGTTGGACCATATTTCTTGGAGCCTCAATTCTCTACTTCTTCAGGCTCCTGCTTAACAAAGGTCCGGACCTCTCGGGCCTCTGAGGATCCCCGAGTGCGTCCTGCAGACCTGGCAAGTTACTCTTGGAAGTCAGGTTGAAGTCAAAGCAGCTAGACTAGCAGTACCATTGACCCAAATCACCAGTTAAATTTACTACATTATTTACTGCTCATGTTGTGTGGCCATCTGCTGATAGCAGATAATCATTTTAAAAAAATGATCAAAAAAAGAAAAATAGCATTTTATATCTTATGTTTCCCCTTCTGGCTGAAAGTGTTGTTAATTTTATTTTTGTTTTTTTAGAGATGTTTTCAGAAGGCTTTGAACCAGAGCAACTCCATCTTGAATAGGAGCTGGGTAAAATAAGGCTGAGACCTACTGGGCTGCATTCCCAGGAGGGTAGGCATTCTTAGTTATAGGATAAGATAAGAGGTTGGCACAAGATACAGGTCACAAAGACCTTGCTGATAAAACAGCATGCAGGCATGATCATAGCTCACTGCCACCTCAAATTTCTGGGCTCAGGGATCCTCCCACCTCAGCCTCCGTAATGGCTAGGACGGCAGGCGTACACCACCGTGCCTGCATAATTTTTTAATTTTTTTGTAGAGATGGGGTCTTGCCATCTCCAGGCTGGTCTCAAACTCCTGGGCTCAAATGATCCTCCTGCCTCAGCCTCCCAAAGTGCTGGGATTATGTGTGTGAGCCACCGTGCTTGTCCCAGTTTTTTTTTTACCTTCACACTTATAACTAAAAGTGAGAGGGACTAGGTGTGTGTATACACATATACATACATACATACATACATATACATATGTACACCTGCTTGGGTTTTATAACATATTTGTGGCAAGATGTCTCAAATGCACTTATTTATCTTGTTAAATAAATTGACTGATAGAAACTTACTCACTTTTCAAGTATTAAATTGTTCAACTGAGCAACATCATTCTTCAAATGTTAAATTGTTAAATTGAGAGGGCTTCTTTTCCAGGCTTTACAAACATTTGATTCAATCAGATTTTAGCTAATAAAAAAACCAACAGCTCCGGGCTGGATGGCACACACTTCTAGTCCCAGTTACTCAGGAGACCAAGGTGAGAGGATCGCTTGGGGCAAGGAGTTCAAGGCTGGCCTGGGCAACTCAGCAAGACCCTGTCTCTTAAAAAGAGTTTTTCAAAATCTTTCAAAAACCAATAGAATTACAAGAAAAAAAATCAAACTAGATTACAGATGTAAAATATACTAAAAACAAAACATGCTTCTTTCTTTGAAGCATGGAGAATATCTAAGATTACATCAAACACAAATGCACTTCTTTTAAAATAAATTTTTTTAATTTAAATTTTATTTTATTTATTTATTTATTTTTGAGACAGAGTCTTGCTCTGTGGTCCAGGCTGGAGTGCAGTGGCACAGTCTTGGCTCACTGCAACCTCTGCCTCCCAGGTTCAAGCAATTCTCCTGCCTCAGTCTCCTGAGGAGCTGGGATTACAGGCGTGCACCACCATGCCCGGCTAATTTTCGTATTTTTAGTAGAGATGGGGTTTCACCATGTTGGTCAGGATGGTCTGGAATTCCTGACCTTGTGATCCGCCTGCCTCGGCCTCCCAAAGTGCTGGGATTACAGGCATGAGCCACCACGCCCGGCCTTAAAACACATTATTAAAGGGAAATTTTCTATATAAAATCTATAATAGAGTGGAGAAATCACTATTACTCCCAAGTAGCGAACTTATCAAGCACATCCTAATAATTAAAAACATTTAAAGGCCACATACAAATTAAAACAACTTAAAATGAACTACGTCCAACATTTTCCATCCCACACCCTTTGCTTGGGTCATTTTCTCTGGCTGGAATGAGTTTTCCCTCATCTTTGCCATCCTTTCATGAGCCTGGCCACCACAGCAGGTCCACAGCCTGACTCGCTCAACTGCTACCGTGGGTCTCGTCTCCAATAAGAGACCATGAAAAACCCAAGGCCAGTTTTATTCTTCGAAATTTCCAGAGCATTTTACACCCAAAAAGTTAACAATAATAAAAGTCTGCTAAACTGAATTGGCAGGGGAAAGAGAAGATGGGGAAGAGATGGTGGGGTCGGGGGGCGGGGTAAAGAGATTTAGTGGAGAGAAAGGAGGATGTGAAGCAAGAGCATGAGATGATATTGTTCTGGCTTAGGATTTCAAGCCAGAAAAAATGATTGCCACCACATAACTATGTCTAGCACGTATAACTAGATAAATACATGTGTATATGTATGGATATGGAGAGGCATCATTTGCCAATTTTTTTCATGCTTTCACATGCAGATATGCTTTTAAAGATAAGGACTGGAAACATACCAGTGTTTACAGTAGCATCAGTCACAGTAGCCAAAAGGCAGAAACAGTCCAGGTGTCCATCAATAGAGGAGTAGCTAAAGACAATGTGGTATGTACATACAACAGAATATTATCCAGCTTTAAAAAGGAAAGAAATCCTGTCTCATGTTATGACATGGATGAACCTTGAGGATATGATGCGAAGTGAAATAAGCAGTCACAAAAGGAAAAATATTGTGTGATTCCATTTATATGAGCTACCTACAGTAGTCAAATTCATGGAGAGAGAAAGTAGAAGAGTGGTCACCAGGAGCTGGGAGGAAGAGCAAAAATTCTGCATCTAATGTACTTCGTGCCACTGAATTGCATACTTAAAAATGGTGAAAATGGTAAATGTTATGTATATTTTACCACATTTTTTTAAAAAAGATAAGGATTGAAAAGGTGGATCAAAGTACACCCTCAAAGTCTTATAAGCAGCCTCTTCTCCCTCTCTCTCACACACAACCTGCAAGAGCACAGACTGGAATTCCCAGTCCTGTGGTTCCAAGAGAGTTCAGATGGTACCTTATGCATAGCTGTGCACCCACAGCTCTAAATACAGTGACTCGCAGCTAGCAGGGATTCATTAAACATTTGCAGATTCATTGAAAAGGAAAAAAACACAAGTAATGAACAGTTGGAAAGATTTTTTTTTTAGAACATAGCTTGAAATAGAGGGGATAAAAAGTTCTGATAAATGAGCTAGAATGTAGGCAGATTGGAAATCAACAAGTCTCGGTCTTTAGAGTAACTGAGAATCAATGGAAGGATGAAAAACTTTTTCTTTAATAACAACCTCCATTATAATAGGAGAAAAAATAAATTGACCGTATAGAAATAAAATCAACATGAGTTAGCTTTTTAAATAAACTAGAACAAAAATGAGTTATTAAGAAGGAAGTGGCAATTACTTTACCTGGAAACTTTGATTATATAACAGTATATTTTTATACCATATGGATTGTCCATTCAGGGGAGGCTAGAACGGCCCAGAACACGTAGCACCCCTTTTCTCATATGTGAGCGCAGGCAGAAACATCACCAAAATTCCTTCCTGGAAAAAGACAGCTTGTTAGAAACACAAATGCACGCTGTGGCTCGGGGAAGGTAAAAAGAGGTTAAAGTACGAAAATGTGAAAGCAGCACCTTTGGCCTAGAGCAATTTCATAGAACAATCACTAAGATGATAATCTCTCTATAAATTCTCCCCTACAGCTATGGCTGCTTTAAACTTGACTGCTGCAAACAGGAGAATCTAGTTTGCCTTTTATAAAATCTCTCTCTCCTCCTTCCATCTCACGCTCATTTCCTTTCTGGTTTAATTCTCCACCATGACTACTCACAGAGTTCTATCCGTTCAGCACTACACTTCGACCACTGGAAGTCCACATCTAAGAGAGTCCTTATTTCTGCCCTTTTAAGATGTCGCCCTAAGCAGAGGAGAAGCAGGTAAGCTATGCCTGTTGGGCTGTAGCCAGGGGAAAGGAGATGAGAATTCTGCCTGTTTTTCAGCAAACTTTGACTTTTTAAATTAATTAACCCTGAAATTCTGGGTTATCATTTCAGGCAGCTTGTCCAAGCTCAAATATCTGCACTAAACTGTCCCCAGGCGCTACCACCCAGTTAGGAAAAAGGGTCTCTGACTATCCTGGGCCATGAGTACTGAACTTTCACTAAGAAAAGATTCAGGTAAAGCAAAATTTCTTCACCTCAACATTATTGAGATGGAGCAGGGATCCCTTTTAGGGGCCTCCCCAGCTTCCTCTCAGCCTGAAAATAAAGAAAAATTTGAGTTCCTTCAAGGGAAATTCTGGGTACCTAGCTAGCCAGGCAGCCAGCAACTAAGGAAATGAATAAATAACCTGCTAAGCAAGAAGGTAATAACAGCTTAACAATAGTCACCCAAGTACATCAGAGTCACGAGATGTTTGGTTCCCTATAGAAACTAAAAATAACATCTTGACATATGTCCCTGAGTCGTTTTTCAGAAAACTGAACCCTTACCAGATGGAAAATATCAACCACTATCACACAGACCTCAAATAAGGGGGAAATGAAGACTGAACTCTGAGGACAGTTCTTTGTTGTAAATTTCTTCCTGAGGGGCCTAGAGAGAGCCACGCCCGCAGGCAAAACCTTGACATTTGTTCCTGCTGACCCCAAGTTTTCAGATGAATTCTTACTTCCTTAACCAACTGCAAATCAAAAAATCTTCGAATCCACACAGGACCTGTAACCCTCACTTCAAGATATCCCATCTTTTTGGGCCAAACCAGTGTACAATCCCCATGTATTGATTTACGATTATGCTTTTAACTTCTGCTCTCTTGAAATGAACCCCTGCCTTTAAAACCCCTCAGTTGTAGCCAGGTGCAGTGGCTCACGCCTGTAATCCCAGCACTTTGAGAGGCCAAGGAAGTCTGATCACTTGAGGTCAGGAGTTCAAGACCAGCCTGACCAACATAGTAAAACCCTATCTCTACTAAAAATACAAAAATTAGCTGGGCATGGTGGCAGGCACCTGTAATTTTAGCTACTCGGGAGTCTGAGGCAGGTGAATCACTTGAACCTGGGAAGTGGAGATTGTAGTGAGCTGAGAATGAGCCACTCCATTCCAGCCTGGGTGACAAGGCAAGACTCTGTTTCAAAAACAAAACAAAACAAAACATCTCTTGCTTGTAAGCCATTGGAGAGTTTGGGTCTTAAGCATTCGCTGCTCAGTTCTCTTTGTTTGGCCCTGCCACAAACGCCTAACTTTCTCTCCCTGCAAATCCCAGTATCAGTGCTTGGATTTTTGTGTATGCCAGGCGAAAGTACCCAAGTTCAGTTGGGTAACACTGCTGACATCCTGGACCAGATGACTCTTTGTTATGGGGGGCTGTCTGTGCATTGGAGAATGTCTGACAGCATCCCTGGTCTCTACCCACTAGATGCTAGTAGCATCCATATCCATATACCACCCATACACCATATCACAGCTGCCCCGGACGGATGACTTTCCAAAGTGACATACTGTGCTGGGCCTGCTGCCTGTCATGTAAAGATGAGGAAAGAAAGTTTCTGGGTTCTCCCACACCTAATTCAGCCCGCACTTTGTCTTCCATCCTTTTGTAACAACAAAAAATGCCTCCAGACATTACCAAAATCTAGATGTAACAACAAAAAACGCCTCCAGACATTACCAAAACTTCCCTGGGGGGCAAAATCATCCCAGCTGAGAACCAGTGGGTTAAAGTGAGATTCCACCCTGCTGCCCACTGCCATTGGAAACTTCCATCTGAATGCTCTTCACCCATCCCCACCTGCATTATTGCAGATAACATGTGTTAGATCCAGAAGGGGCCATCAGCAGGTGGCCAAGCAGAATCCAAGGGAGAAAGAGAATCTGTCCAATAGGTAACCAACTGGCCTCCACTTCATGCCCACAGTAAAAGGGAGAGAATAAAAAGTACCTGCAACACCTGTCTCCTGACGACGAAAGAAGCTGGCAGAGCTAGCACTTTGTTGGCCACCTTGTCTCCCACCTTCTTCTTTGCCAGTGAGGATTTACCCAGGATGTGAGCAGCAGAGACAGCTCTCTACAGAGAGAAGTGTGTCCCTCAGGACCCAGCCTGCACCCATGGGATGGAAACTCCGCCCTCTAGTCCAGCCGTGCAATCCGCAGGTTATAGGACCTTGGGCAAGTCATTTAATTTTGCTGGATTTCTTTTTCTTCAGCTGTAAAGTGAAAGAGCCAAATCTTAGCCCTTCTCTGAGGTTGCTTCTAGATCTAAAGTACTACTATTTTAGGGACCAACTGTTGGGGAGGGTAAAAGAAAGAAGAGAGCAGATGGAGGCAGAAGAACCAAAGAAAGCACTGGAACACTCAGGTGACTGTATGGTGTGCACAAGAGAGGGTATGAGCTAGGTTTTTAAGAGAAGTCCGCAAGCTCCAGGCTGTTGGCAACAATCAATTGTAATTTCTAGGATAAAGAAGGAAGAATACATGAGCGGTAGCTTTGTATGTTTTTCAGCACTCCCTATATCTTTACCCATCATAACTTGTTTTCCTGTTCATACCTTGATACCATTCTCTCCTCTATTTGCATTCTCTCTCTCTTTTTATTTTATTTTATTTTATTTTTATTTTGAGTCTCACTCTGTTGCCCAGGCTGGAGTGCAGTGGCACAATCTCGGCTCACTGCAACCTCCACCTCCCAGGTTCAAGCGATTTTCTTGCCTCAGCCACCTGGGTAGCTGGGGTTACAGGTGCATGCCACCAGTACCGGCTAATTTTTGTATTTTCAGTAGAGATGGGGTTTTGCCATGTTGGCCAGGCTGGTCTGGAACTCCTGACCTCAAGTGCTCTGCCTGCCTCAGCCTCCCAAAGAGCTGGGATTACAGGTGTGAGCCACTGCACCCAGCCTGCATTCTCTTTCCCTCTCGTTTCACAACTGTATTTCTCCTTCTTCTCCTTATTCTTTTTTCAGATCCCTTAATTTCTTCTCATTCATTATAATGATTATTTTTCTGTGGCTCTCTTGCTCACTCTCTCTTTCCTTCTTTCCTTTTTTTCTTCTCCGTCCCTCATTTTCTCTCTCCCTAACCTTCTTCACCATAAGAAGGAAGTGGGTCACCAGCCACAGCCCTAGATTCTGTCTCCCTGTAATATCCAAATCTATAGAAAGAAAGGCTGTGTTCTAAAGCATGACTCTTCCACATGGAGCAGCAAGGGCTTACACAGGTGCCCAGGTGACAAGCTAACTTCCTCTTTTAGGCTATGAATTAATAAACCAATAAAAGGACCCATTTCATTCCTTTTAGAGGATTCAAGTTAAGATCATGTTGGTTTGACTAGTGACTGTCATTAACCTATGGTGAGGAACTTCTACTAAGGGCCAAATGTGTCATCTTGTCTGCAAGGCAACTGCATCTCAACCAACCAGGCCACAGTATGGAGGTGGGACACCCACATGTTTTAATCTGGTCTGCAGAATTCCAGCATGGGCCAGTCTGCTGGGTGGATGTATCTTGGCCAAGCTGGCATCAACAAGTTGGGTGAAAGCCACAGGTTTTTTGTGGAACACCATATCACAGCTGCCCCGGACGGATGACATACTGTGCTGGGCCTGCTGCCTGTCATGTAAAGACGAGGAAAGAAAGTTTCCAGGTTCTCCCACACCCAATTCAGCCCGCACTTTGCCTTCTATCCTTTTGGCACACTGGCTGGTCAGAAATGTGATCATTTGCTATTGATGAAGTGGACACAACCTCTAAAACAGAGCTCTTTGGAATGCTGGACATAAGAGGAGGGCAAATCACCCACTAGATTTACTCTAAATGAGCCACATCAAATGGAACATGAACAAGAACCTCTAATCAGTCGCAATCAAACGAAAAGAGACTTCCTGGAGAGTAACAGCCAGATGGGAAGTTAAAGTTGTTCAGACCATTAACATTCCACTAATGCTCACTGCTTTTTTAACAAGCAAATGGAGCCACGTTTGGTAGAGGAAAGGAAAATGCAAGACCAGTGCAGTGGCTCACAGCTGCAATCCCAGCTCTTTGGGAAGCCAAGGTAGGAGGATCACTTAACCCTTGAAGCTTGAGGCTGCAGTGAGCCATGATTGTGCCATTGCACTCCAGCCTGTGTGACAGAGCAAGACCCTGTCTCTAAAAAAAAAAATATTTTTTTAATGCAGGCATATCCACTTTTTGGGGGTTTTCTGTTTGTTTGTTTGTTTGTTTTGATGTAGCAGGACAAGCTGCAGACAAAACCCCTCAGACACCGAGTTAAAGAAGGAAGGGCTTTATTCGGCCAGGAGCTTCGGCAAGATGCACATCTCCAACAACCGAGCTCCCAGAGTGAGCAATTCCTGTCCCTTTTAAGGGCTCACAACTCTAAGGGGGTCCACGTGAGAGGGTCACGATCGATTGAGCAAGCAGCGGGTACGTGACTGGGGGCTGCCTGCACCAATAATTAGAACGGAACACAACAGACAGGGATCTTCACGGTGCTTTTTTAATGCAAATAACCAGTTAGGTCAGGGGTAGATCTTTAACCCCCAGGCCCAGGGTGTGGCACCAGGCTGTCTGCTTGTGGATTTCATTTCTGCCTTTTAGTTTTTACTTCTTCTTTCTATGGAGGCAGAAATTGGGCATAAGACAATATGAGGGGTGGTCTCCTTCCTTATTGAAACAGAGTCTCACTTTGTCACCCAGGCTGGAGTGCAGTGGCACGATCTTGGCTCACTGTAGCCTCGACCTCCCGGGTTCAAGCGATCCTTCTGCCTCAGGTCCCCAGGTAGCTGGGACTACAGATGCACATCACCACATCCAGCTAATTTTTTTTTTATAGACACAGGGTTTCACCATGTTACCCAGGCTGGTCTTGAATTCTTGAGCTTAAGTGATCTGCCCACCTTGGTCTCCCAAGTGCTGAGATTACAGTCTGAGCCACTGGGCCCAGCCCACACCCACTCTTCCTAAAACAACACCACCAACAACAGAAAAAAACCCTCAAAAACCACACACAATGACCTAATGGAGAGACACACGACTGGTGAAGAAATTTACCCAGGGAGGTCCTTTTCCTCAACCACCCCCCATCCCTACCCAGCAGCCCAGCTTTCCCTTTGGCTTTTTACTATCAACTTTTTTTTTAACAGTATTATTGAAATATAATTCACATACCATTCAATTCACCCATTTAAAGTGCACAATTCAATGGTTTTAGTATATTCAGAGTTGTGCTGCAACTATCACCACAACCAGTTTTAGATTATTTTCATTATCCCAAAGAGAAACACTTGCTATGGACTGAATGTGTCCCCACAAAATTCATACGTTAAGCCCTAATCCCCAGTGTGATGGCATTTGAAGATGGAGCTCTCGGGAGGTGATCAGGTCACAAGGGTGAAGCCCTCCTGATGGGGTTAGTGCCCTTCTAAGAAGAGACAGGAGAGGGCTTGCTTCCTGTCTCTGCTCTCGGCCATGTGAGGATGTGAAGGTACAAGAAGACAGTTGTCTGCAAACTGAGAAGAGGGCTTTCAACAAGAACCCAACCATGCTGGTACCAGTATCTTGGACTTTCAGCCTCCAGAACTTTGAAAAGTAACTTTCTGTTGTTAAGCCACCCATCTATGGTAATTTGTCATGGCAGCCAGAGCAAACTAAAACAACTCTGCTCCCTTTAGCAGGCACTCTCCAATCCCTCCACTCCCCCTACCGTGGCAATTACGAACCACTCTGTCTCTATAAATATGCCTAGACTAGACTCTTCCTATAAAGGGTAACAGATAATATGTAGTTTTTGTAGTTTATGTAGTTTAAACTACATATAATATGTAGTTTTTCATAATACGAAGCCCTCTTATATCTGGCTTCTTTCAGACATAATGTTAGCATCATATTTTCAAGGTTCACACATATTGTAGCACATTATCAGTACAGATGCTCCTCCACTTATGGCGGGGTTACATCCCATTGAAAATATCATAAATTGAAGATGCATTTAACACATCCAACCTACTGAACATCATAGCTTAGTCTAGCCTACCTTAAATGTGCTCAGAATACATATGTTAGCCTACAGTTGGGCAAAATCATTTTAACCCAAAACCTATTTTATAATAAAGTATTGAATGTCTTGTGTAATTTATTGAATACTGTACTAAAAGTGAAAATCAGATCATTCACATTATCTCCTTTTGTTTTTTGAGACAGAGTCTCACTCTGTCACCCAGGCTGGAGTACAGTGGTGTGATCTCAGCTCACTGTAACCTCCACCTCCCAGGTTCAAGCAATTCTCGTGCCACAGCCTCCTAAGTAGCCGGGACTACAGGCGTACACCACCACACCCGGCTAATTTTTGTATTTTAAGTAGAGACAGGGTTTTGCCACGTTGGCCAGGCTGGCCTTGAATTCCTGACCTCAGGTGATCTGCCCGCCTTGGCCTCCCAAAGTGCTGGGATTTCACGCATGAGCCACTGTGCCTGGCTATTCACACCATCTTAAAGTTAAACCATTTTAAGTCAGGGCCCCTCTGTACTTCATTCCTTGTTATTGCCAAATAATATTCCATTGTATAGAAATACCATATGTGGGCCGGGAGTGGTGGCTCACGCCTGTAATCCCAGCACTTTGGGGGTCCAAGGCAGACAGATCACGGGGTCTGGAATTCAAGCCTACCCTGGCCAACATAGTGAAACCCCATCTCCACTAAAAATACAAAAAAACATGAGCTGGGCGTGGTGGTGGGCACCTGTTGTCCCAGCTAGTTGGGAGGCTGAAGCAGGAGAATCACTTGAACCTGGGAGGTGGAGGTTGCAGTGAGCCAAGATCGCACGACTGAAAACAAGCTGGGGTGAAAAAAAAAAAAAAAAAAAAAAAAAAAAAAAAAAAAAATGCCATATGTGATAGTGAGAGATAATAAAAGACATATTTGGTCTCTGCATCTAATTCCTGGCACATAGCTCCTAAAGCCTTTGGAATCTCTAGAACTCTGGGTCTATAGTTTTGAGTATAAAAAAGATATTCAAAAGTGAATATCTGATGGCTGAGAGCCCCTAGGTAGCTTCAGGAAGGGGGCTGGTCAGGAAAGACCAGGACATGACTAGCGGCCTGTAACTTTCAACCTCACCCTCAACCTCTGGGAAGGGAACAGGAGCTGTAGGTTGAGTTGATCACTAATGGCCAGTGATGCACTCAATCATACCTACTTAATGAAGCTCCATAAAAAACCAAAGGGCAGGGTTTGGAGAGCTTTTGGATTGCTGAGTTAGTGCCTGGAGGGTGACACGCCTGAAGAGGGCATGGAAGCCCCATGTTCCGCACCCATCCAACTAGCAGTTCGACTGTATCCTTAAAATATTCTTTATAATTAACCAGTAAATGTAAGTGTTTCCCTGGGTTCTGTGATCTGCTCTAGCAATTTTTTTTTTTTTTAAACAGGGTCTTGATCTGTCACCCAGGCTAGAGTGCAGTGGTGTGATCACAGCTCACTGCAGCCTCGACCTCCTGAACTCAAGAGATCCTCCCACCTCAACCTCCAGACTAGGTGGCACTACAGGCACATGCCACCATGCTCAGCTAATTTTTCAATTTTTTGTAGAGATAGAGTCTCACTATGTTGCCCAGGCCTGTCTCCAACTCCTGGGCCCAAGCAATCCTCCTGCCTCAGCCTCCCAAAAGTGCTAGGATTACAGGCATGAGCCACCACACCTGGCCCTGCTCCAGCAAATTAACTGAACCCAAAAAGAGGGTCATGGGAATCCCTCAGTTAGAAGTACAGGTAACAATCTATTACTTGCGATTGGCATCTGAAATTGGGGGAGTAGTGTTGACTGAGTCCTCAACGTGTGGGATCTATCTTGTCTTCAAGTAGTTAGTGTCAGAACTGAGTAAAATTATAGGATACCCAGTTTGCATCTGCTGGAGAATTGTTTGGTGTGTGGAGAAAACCCTATACACTTTAGAAGTATTGTGTTGAGTGACTGTATGAGAGTAGAGGAGAAAAATTGTTTATTTTTTCTTCAGACCATATTTTACTGATCCACTCATCAACTGATGGCCATTTGGGTTGTTTCTATTCATCTATTACGAATAATACTGCAATGAACATTCTTATATAGGCTTTTGTGTGGACATATGCCTTCATTTACCCTGCATATGTACCTAGTAGTGGAATTGTTGGGTCATAAGATAACTCTATATTTAACCTTTTCAGAAACTGCCAAACTTTTCCATGGTAGTTGCACCATTTTACATTCCTACCAGCAGTGTATGAGGATTCCAATGTCCCCATATTCTTGCCAAAAATTATCTGTCTTTTTTATTATAGTCATCCTAGTGGGTGTAAAGTGGCGTCTCATTGTGGTTTTGAATTGCATTTCCCCCTGGTGACTAATGATACTGAGCACTTTTTTTTAATGTGATTATTGGCCACTGGGGTATGTCTTCTCTGGAGAAATGTCTATTCCTATCCATTGTCTATTTTTGAAATGTCTTTTTTACTGAGTCTAAGAGTTCTTTATATATCCTAGACACAACCTTATCAGATATAAGATTTGCAAATATTTCCTTCCATTCTGTGGGTTGTCTTCTTTTTTTTTTTTAGACAGAGCCTTGCTCTGTCACCCAGGCTGTAGTGCAGTGGCACGATCTCAGCTCACTGCAACCTCTGCCTCCCAGGTTCAAGGGATTCTCATGCCTCAGCCTCCCAAGTAGCTGGGAAGACAGGCACATGCCACCACACTCAGCTAATTTTTGTATTTTTAGTAGAGACAGGGTTTCTCCATGTTGACCAGGCTGGTCTGGAATCCCTGACCTCAAGCGATCAGCCTGCCTTGGCCTCCCAAATTGCTGGGATTACAGGCGTGAATCCCATGCCCGGCCTTCTTCTTACTTTCTTGATAGTAACCTTTGAAGCACAGGAGTTTTTAATTTTGATGAGCTCCAAATTATCCATTTTCTTCTTTGGTTACTTGTACTTCCGTACCATATCTTAAGATCAACTTTAAACAAGATTTTTCAGCTTGTATTGTCAGTTGCAGGCATTGATTCTTTTCCACTTTAGCAATAGGGCCTCTCCTTACCCTGACTCACTCACTTATGGAGACACGGCAGACCACACAGCCCACAGGCAATGCAAGACATGAATGGATCTGCACACCCCACTGAGTCCTGCTGCGTTCTGATTATCACTTTGATTATTACTGAACACTCCGAAGTCTAGATAAGGCTTTTAAGCTTCTGGAGCCTTTCAGAATTGTTAATTAATCCTTAAAATAGCTTTGAAGGCTGATTTCCCTCCTGATTCTAAGAAGACAATTAAGAAGTTATTGCCAAGACAAATAACTTTCTTCAGAGGAACTCTAACCTCTGAAATTTTCGAACTTTGATTACTAAGGAGGAAGGAGACAGAAACCGGGCAAAGTGTGACAAAGAGCAGTCGAGGCACAGCAAGTGAGTGGTGACCAAAGCTCAATATGTTTATATCCTCACTCGCCTGTTACTATCATAACCTCCTCACATGGTTTCTACTCACCACCACACCCCTGTGACTACACTGAAGCCAGAAGGAAAATATTTAAAAATCTGGTTATACCAATTGGTTCATCAATACCTGCAAGATTTTTTAGAAATTAGAAATTTTCAGCCAGGTGCACTGGCTCACACCTGTAATCCCAGCACTTTGAAAGGCCGAGGCAGGTGGATCACAAGGTCAGGAGATCGAGACCATCCTGGCTAACACAGTGAAACCCCATCTCTACTAAAAATACAAAAAATTAGCCAGGTGTGGTGTTGGGGCCTGTAGTCCCAGCTACTTGGGAGGCTGAGGTAGGAGAATGGCGTGAACCCAGGAGGCGGAGCTTTCAGTGAGCTGAGATCACGCCACTGCACTCCAGCCTGGGTGACAAGAGTGAGACTCCGTCTCACAAAAAAAAAAAAAAAAAAGAAATTAGAAATTTTCCGAAATATCATACCCCCAAATGCTTCATCAACTCATCTGCTACAATTATCTCCCATGTTTCATACACTCAAGCCTCATCAACTTCCTTCAGGTTTACCAAAACAACTGCACCACTAGAAACTCCTTTGTTCGGGAAGGTACCTTCCTTCGCCTACTCACATGGGAAGACCCAGACATGTCACCCACTAGAGACGTCTTCCCAGCTTTGCTAGGCAATTAATAGACTACCTGTGTGTGATGCCCTTGGCATTTTCTTCACAGTTCTATTATTATTATAACCCAGATGGCAACTGGAATCATGCTGCCCTTTATGCTCCAGTTACCACTGGCTTGCACCACAACTCTACATCCTGTGGAAAATTTAGTACCTGTTCAAGATGTTTGAAATCCCTAGACAATAAGGCGAGAGTGGCGATTATCCTATGGATACTGTTACCTCCAACTTTCTGCCCTCATTGACTTCTTGTTCTCTGCTATGTGTCTTGTGACTATCCCTTACTTCTACAAACATAGACCTCAACTCCTTATGCTGATTTCCACTGAAAGCTCTGCTAGCAAGCCTCTAAGATGGCCCCCAAAGATCTCCACCTCCCAGTATTCCTAGTCATGTACAATCCTCTTCTCAGGAGTAACCAACAGAATATGGCAACATTGAGGGATGTCACTCCCCTGATCAATACAAAAGATTGTGATGGTCATCTTGCTATTAATAGCAGACTCTCTCTCACTGGCTGGAGGCCCATGTATTAATAGTAAGGAACTTAAGGTAGTCTCCTGTCAACAGCCAGCAAGGAACTGAGACCCTCAGTCCAACACACCTTAAGGAACTGAATGCTGTCACAATCCATGCAAATGAGCTGAGAAGCAGATCCTTCCCCACACAAATCCTCAGATGAGACCCCAGGTCTAGCTGACACCCTCATTTTAGCCTTGTGACTACAGGTGATACAGAGGACACAGCTAAGCCATGGTTAGATTCCTAAGCCACAAAAATTAGGAGAAAACAAATGTGTGTTATTCATGCAACAATAATTAAGGGATACAAAAACCTAAAAATAAACAAACTGCCCCTTCACTTACGACAGAAGACTTTATTCATGGGCTAGGGAGACAGGGAGGCTTTACATTACAAAAATCCTAAAAGCACAAAACTGAATACCGGACATTTAGTCTGTGAGAATCCTTTGGCCACTAGATTGTATTACTCAGTCTCTCCCTCTCACTCCCCTTCTCGTCCATGACACCCATGCCAGGTTTTAAAATATGTGTATACATACACACACACACACACACACACACACACACACACAGAGGCATGTGCACACGCACAGAACTTCAGCAGAGACTTTGAATTGAACTGACCCCTGAAAGGTCCTAATGAGGTACACTGACAAAGCCTCATTCTTCTCTCTAGTCTCTGCCTATGGTAGGCAGAGGAAAGGAAACTTTTATTTTTCCAAGGACATAGTACAATACAACTTACCATGATGTTTGATGTGGTTTGGCTGTGTCCCCACCCAAATCTCATCTTGAATCATAATCTGCATAATCCCCATGTGTCATGGGAGGGAGCTGGTAGGTGATTAGATCACGGAGACAGTTTCCCCCATGCTGTTCTAATGATAGTAAGTGAGTTCTCACAGGTCTGATGGTTTTATAAGGGGCTCTTCCCACTTTGCTCCTCACTCTTCTCTCTCTTGCCACCACGTAAAAAAGGTCCTCGCTTCCCCTTTGCCTTCCTCCATGACTGTAAAGTTTCCTGAGGCCTCCTCAGCCATGCAGAATTGTGAGTCAATTAAACCTCTTTCCTTTATAAATTACCCCATCTCAAGTATTTCTTTACAGCAGTATGAAACACAGACTAATACAGTAAATTGGTACCGCAAAGAGTGGGGTACTGCTATAAAGACACCCAAAAATGTGGAAGCGACTTCGGAATTGGGTAATGGGCAGAGGTTGGAATAGTTTGGAGGGCTCCAAAGAAGACAGGAAGATGTGGAAAGGTTTGGAACTTCCCAGAAACTTGTTGAAAGTTTTGACAAAATGCTGGTAGTGATATGGGCAATGAAGTACTGGCTGAGGTGGTCTCAGTTGAAGATGAAGAATTTATTGGGAACTAGAGCAAAGGTTTAGCAAAGAGACTGGCAGGATTTTGTCCCTGCCCTAGAGATCTGTGGAATTTTGAACTTGAGAGAGATAAACTGAAATTGGAACTTATGTTTAAAAGGGAAGCAGAGCATAACAGTTTGGAAAATTCGCAGCCTAATGATGTGGTAGAGAAGAAAAACCCATTTTCTGGGGAGAAATTCAAGTTGGCTGCAGAAATTGGTGTAAGTAACCAGGAGTCTAATGTTAATATCAAGAGAATGTAGAAAATGTCTCCAAGGTATGTCAGAGACCTTCACAAAAGCCCCTCCCACCACAGACCCAAAGGCCTAAGAGGGAAAAACAGTTTCGTGGGCTGTGCCCAGGGTCCCCCTGCTGTGTGCAGCCTCTTGGTGCCCTTCGTCCCAGTCACTCTAGCTGTGGCTAAAAGGGGCCAAGATACAGCCTGGGCCATTGCTTCAGAGGGTGCAAGTCCCAAGCCTTGGCAGCTTCCATGTGGTGTTTGTCCTGTGGGTGTGCAGAAGACAGGAACTGAGGTTTGGAAACTTCTGCCTAGATTTCAGAGAATGTATGGAAATGCCTGGATGTCCAAGCAGAGGTGTGCTGCAGGAGTGGAGCCCTCGTGGAGAACCTCTGCTGGGGCAGTGTGGAAGGGAAATGTGGGGTTGGAGCCCCCACACAGAGTCCCCCACTGGGGCACTGTATAGTGGAGCTGTAAGAAGAGGACCACCATTCTCCAGACCCCAGAATGATAGATCCACTGACAGCCTGCACTGTGTGTGCGCCTGGAAAAGCTGCAGACACTCAATGCCAGCCATGAAAGCAGCCAGGGCAGGGGGGCTGTACCCGGCAAAGCCACAGGGGTGGAGCTGCCCAAGACTGTGGGAGCCCACCTCTTGCAACAGTATCACCTGGATGTCAGACATGAATTCAAAGGAGATCATTTTGGAGCTTTAAGATTTAATGACTGTCCTGTTGTATTTTGGATTTGCATGGGGCTTGTAGTCCCTGTTTTGGACAATTTCTCCCATTTGAAATGGGAACATTTATCCAACGCCTATATCCACATTGAATCTTGGAAGGAACTAACTTGCTTTTGATTTTACAGGCTCACAGGCAGAAGGGACTTGCATTGTTTCAGATGAGACTGGACTTTGGACTTTTGGGTTAATACTGAAATGAATTAAGGCTTTGAGGGACTGTTGGAAAGACATGATTGTGTTTTGAAATGTGAGGACTTGAAATTTGGGAGAGGCCAGGGGCAGAATGATATGGTTTGGCTCTGTGTCCCTACTCAAATCTCATTTTGAATTGTAATCCCCATGTGTCTAGGGAGAGACCTGGAGGGAGGTGATTGGATCATGGGGGTGGTTTCCCCCATGCTGTTCTCATGATAGTGAGTGAGTTCTCACAAGATCTGATGGTTTTATAAGGGGCTCTTCCCTCTTCACTCCTCACTCTTTTCTCTACTGCCACCATGTGAAGAAGGTCCTGGCTTTCCCTTCACCTTCTGCCATGTTTGTAAGTTTCCTGAGGCCTCCCAAGACATATGGAACTGTGAGTCAATTAAACCTCTTTTCTTTATAAATTACCCAGTCTTGGGTGTTTCTTTATAGCAGTGTGAAAATGGACTAATACAATGTTATATAATTAATTGCTTACATGTCTATCTCCCACACTAGACTGTTTTTCAAGGAAAATGACTTGAGTTTTATTCATCTTTATAGCATTTGGTGTGTAGTAAAAAGTTAATCAACAGTCGGGATTCAGTAAATGTTTGCTGAATGTTGATTCATTTCATACCATTACACTAAAAAATTTAAAATTAATTGTTAATGCATTATTAATTCATAGAACCGCTGCTGAGCTACAAGTAAAACTATGCTATAATGAGGTCTTCAGATTTTTTAAATTAAGCATACTTCCTTTGAATAGGTTCAAGAAAAACCACTGCTCTGATAAATCCAATGTTATAGCATGCTATGAGGCTCAAAATGTATCAAAGACTGTAAAAAAGCATACAATCTACATTATTAGCTATTCCACAACTCATGGCAAGGGGTGAGGGAGCAGCGTATATTAGATTTTCAACTTAGAAAACAACTGCCCAGGAACTCCAACTCTATACATTTATCATAAGAAAATAAAACATCAACATCAAGAAAATATAAGAAGTTGGAAAACCAAATATCCAGCAACAGGGGCAAGTTAAATACATCATGGTACATGTACACATCGGATTAACAGTGATGAACTAAAACTTATTAACTGGAAAATATGTCTAAAATATAGTCTTATATGAAAACAGCAAATAACAAAACAATACATAAATTTTTGTAAAAAAATGCATTGTCTATATTTATGTGTACATATACATAGAAAATATGGAAAGATGTAACAAAATGTTAACACATAGCAGTTGATATATTATAGGTCATATGTACAAAGACATATTATCTTTATACTTTTCTGTGCTTCTCAGATGTTTTGCAATGAACATTTATTTCTTTTTAATAAAAAATACTTAAAACTGGCTGGGCAAGGTAGCTCACGCCTATAATCCCAGCATTTTGGGAGGCTCAGGTGGGAGGATCTCTTGAGGCCAGGAGTTTGAGATCAGCCTGGTCAACATAAGGAGACCCTGTCTCTACAAAAAATTTTTGTCAAGTAGCTAGGCATGGTGGCACATGCCTGTAGCCTCCCAGCTACTCGGGAGGCTAAGGTAGAAGGACTGCTTGAGCCCAGGGGTTGGAGGTTGCTGTGAGCTATGATCATGCCAACGAACTCCAGCTTGGGTGACAGAGCAAGATCCTGTCTCTTAAAAAAATTAATTTAATTTTTTAAAATATCTGAAACTTTTAAAATAGAGAAAAGAGGTAATTAATATTGTCCTAATTTAGCAAACAATTACTAATTGAATATTTACTATAGTAACATCTAGAATGTAAAAATATATAATCTATCACATTTTACTTTTAAAAACAGCTTTAAGTAAGTAGGCTTATTTGAGCCTCCCAAAACTTTGTGAAGTAAAAAGAGCTTATTAAGTCCATTTTATAGATATTAAATGACTTGCTCAAGTCAGATACCATGTAAATTCAAAAATCCAAATCTAGCCACTGTGATTTCTGCTTCTCAAAGCAAAAAAAAAAAAAAAATGTTATGAATGTCCAGATGTGGCTGGTCATCTCAAGCAGTAGAATAAAGAATGACCATGTAAACAATGATTAGGGGCCAGGCGCAGTGGCTCAAGCCTGTAATCCCAGCACCTTGGGAGGCCGAGGCAGGCGGATCACCAGAGGTCAGGGGTCCGAGACCAGTCTGGCCAACATGGTGAAATCTTGTCTCTACTAAAAATACAAAAATTAGCTGGGGGCGGGTAGCACACACCTGTCATCCCAGCTACTTGGGAGGCTGAGGGAGGAGAATCACTTGAACCCAGGAGGCAGAGGTTGCAGTGAGCCGAGATCGCACCACTGCACTCCAGCCTGGGTGACAGAGTGAGATTCCATCTCAAAATAATAATAATAATAATAATAATGACTAGGAATGCTTTCTGGATTTCCTAATACCGGGAGTAATTCTTTTTCAGCAAATACTTAAGATTACTAGATAAATTCACTTTCCATGTACCTTGTTGTAAAAATTTCCCCTAATTTTTGATTAACTATTCATTAGTCCAATGAATAAACACAGGCCAATACATGGAATTCCTAATGCATTACAACAGACAGATAGAAAAAAACTAGCCAGAGAGTTTAGGAAAAACAGTATTCAGGCAGCAAAGACTGTGAACATCCCCTCAGCCAGAGGCCAGTCTAATCACACCACTGAGTTGAGACCACCATTGAGTTGAGACCAACACTTCACTGACCACTCTTCTAAATCATTTTATTTTATTTTTGATCCAGTCTCTCTATGTACTGTGTCAGTTGCATAAGGATAGTTGCTTTAAACCACCAGAACAAAGAAATTTCCAGAAAAACGGCACTTCTGACAGACACATGCATTCCTAAAGCAAGCCAAGGGGGTGCATACACAGAATGGGCAAGATCTCTGTGGCTAAGCCAAACTGGAAACCACCTAGAACCAATCACCTCCCCATCTCCATAGTGGAAGCGGCTCTTCATGGAGCACTGAACGTGCAGCGGCTCTCTTTCCATCAGCTTTGGAGCAGCTCCTGGCCTCTCCCATCACGGCAAGACAGAGCCTTTGCCAATGACAGACGGGAAGCATTTGGCAGAGGACATGGGAGGAGAGGGAACTTCCTTAAAGTCTGGCTTTGCACAGACCTGTGTAACGCCAAATTAGGAAGGAAACAGAGCAGAAGACAAGACGTGAGGTGTGAACTGTGAGCAATTTTAGACAGAAAGGCTAGCACTTCTCTGAAATTAGCATATCAACTTTTGGACAAGAAAGTGCCCCTTGGGACTCAGATTAGCTTTAGGGTGTGGGCCAGACATCCACACAGAGGAGGATCGGCAGATGAGTCAGAAGCATCCAGATGGACTTGGACAGAGACAATTCCCTCGGCTGCTCCATACTAAGGAATTCACTAACCTCTTAGTGAGAAGGGATTAGATTTCATTCCAGACATATCGCAGTGCCACTGGGAGTTTATTGCACATATTTTGGTAATCAGTTAACTGTTCAGTGAACTGAACATAGATGATTCTACAGTGTAGATTTAGTTATTCTCAACCAGTTTAGATAGTCTCTAACAGTTCCAAATCTGTTCAAAATCATTACAAAACACCCAATTATAGGAATCGGTAAATTAAAGATAATATAACAGCCAACACATATAAAATGCTTACTATGTGCCAAGCAATGTTATTAGATGTAAAATATTATTTTACATCTATTCATTTATTATCTCCATTATGCAGATAAAGAAACTGAGGCAGAGAGTGGTTAATTAATGTGCCCAGGGTCCCATAGTTAGAAAATGACAGAGTCAGAACCCGAAGCCAGGCAATCTTGCTCTAGAAGCTGTTTGGAAAACCACACTGCACCAAGCCAGCTCCAGCCTGTGCATGCAATCAAGCTCCTGGGGCTCTGAGCAAATAAACCAGGTAAACAGCACTCCTCACAGATTGAGGCCTGAAGAGTTTTCTGCACATTGCGTAATTTCAAGAAGCCTGTGTTAATATTAACACTTGCAAAATTTAGACCAAAGCAAACAACTTAAATTCTACAGAAGACACATAAGTAATATAAGTGAGTGAAGCACACTGGCTGTGAGGTGGGGGGTGGGGTTAATGAGGACCAAGAGGGCAGATGCCTGCCTAAAAGAGGCAACCACCCATCACATCTCCAAATGCCTTCCTAGAAGAATGAAAAGCCAGTTTTGCCATTCCTCACAATTTTTCCAGAAAAGTTGAAAATTCAGACTCTTGTACAAAATCCCCCAACTTTCAAATCTTGGCAGTCATTCAAAATTATTTTTTTCTGAATGATGAGCCAAACAAAACCTATCTGCCAACACAGGCTGACACCCCTGTTCTAAATTCATTGTAATTCTCAGCAGACAATGTAATAACAGTCTTGTGAATGATAGAGTACTGGAAATTAATAGAAGTTCTGAAATGTTAGGAAGGCAGTCTTCAATATATAACTACACACAGAGGTTAGTTTAGGTCTAGCTATGTCTAATGATGGGTCCAAACATCTCTCAAAATTCACATCTGTTGAAGTACATGAATGCAGCCATGGACATCTGAATCAGATGTCTCCCACATGGACTTCAGCAGCCCAGGGAGAAGGCAAAAACATTTGCTGGAGTGCAGGAAGAAAACATTCAAGTCTCTATTTCCATATTCAAATCTATATTTTATTCTTTTAATATTTCATTTTGTATATGCACCAGAATGTTTACAGTGTACTTTATTTTATTTATTTATTTTTGAGACGGAGTCTCGCTCTGTCACACAGGCTGGCGTGCAGTGTGCAATCTCAGCTCACTGCAACCTCTGCCTCCCAGGTTCAAGCAATTCTCCTGCCTCAGCCTCCCGAGTAGCTGGGATTACAGGCGCGCCACACCATGCCCAGCTAATTTTGTATTTTTAGTAGAGACAGGGTTTCACCATGTTGGCCAGGCTGGTCTCGAACTCCTGACCTCAGGTGATCCGCCCGCCTTGGCCTCCCAAAGTGCTGAGATTACAGGCATGAGCCACCACGCCCAGCCTTGTAGTGTACTTTAAAGTAGTACATACATACATTCTTCAAATAATAAATACACGTAAGAAAGAAAATAAACTTTTTCATAACCATCAGCTAAGATAGTTACCCAAAAACTGGTATCAAAATATATCCAGGCAAAGAAACTAGACCATAAAATCCAAGAAATTCTGTCTAGATGGTCATAAAATCCAAGAAATCCTCTCCACCTGTCACAGAGAGAAACTAGACCCCCAATATTAAATCCAGAGAAGCTTGACCCTTGAGTCTACAAGCAGCTGCTACACAGCAGCACGCCTATGAAACTTCAAGACCAGCAGAAGGAACGGCTCTTGAGGGCAAGGATTGCTTCTTATTCACTTTTCTATGCATACTCTTGCTTGTGTGGTAAATGTTATTTACTTGCATGTCTGTCTCCCAACCCAAACCCAGAATAGTTCCAACTTTAAGAGAAGTTAGCAGTTTGGGAGGCCGAGACGGGCAGATCATTTGAGATCAGGAGTTCGATACCAACCTAGCTAACATGGCGAAACCCCATCTCTACTAACAATACCAAAAATTAGCTGGATGTGGTGATGCATGCCTGTAATCCCAACTACTCGGGAGGCTGAGGCAGGAGAATCACTTGAACCTGGGAGCCAGAGGTTGCCATGAGCCAAGATCGTGCACTGCACTCCAGCCTTGGTGGCAGAGCAAGACTCCATCTCAAAAGAAAAAAAAAGAGAGAGAGAGAGAAGTTATACACTTTTTCCACAAGGAACTTCACTTAGGGCTTGGTTAGATCTGCTAAAGTCACACAGATCACCCCCACCCCCCAAGTATGAGGGAAAGAAAGAGAGCTGGGAAGAAAAGTTTTTAGCAATGTGCTGCTTTGACTAGGTCTTTAAGGACTTCACACAGGACAAATTCAGGCTCTTGGCTATAGTGTTTAACTTTCCTACACTCTACTTGGAAAGTAACAGCCAGCAGAAATTTACTTATATAATTGATTCTCTCTCTTCTACACTCTCCACTTGCCCTTTCCTCAGGTCGTCCTATATGTCCTCACGTTAAGCCTAAAATCTTTATGTAAGGAGGTAATTTTTTTAAGATGGGGTCTCACTCTGTCGCTCGGGCTGGAGTGCACTGGCGCAATCACTGCAACCTACAATTCCTGGGCTTAAACGATCCTCCTGTCTCAGACTTCCAAGTAGCTGGGACTACAGGTGCATGCTACCACATCTGGCCTAAGGGGGTAATATTTTTATTTTTTTAATTAATTAATTAATTATTTTTTGAGACGGCGCCTCGCATTGTCGCCCAGGCTGGAGTGCAGTGGCACGATCTCGGCTCACTGCAAGCTCTGCCTCCCGGGTTCACGCCATTCTCCTGCCTCAGCCTCCCGAGTAGCTGAGACTACAGGCGCCCGCCACCACGTCCAGCTAATTTTTTTGTATTTTCAGTAGAGAGGGGGTTTCACTGTGTTAGACAGGATGGTCTCGATCTACTGACCTTGTGATCCACCCGCCTCAGCCTCCCAAAGTGCTGGAATTACAGGCGTGAGCCACCGTACCCAGCCGGGGGTAATATTTTTAAAGTAACACCATTCTTGGTTACAAAAGTTAAATATATTTATATCAGAAATAGTGGAAAACAAAGAGGAAGAGTGGATACATTTAGTGAGCATAATAAATGAATGCATCTTAAATCAATCAAGTGGAATAAAGCCTATACAGGATGCCCTTCAAGTACTTCACAACCTCTCAGCCCCACATCTTACTCCAGCCTCTGCTGAGGTGGCCACGTACATGCAGGCTTCAACCAGATTCAAACAGGTATAATCAGACAGCACCTTGCCTCTGCCTCCCTCTCCCCCTTCCACATACCTTTCGCCTCCTGCTGCAGAGCTTTCTAATGCTAACTAAGGCTTAGGAGCAGCTCCACACTCCTGCATTTGCAACCCACAAGTGCAGGGGAGTAAATGATTGTGGGTCACTCGTGGCCAATGGGGACAGAAGCAAATGGACACATGCTTCTGCATTTCAGCCCCAAGGCAGAGTTCTGAGATACATTTTATATGGCTCCTCAAAAGTGCCTGAGATCAAGTACCCAGTATTCTCAGCAGTGGTCAATTTGATATTGTATTCTTTTCTGTTTTTTATAGAGATGTGGGGGGGTGGGGCGTGCATCTCACTGTGTTGCCCAGGCTGGTCTTGAACTTCTGGGCTCAAGCAATCCTCCCACCTCAGCTTCCCAAAGTGCTGGGATTACAGGTATGAGCCACTGTGCCCAGCCTGATAATGTATTCTTGTACTGGCTTTCTCTCCTTCCCTTTTCTCTTCCTAGGTCCTTTACTCCAATTGGGATCTCATCCCAAATAAACTACCTGAATGCAAGTAATTATCTCAGGCTCTGTTTTTGCAGGGACTTGAGCTATAAAGATGAGAAGCAAGTGGCCTTAGAAAGCAGCCCCTCTGGACCATGGAGCTGGATCACCTGCCCTATTGCTGGTGGTAAGTACGACAGCAATCATCACAGGCATATGGTAGCATCACATCTACTGAAACTCTTACCTGCAGTGAACTGGGATGAGATACATAGATGGAACGGGAAATACTGAATTAAGTGGTAGTTGTGGTACTTGAATGACATAAGGTTAATGGTAATTATAAGAATGATGGAGTTGTATGGCTTTTATTAACTGCTTTGGAAGCCTTGAAGAGGTAATATTAGAATTATATGTTAAGTGCATTAACTATTAACTCAAAGAAGATTGTGAAAGGCCTCCTTGACAGTGTTTAGGTTGACTCATTGCTGGCAGTCATGGGGCTGAAAATCAGGCTCAGGAACTAACTATAAAGCTGGAAGACCTGCAAAGGAGAATGAAGGCACAGTCTCAATATGTCTCTCATGTCAAAGTCAGAGCCCTCATAGGAAAAAGAGAGGATTCCAAGACCTGGAATGAAGGCGTCTGGGCAGATACCTAAGAATCTTTAATCCTCAGGTTCCCTTGAATTCTCCAAACCATTAGCAACTCTCCCTTCCTCTTGCTAGAGGAGAGCAATATCCCCTTGCCTAGAGACCCTGCAGTCTTCACACAAGGTAGCTGCCTAACAAGGAAATTCTTGTCCTTTTTAAGATCTGCTGCCAGTTAATCTCTTTGCCTCTGAGCCAATAACTAGAGTCAGGTCCCAGCACAGCCCAAGCAGGGAAATATAGTTCCTGCTGCAGAAGTAAACTGCTTATTCATCAAAGGAATATGTATCAGTGGGAACCAGAGGAAGATTATCGGGAGTGGTTTTAGACCAGGGGCTACAAAATGCTAAGCTGGATAAAGAATAATTTATTGACATGGGGGTACTCTTCCATGACTCTGGGTTCAAACTCCTGACAAGGACACCTGAAACTGGTCCTAACACCGAGCTGGAATGGCTCCAAGAAGCTTGGGCAGGAAGATGGTTTCCTGTTAATGAGATGGAGATGCTGGAACTGAGGAGGTGATTAGAAGGGTCAGGGTGGTGAGATCATTAGTATGGATTTATTGTATGAGACTGAAGAATCCAGACCTATGTTTTCTGGAAGGATGGAAAGGAGAATTCTCCCTTCACAGAGGCTATAAAAAAGTGAACCGATGAAAGAGATGTTGACATCTTTGAGATGCAGAGTTGGTCCCGTTAGGAACCACATCATATCCTCTAGGCGCTACCACTTCAGCCACTGGCAATAATCAGTCCCACACAGGCTTTGACCAGCTTCACACTGGGGCGGGGACCTTTGGCTTTCTGGCCACAACTAGGTGCCAGATGCTTGGCACTCACGCATGTGCAACTAGGTAGTATGAGGGAGCTAACCCCTGTGAGTCTACTCTCAGTCAATGGAGAACAGATGCCAGTGAATAAATACTTCCCCCTATCGCTGTCCAGGGTGGACAGTTCTGATGTACATTTCATCGGGCTTCACAGGGAGGCATGGTATCACCAATCACTAATAGCTCCCAGCACTGGCCAACTTGTTAATATATTCTGATATTAGCTCTTCATCTGCTCCAATCCCACGCCATCGAATCACTTCCCAAATAAATACCTGCACACATGCTATCACAGGAACATGGGATAAAACAAAGCCCAATAGTTTGGAAGGTAGAAGAGGAGTATTTTTCTATGGGTCAAGACCTCAAAGCCTCCTAGGAAACTGGTCCTAAAGCAGAAGTGGCAGTGATAGAGCATCATCACCAGATATTCACCCCCAACCAACCTCCCACTGAATCTCATCACAAGCACATAAACAACACACTTTTTTTTTTTTTTTTAGTAGAACCAAATTCTTCCTTCACACTTACCCTCCATACTGGATCTTTTACAGCTCAACCTGATCAGCTGACAGCAAAGTAAGTAAATATAGAGACATGACAGTGGAAAATGAGGTGAAAAAGTTTTAACAGATATATAAATGAAACTCTCAGGTGATCTTGTCATAGGATTTCAGCTCCAATCACATATTAAAAAGAGCCCATCGCAGGGCCCGGCACTCCAGGTCTGCTTAATTTTCTTAATTTTCTGCTGTTGGACAGAAAATATTCTCCTGTATTCTAGATCTTTTGATAGAACAACAATTTCATCAACATTTACAGCTAAACAAGGAAAAATATGTCATGACTTCACAAAAATAAACATTTAAAAGTAGATCCAAAAATAAGAATTGATTTTTCTGTGGGAGGTACAATCACACCGTATCAAGAACAGGGCACTTCTTAGGAAAATGCAAGAATTTTAGCAAACCAAACATACCCCTCTCTTTAAAATATCTTTTCATGCTTTGTTATTGTACATGCCTTAGAGAATCATTTATGTATTAGATGGGTTTGGGGTTGCAATTCTTTATGCATGTCAATCAAAGATACTAAAACCCAATCATGGGGCTGTGGCCCCATGAAATCACACATGCTTTTTTTATAGTTAGCAAAAACACCACGCTTAACACAAAAATCGGTGTTCACAGAAACACACAAGAAGAAGACAGGCTTGGTTTTGTCTTTCACATCGATGATGAAATAATGCAATGCACTATTACTATGTTGTCGACTCCTAAGTGAAGTGTGGCACATAATCTGATTTGGCTAGCAAAAAGGAAGTTCGGAAAGGGAGGCATTTAATTTAAACAAGTATCCAATAGTTAATCATTTCAGCAAACCAATTGGCACATCCTAATCTGAATGAATATTAAAATTATATTCATACATGCTTTTTCATTTTGAGGCAGAGTCTCACTCTGTCACCCAGGCTGGAGTGCAGTGGTGCGCTCTTGGCTCACTGCAACCTTCGCCTCCCGAGGTCAAGCAAGTCTGCTGCCTCAGCCTCCCAAGTAAGCTGGGACTACCCAAGTAGCAAGCACACACCATCACACCCAGCTAATTTTTATATTTTTGTAGAAACAGGGTTTCGCCATGTTGGCCAGGCTGGTCTCAAACTCCTGACCTCAAGCATCCGCCTGCCTCGGCTTCCCAGAGTGTTGAGATTACAGGCATGAGCCACTGCGCCCGGCCAACTTATATTCACACATGCTTTATCACAGTTGCTATATATCACAAATGATGCTGGATGAAGAAACAAGTAATCAAAGCCTGTATACTTAATAACTGTTGTTCACACTGAAATTTCTTATGCTATTAATATCTAAGTTCTCTTCTGTGACTTTGGGCTATTTTAAAAAGGGGGAAAAAATACAGAAACCTTGTTACCATAGAGACTGTAAGCCGGTCAGCCCATCTGCTGAAGAGGATATAAAATTTTGTAAAGTAGAATTTTTAAAACCTTACTATGAGAAACACTTCCTCAAACATAGCAGGGGTGAGAGAGCTACAGAAAATCTGGCAAACAGCCATTTGCAAAATTTGGGGCTATCATTATTTTGATACTAACCATGAATTTGCAATAATTCTTATTAAGGGGAAGCTTTTAATATCTACACATTAGGCTGCTAAAGACGTGAAACCTCTTGGCATGTTCTATGTTAATGATGGTTATGCCAATTTTTAGGGAAAAAAATTAAGAATTTATATTAAAAACTAGTCAAGGTAAACCTAAGATTTGGTTGGTTTTGTTTTGTTTGTTTGTTTGTTTTTTGTTTTTTGAGACAGAGTCTCGCTTTGTTGCCCAGGCTGGAGTGCAGTGGCATAATCTCGGCTCGCTGCAAGCTCCGCCTGCCAGGTTCATGCCATGCTCCTGCCTCAGCCTCCCGAGTAGCTGGGACCACAGGCACCCGCCACCACACCCAGGTAATTTTTTGTATTTTTTAGTAGAGACGGGGTTTCACCGTGTTAGCCAGGATGGTCTCAATCTCCTGACCTCGTGATCCGCCCACCTCAGCCTCCCAAAGTGCTGGTAATTGATTACAGGCATGAGCCACCGCGCCTGGCCGGTATCCAGTATTTCCTAATCCAGAAATTTACTCATTCAATAAACATAGTGCAAATGTACCAGAGCCAGGCCTTGACCAAGATGAATATGTAAGAAACATGAATGTAAACCACTCCTGCCATTTAGGAACTGGTGGAGGTGATTTAATTTCATTCATTCATCCATTCATTCATTTATTCCATAAGGGTTTACACTGAGCACCCACTATGTGCCAGACACAGTTCTAGGCATTGGGAATTGCAGTGATCAAATGCAATAAAAATTCTTGCCCTCCCGAAGCTTGCAATCAGGTTTAATTTACAGTTAGATGACAATAATTGAGAGGGGCAGTTTAGAGATTAGAACAAGGAGCTGCAAGATGTCAGAATGACTCCTTTTGCCACGAGCAGTTAGCTCAGGATTCCAGAGAAGTGACTTTTGAGCTGGGGCTTGAGAGATAAGCAGTAGGACACCAGCCAAGAATGGGGACCATCATTCCAGTTCAAGGGAGCACAGTGTGGAGGCACAGATCTGGAGGAATGTCCATCACGGAGCTGGCTCCAACACAACTTCAGAGATCCAACGTGGCTAGGGGAGCTTAATGAATACTACATTTTAGGGAAATGTGTGTATTAAAAGCAATTTAAGAGTACAATTATTTTCACAAAGATTTGTAATACTTACTTTGCCTAAACAACAAAATTCCTAAAGAGCATTCATGCCTCAAGATAATATCATAAGTCAAATTTAATAACATAGTAATCTTTTAACATTATAAACCTTTTTCGCAGGTAATATCTCCAACAAGGCTTACAAAGCCTTATGATGAGGCACAGCAGTTCATTATCTCCATTTTTTTTCTTTTTTTTTTGAGACAAAGTCTTGCTGTCGCCCAGGCTGGAGTGCAGTGGCACGATCTTGGCTCACTGCAAGCTCCGTCTCCCGGGTTCACGCCATTCTCCTGCCTCAGCCTCCTGAGTAGCTGGGACTACAGGTGCCCGCCATCACACCCAGCTAATTTTTTTTTTTTTTTTGTATTTTTAGTAAAGATGGTGTTTCACCGTGTTAGCCAGGATGGTTTCGATCTCCTGACCTCATGATCCGCCCGCCTCGGCCTCCCAAAGTGCTGGGATTACAGGTGTGAGCCACCGCGCCCAGCTGATTACCTCTGTTTTATAGGGTTGGAAACTAAAATTCAAGTTAAGTAGCTTGGTCTAGTATATGGTTAAGCTAGACCTTGAACTTAGGCTTTTGCTGAAAATATTGTGCTCTTTCTACTACTAGAATTTAGGGCCATTTCAAGAGTTTTCACAAAGTAACAGGAAAATGCTTTCAGAGAGCAATATATCACAAATGGCATGGGTCTCAGGAAGAAATCTATATAGATTTACCTTGTGCAGCTGGCACAGAGAATAAGGTCCAGGAGAGCAGACAGAAGTCAGCTATCAGCAAACTGAAACATCTCAATTCCAGCATAATGATTTCCTTAATGAAGGGAGCCAGTCAAGAAGGAAAGACCATATTCCTTGTCATCCAAGGTCCAAACACATCTCCCTTTCCAACCCTCACCCATCACCCCATGCCAAATTCAATATACCTAGAAGCATCCTCCTCTTTGAAGTGAATGCTTTAGCTCAATGCCATTCGCCTGTGTAGTAAACTGGCAATCGTGCTTTGCTATGTTTACATAAGAATTTAGCCACCACCCCCAGATTCTAGTGCCATCACCAAGGCTGGCATAAGTTAGCATAAGAATGGGATGATTATGAATTTTGAGCAAGCAGAGATTGCTAAGTATTTAAATAAACAGGTTAAGTAACGTTAAGGGATTGGAAAACAGTGCAGGATAATGAAAACAATCTACAAAAATAATTAAAAATACATTTTAAAAATGGAACAAAAGAGATAATGGTGGGCAGATTTGTCAATCTGCTTTCACTCTCAAAAGAATTTAGTCCATTCTCCATTGCCAGCTGTGTTCTCCAAGAGTGGGGCTCTCAGAACTTGGGGGCACTCCCTTCAATAATAAATGCAATCCTCTGGCATTAAAGGCTCTTATTTGACAACAACTCAACGACCTCAACTAACGAAGAAATGTCCCTAGCTTCTAGGTGAAAAGCAGGGATCTAGGACCAGAAGAGGCAGGACTGTATGAAGCAGGGGATAGGGGCAGGCAGGATAGGATGCTGTGCTGGATCCAAAGCTATCGTCCAGGGTCAAAGACTGAGAATCAGCTGAAGAGTCCTAGGTAAGCCCATGTGAAGGGGACTGAGTTCAGAATAAGGCAGGCAGGGAAGGAATGGCAAAACAAAAGAAAACAATGCTATGCAGTCATTACTCCAGGAGGCTATGAATCCCAGCAGGCAGGCTGAGCAACAGAGGTGAGGACCCCAGGGTAAGAACCACCAACACTACCACCATCACCACCACCATCATTGCCATCTCCACCACAGCTACCATCAGCACCCCCCCCATTTATACTAATACCACCATCACCATTACCAACATCACCACCATCACTGCCATCAGCACCCTCACCACTACCATCATGGCATAATCACTACTACCATTCCCACCTTCCTCTCTGCCATCACCAACATCACCATCATCAACACCAGCAGCACCACCACCACAACCATCACCACGCCATCATGGCATAATCACTACTATCATTACTACTGTCCCCACCCTCCTCTCTGCCATCACCATCATTACCACTACTGCCACCATCATCACCGCCAGCAGCACCAACCACAACCGTCACCACTGTCACCATAGCATAATCACTACTACCACTACTACCGTCCCCACCCTCCTCTCTACCATCACCATCACTCCCTCACCATTACCACCTCTATCATCACCATCACCTCCGCCTCCACCCAACCCTTACCAAGCACCATCACCATCCTATAGTCACCACTACTGCCCCATCTTCATCATCACCACACCTACCCTGACACCCAGTACCATCAACAGCACCATCGTAACCGCTCATATCACCATCACCACAACCACCCTCACTGCCATCACCAACGTTACCATCATCACTCTAGGATGCTCCCCCCACAAATAGAGAAACAGGGAGAGGCTTTCAAATGTCAGACTTCCCACCAGTCTCTAAAAGTGGAAGGCAAATACCGATACAAATTATGGCCACCACCCTGCTTGAAAAGAAGAGCTACGGTGAGATGTGCTTTTAAATAAAACAATTTGCATCCAATATTTACATATATTATTTCATTTTTCAAAATTCTGACACCATCCTACAAGGCAAGTATTATTATCCTTATTTCACATTATTATTTGCCTAAGGTCACACAAATAGTGAGTGACAGAACATGGACTCACAGTCCATTCACCTGATGCCACAACTGATTCCATCAACAGCTCTGCTGGTGCTGCTTCTGAAGAAAACTAAGTCACAACCAAGTCCTTGGGAGGTTCACTGTCAATGGGAGAGAGACTTGTAAACATCACTGCACAACAATGTGAGAGTTACTCTGAGCATACTAAGGGAGGAAGAAACAAATCCTGCCCAGGAGTGTCGGATGAGGCTGTACAGAGGCTGTGACATATATGCAATCATGAAGAAAAGGAGTAAGAGTCACCAGAAAAAGCAACAGAAGGAAGAGCATTCCAGGTGGAGGCTAGCCAACCCGAAGCACACGGGCAGCGTGGACTCACTGCTGCTGGCTCTGCTGACTTTCCCACATTTGACTTGGCCTGAGAGCCTCAAGTCTGGTCAGCTGAGCCATACACCCCTCAGCCACATACACAGACTCCTGCTAAGACTAGCTTTGCCCTGCCTCCAGCTCAAATTTCAGAGCCCAGTAAGTCTTGCTGCCTCCTGAGGAGGTCTGGGACCAAAGGATCTCATCTACAGGAACTCAGGCATTGAATACTGGGCCCCGGACCAAAGCATTAGCCACCAGCAGATTAAGAGCTGCGGCCAAAGTCAGTGCTGCCCTGGATGCTCTCTATTAGGATGGAAACTGTCCTGAAGCAGGTCAAGGATGGGGCATCCAAACAAACAAGAGTGAAATATTTGCTCACCTGCATTTCACCAAACTGTAGCTAATATCCCTGAAATCATGTCACGTAACTCAGTGTGTGGGGTATGCATTTTGTCATAAGGTCTTTTTGGAAAGCAGATTAGGAAGGAACTTGCTGAAAGTTAGCAGGCCATGGCAGGAGCTAATAAGGAGGACATGTGATTACAACCGCTTTTCGTTTTTGTCCATGCAAAAAATGACTGCAGTTATGTGTTTGGGCTCGAAACTATGGGTCCACGGACATCTCTTTACATAGTTTCAGGTAAACTCCAAATTACTTTCTGAGAAGACCCTCGGCCCTTGAATCATCTCTAAGCCTTCTTTTCAGGCACATGTTATTAAAGGATATCTTAATTCTTAAAGGAAGACATCCTGTCTATCCTTGTGTAATACTTCACTTAGCTGATAACAAAGACTAGGACCTACCCAGATACTGAATCTCAAAAGTCACTGTCATTCTATTCACTTACCAGTTAATATTTACTAAACTTATATGGTGTTCCTGATGCCTATTCTGTCAATTCGGAATGTGCAATGACAAGGATATATACCAGTTCTTTGCCTCTTTGGAGCTTACATTCCAGTGAGAATTGACAGAAATGAATAAGTGAAAACTACAGAAGGTAAATTCTGACAGTAATGGATTATGACAGAGAGTAAGCAGGGAGGGGGGCTGGCCGCCACGGATTGGGCAGCCAGGGGAAGTCTCTCCAAAAAGGTGATGTTTGGCTTGGGGAATGAAAGAACCAGCCATCTAGAGAGCTGGGGAAGGAGCATTCCAGAAGGAGAGCAGAAGTGCAAAGGCCTGGAGGCAGGACTAATCTTTTTTTAAAAGAATGTAAAGAGCCGAGCACAGTGGCTCATGCCTGTAATCCCAGCACTTTGGGAGGCCGAGGTGGGTGGATCACCTGAGGTTAGGAGTTTGAGACCAGCCTGGCCAACATGGCGAAGCCTTGTCTCTACTAAAAATACAAAAATTGGCCAGGCACAGTGGCTCATGCCTGTAATCACAACACTTTGGGAAGCCGAGGCACGCGGATCACGAGGTCAAGGGTTCGAGACCAGCCTGACCAACATGGTGAAACCCCATCTCTACTAAAAACACAAAAATTAGCTGGGCGTGATGGCACGTGCCTCTAATCCCAGCTACTCAGGAAGCTGAGGCAGGAGAATCGTTTGAACCCGGGAGGCGGAGGTTGCAGTAAGTCGAGATCATGCCACTGTACTCCAGCCTGGGCGACAGAGCAAGACTCTGTTTTTAAACAAACAAACAAACAAATACAAAAATTAGTCACGCGTGGTGGTGCACACCTATAGTCCCCAGCTACTCAGGAGGCTTGAGGCAGGAGAAATGCCTGAACCTGAGAGGCGGAGGTTGCAGTGAGCCGAGATCATGCCATCGCACTCCAGCCTGGGCGACAGAGGGAGACTCCCTCCCAAAAAAAGAACATAAAGAAAACCCGAGACCGGGAGGAGAAGGGTTAGTAAGCCGAAAAATGAAGATGAAGTAAGAGAGTCTGACAGGAGGTATATCACTGCAGAGCCTTGGAGGCCACAGTAGCGAATTTAGATTATATTTTAAACCCAACTGAAATCCATTAGAGGGTTTTAAAACAAAAATGGCCTGATCTGATTTCCTTTTTAAAAAGACAACTCTGGCAGCTGTGTGCAGAATGGACCTGCTGGCATATGGACAGAGGGAGATTCTTTCAGTAGGTCAGAAGCGAGACGGCAGTGGCGCAAGCTGAGAACTAGGGCAGCAGGAGGAGCGATGGAGAGAGGTGGCTGAGCTTGGGATGGCTTTTTGCAATAGAACTGACTAGAAGGATGCAGTTCCATTTTCAATATCCATCCAAAGTCCTTCTGTGAGGAACAATATTCTGGGAGGATGTTCTGCTGCATATGTAAATCATCAGTTCATCTGCATCCATGATTTTCATAGAGCCCTCAGGGTCCTCAGAGATGCCTCTAGAACTGCTGCAGAGAGTATGAGGAGGAAACTGGGAAGGTGGTCCACACAGATCCCCTAATCTCATCAAAGCATCTCCAAATATGTCAATTACCAAGGACGACATCCACAATTTCATTTGAAGGAAATGTTTCTGTGTGAAAACCAAACTTTGAAAACTACTATTGTGATGAGGCATAGTCTGCATAACTGGCTCCAACATCCATTCTCTCCTTCCTTCCAGAAATAGAGCTGTCCCAATTTTTAGCCTTCACATGGCAACTCAGCTAGAGACAGAATTTCTCAGCCTCCTTTGAAGCTAGATGTCGCCTCATGACAAAGTTCAGGCCAATGGATTGTGAGCTGAAGAAATCTGTTTAACTTCTGGGTCATCCTCTTAAAAAGCAAGCCGCTTATCCTCCTTTTACCCCTTTGAGCTACCTGGAAAATGGTAATGACTGTAGGGTTCACACTGGATCCAAAGATGGAATCTAAATGTTGAAAATGGCAAAGCTACCCAACAGCCTAGGTCCTTGGACTACTGATCTCTTGGAATAGAGCCAACTACCCACACTGAACTGCCCACCTTCCTGTAGACTGTTAAGCGACAAAGAAATACATATTGATCTTTTGGTGTCAGTATTATAGCAGCTTAGCATAGATCCAGGCAGAGTTTCACAAGCCAGTGTGTGGTCCACCATGTGTCTCATACCCTCTTCTGCAGCAAACAGTAATGTTCTAGATGGCAGCTGCTCTACTGGAGAAAGAACAGTGAGTAAACCCCAGCTAACCCATCAAGAGATATGCAGAGTGAGTGTAAAATAAACCTTTGTTGTGTTTTGTTGTTGTTGTTGTTTTGAGACAGAGTCTTGCTCTGTCGCCCAGACTGGAGTGCAGTGGTGCAATCTCGGCTCACTGCAAGCGCTGCCTCCCGGGTTCACGCCATTCTCCTGCCTCAGCCTCCTGAGTAGCTGGGACTACAGGCACCCATCACCATGCCCAGCTAATTTTCTGTATTTTTAGTAGAGACGGGGTTTCACCATGTTAGCCAGGATGGTTTTGATCTCCTGACCTTGTGATCCACCCGCCTTAGCCTCCCAGAGTGCTGGGATTACAGGCGTGAGCCACCGCGCCCAGCTGTATTGTTGTTGTTATTATTGTTTTAGAGAAGTATTTATTATTGCAACATCACCTAATGTATCCTGACGGCTGAAAAGAGCTGCTCTAAAATCTCCCTGCTTGGCCGGGCATGGTGGCACACACCTATAATCCCAGCACTTTAAGAGACCAAGGCAGGGGGATCACTTGAGTCCAGGAGTTTGAGACCAGACTGGGCAACATAGTGAAACCCTGTCTCTACAAAATATTGTAAAATTAGCTAGGCACAGTGGTGTGTGCCTGTAGTCCCAGGTACCTTGGAAACCAAAGTAGAAGGATTGCTTGAGCCCAGGAGGTTAAGGCTGCAATGGATGGTGATGGTGCCACTGCGCTCCAGCCTGGGTAACAGAGCAAGATCCTGTCTCAAAAAAATAAATAAATAAAAGTAAAATCTCCCTCTCAATTACATCAGACCAAAAAAGTACATCCATCACCTAGAGTTCTGAAAAAGGCTGATGTCTGAATCCCACCCCCAAGAAATCCAGATATCATTAGGTTGGGATGTGGCTTGGACATGGGGATTCTAATGTACAGCCAAGGTTGAGAATCACAGATATTTGTGAATCATACAGCAATAGCTCCTACATAATTGCTTTTATTGAATTGTACTCTAGCATGATGAGAAGTATAATCTATATACTGAAGTATATTATAAGAAACAACTCTAGAATTATAAGGTTTAATTATTCAGGGTTTAATTTACTGTCTTTTTAAATTTTTTTTATTTTTTATTTTATTTTTTTTGAGACGGAGTCTCACTCTGTGGCCCAGACTGGAGTGCAGTGATGCAATCTTGGCTCACTGCAACCTCTGCCTCCTGGGTTCAAGTGATACTTCTGCCTCAGTCTCCTGATTAGCTGGGACTACAGGAGCACACCACCATAACCGGGTAATTTTTTGTATTTTTAGTAGAGACAGGGTTTTACTATATTGGTCAGGATGTCTTGAACTCCTGACGTCGTGATCCCCCTGCCTCGACCTCCCAGAGTGCTGGGATTACAGGTGTGAGTCACCACGCCCAGCCAATTCACTGTCTTATACAGTGTCAACTCTATGAGAACATGGGAGAAGTTTCTCTCTAATTTCGAGGTGGGAAATACTTGTAGTTTTCTTAAACAAGTTTACTTTTACCCTTGGACATTGAAAATCTCATAAATGACCTTGCTTTCCTCTCTGGGTACTTTCTAGAAAGTTCAGAGTCAAATTAGAGAATAAGATCAGTGGCATATATTTTGTGTACTCGACGCACTGTCTTACCTGCATTTTTTCCTTAGTTCATTGTATTCACTATTGGTTTGGATGTTTTGTCCCCTCCAGATCTCATGTTGAAATGTGATCCCCAATGTTAGAGGCAGGGCCTAGTAGGAGGTGCTTGGGCCATGGGGCACATCTCTCATGAACGTCTTGGTGCCCTGCTCAGGGTAATGAGTGATTTCATGCTTTGAGTTCAAGCGAGATTTGTTTTTTGAAAAAAGCACCTTCCCCCTCGTGCTCCCAATCTCGCCATGTGATATGTCTGCTCCCCGTTCACCTTCCACCATGACTGGGAGCTTGCTGAGGCCCTCACCAGCAGCAGATGTGGGCACCATGCTTCCTGGACAGCCTGCGGAACTGTAAGCCAAAATATGTGAGCCAAAATAAACCTATTTTCTTTATAAGTTACCCACTCTCAGGTATTCTTTTATAGCAATGCCAACAGACTAACACTCTTGTGATATCATACAAGCTAACTTAAGTCATTTCCAGAATAAAGCAGGATATAAATATAATGTTTACATAATGAATAAGGAGCATGTGCTACTGACTAGAAGGATGAGAAGGAAAATAGTCAAGTGCACCAGCTTACCAAGTGAATTAGTCAGCTTGAGCTGCTGTAACAAAATACCACAGAATGGGTAACTTAAACAATGTGAGTTTATTTCTCGCAGTCCCAGAGGCTAGGAAGTCCAAGATCAAGATACTGACAGAGAGCTGGGCTCAGTGTGCATGCCTGTAATCCTAGCTACTTGGGAGGCTGAGGCAGGAGGATTACTTGAGCCAGGAGTTCAAGTTCAGCCTGGGCAACATAGCAAGACCCTGTCAATAAAAAATAAAAATAATAATAAAAAAAAGATCCTGACAGATTTGGTTTTTAGTAAGAGCCCTTTTCCTGGCTTGCAGACAGCCACCCTCTAGCTATATTCTCACATTGTAGAGACAGACAGAGCTCTGGTCCCGCTTCTTCTTACAAGGGCACTAATTCCCTCATAGGGGCCCTACCCTCAAAATCTCATCTAAACCTAATTACCCCCCAAAGGCCGCACCTCCAAATACTATCACATTGGTTAGTGTTTTGTCATATGACTAAAAAAAAAAAAATTCCACCAGAATCTACTTATTAAATAGTTAATGTTACTTAAAAACAGTAATTCCTACCTCATCTTTTGCAATAAAGGCAACTTTGATGAACTATATGTGCAAATATCAGGCCCATGGCAAACACGGAGTAAGCAGGAAAGTCAGTATTAAAAGCCCCTAATGCAGTATTTTCAAATGACGAGAATCAACCTTGTGGTTCCACTCACCTTCAGCAAAGTTCCAATATGGCAACTTGTGTTATTCTTTATTATAGATTTAAAGCCCCATTAGCTACTTGTTCTTCCTGGTGGCTATAATAATTATAATAGCAGGAGCTATACTATTCCTCAGCAGACTTCCTCTTAATAGCTTCCAGGATGCTTATCTGAGAACCATCTCACCACATTTCACAAATACTTCATCCTTGACAGCCCACTCTATTCTTTGCACATCCTTTCATGCTGCATGCATATACTTGAAAGAGTTATAAATTCCAGCTCCATCCCAAATTATCTTTCCTCCTGTAAACTCCACATCATCTCTTTGCTACATTATAAAGGAATGTCCTTATCTGAAGTTTCCAATATTTGATACTGAATGACCGTATGTTGCATGAGTTCGTTTCAGCAGCTAAGTGACAATGGCTTTCTGCCAGAGCTGCAGAATAGTCATTCCTCAGAATCAGTAGGAAATTGGATTCAGGACCCTCCATGGACACCAAAGTCCTTGATGCTTGAGTCCCGCAGTCAGCCTGCAGAACCCTCAGACCTGAGAGCTAACTGTACAGTGTATTCTACCAAAATGAATGAGTTGACCACATACATCTGTGGACACAGCCATAAAGTCCTATAATACTAGAACTTGATGGAATCTTAGAGGTTACCTAGTCCTCCCCACTCTCACCTGCATTTTGCAACAAGGAAAACAGAGGCCTTAAGAAGTATTCATTCAGGCAGTCTCCCCTGTATCAATAGTTATGTGGTGTCCCAGAAGTTCAACTGTTCAGTCAGTTATTTGAAACTTGCTACATATTTTCCCATTAAAATACATTGTTACAACAGAAAGCTAGGCTCCCAGATTAGTCCACAAAATCCTACTTAGGATAGATGGTGGTGATGTTGGTAGGCACAACCATGTGAATGTAGTTAAATGTCACTCAACTGTATATTAAAAAATGGTAAAGATGGTAAATTTTCTGTTATATTTATTTTACCACACTTAAAAAAAAAATGTAACTCATGAAGTGACTGAAAGTTGTGGTACCAGAGGAAGGAGGAGCAGAAGGAAGAAGTTCCCACCATCCTGCCTGCGTCCAAAATTCCCTTAGGAAACTGCCCTCCCCAGTTTCAGCCACTGTGGGGCTGCCTCAATCTCATCTCCAGGTAGCCAACTGCTGCCTTAAGATAGTCCCCCTGGCCGCAGTGTTGGTTTATGAGCCATTTCAGTTCAATGAGATTCAAGAAGTATGTGTATGTATGTGTGTGTATGTGTGTGCACGTGCACACAAGCATGTGTACGTGTGTGTGTATGTGTGTGTGTGTGCTGCCAGGGAGGGTATTTAAAGCCCCATTAGCTGCAAAAAGAAAGCAAGCAAGGAAAGCAAGGAAGGAAGAAGGGAGGGAGGGGAAGAGGGAAAGAGGGAGGGAGAGAAAGAAGCAGGGAGGAAAGAAGGCACCTCTCCTTTTTTATTCTGCTGGAACTACTATAAGGAAGCCTATCTGGACAGGATCGTGGATAAATGGGAGATCCTGAATCACTGTGGCCACTGCTGCCACCATAATGGGTGCTAAACTGAGGCCTAAACCAGCACACAGAAGAACACACAGTGTTAAAAGAACTGCACAGAAAGAGTAGAGCTGCTGATGAAGCCATGAACTTTGGAACATACAGTATCTGAAGTATAAAGTTTACCTCTGAGCTTTTACTTGCATGAGTCAATAATTCCTTATTTTGTTGTAGCCAATTTGTGCTGGCTTTCTGTTGACTTGCAATGAAAATATTCTTATCAGATACACTTCTAGAATAAAGTTTGAAATAGACCAAGTTTGATCCTCATCCACTTCCCTTTCTGAAACCATCTTCCACCAGCCACTCTCTTTCTGCCCAGGCACCAGTGCCCTCCTCTGTTCCAAGGATCCCATTCCGATATCCTACTCAGGCCTGCACTAACTTTGAAAATGCTTCAAGCCCTGACATCACCTTCTCCTTTCCTCCTTCTTCTTTTACTCCCTGCTCCACCTCCACCACAAGTACAAATGCATAAAACAAAAATATTTTAAATATATAAATTACTATAAGTATGTTGTAACTGAGCCTAAAAGAGGACGAAGTTTGTGCCCACATCAGTTCGTGTGGGTCGACATGAATGGGTAGAAAAGTCACTGCTAGAAGCAGGTTTTAGGTGCAGTTCTGGGCAGAGGCTGAATGATGTCTGTTCCCCACAGAGAGATGCAGGTCATGCTGCAGAAGCTGGCTTTACAAGGGAATCTGGGAGCCACTAGGCACAAGAAGAGCCACTTGAGGGCCCAGGGGACACAGTGTGACCCAGAGTTGTGAAAGTCTGGAACACAGGTTGTTCAGGGAGGCTGAAGAGTACAGTGCTGAAAAACAGCACCTTAGAAGGAAGAAGCTGTGTTCTCACTGAGGAAGGCACAGCCCCTGCAGCAGAAGCCTCTTCAAAGGCTGGTGGCAGTAGACATCCATGAGTGGGGGAGCTGTGAGCACACGTTAAGACACTTGCTGGACTCAGAAACAATGGGCAACAGGTTAGGGGGAAGGTGTTAAGGTTCTATGTCTCCAGGTGAGAAATGTGAGCAAGCAATATATGGACTATTAATGTGGATACATGACAACTTCTGCTGCTGCTGCTCCTGCTTCCTCTGTTTTTTGTTTTTTGAGGCAGGGTCTCACTGTGTCAACTAGGCTGGAGTGCACTGGCACAATCATAGCTCACTGCAGCCTCAACCTCCTAGGCTCAAGCAATTCACCTGCCTCAGCCTCCAGAGTATCTGGGACCACAGGTGCATGCCACCACGCCTGGCTAATGTTTTTGTTTGTTTGTTTTGTTTTTGTTTGTTTTGTAGAGATAGGCTCTTGATATGTTGCCCAGGCTGGTCTGGGCACAAGTAATCCTCCCACCTCAGCTTCCCAAAGTGCTGGGATTACAGGCGTGATTATGGGCACAATGTCAATGTATATCCACAGGTTAGTGTGACATAGGGACATTTAGATTATACAAAGGAGATTTTAATAAGTGAACACCCAAAACACAGTATCAGGGCCATGAGAGAGAAGGAGACCTAGCGCCACATTAAAGAGCTTCAGGGAGAAGATTCAAGAGGGATTTTGACAAGTGGGAAGATTATCAAGTGGAAATGGGGACACCACTTTAAGGTGAAGGAATGTCATGATCGAGGGAGTAGAGGGATGAAAGCAGGGGTTACGTCCATGTCTAGGTACCTGTGGCTGCCATGTAAGTACGGTCAGAGGGGAGGGAAGGGGAACACACTGACATGAAAGGGCAAACAGATCCGGGGAGATGGGAGCGCGGCTGCTTCGTTGGGGTGGGCTTTGTTAAGAAGGTAAAATGAGCATACTTGTAAGCAATAAGTCAAATAACCATAATGTATGAATGAATAGCGCCTCCAAAGACTCCTGGGAACATTTATCGTTTTAAAATAGGCTGCTTGTTAACCCAAACCATCTTGGAACTGTCTGAATTTCAGACAGTGGAGGAAACAGAAAAGCAGTCAGGCAGTGTGAAAACAAGTATCTGGGGCAGGACTACCCCTGGGCGGCCTCATCCTCCCACTCCTACCTTCCCATCCCCACCGTGAGGGTCCCGGCCGGTCTCCACAGCTCTTCCCACTTCCTCTCAGCTGGTTCCCTTCTCAACTTCCAAACCCACACTTGGGTGTGGCACTCCAAGGTCTGGCTTTGTGTTGCTGTTGTTGCTTTAAACAAGACCACAGCCGGGCGCGGTGGCTCAAGCCTGTAATCCCAGCACTTTGGGAGGCCGAGGCGGGCGGATCACGAGGTCAGGAGATCGAGACCATCCTGGCTAACACGGTGAAACCCCGTCTCTACTAAAAAATACAAAAAAACTAGCCGGGCGTGGTGGCGGGCGCCTGTAGTCCCAGCTACTCAGGAGGCTGAGGCAGGAGAATGGTGGGAACCCGGGAGGCGGAGCTTGCAGTGAGCTGCACTCTAGCCTGGGCGACAGAGCAAGACTCCGTCTCAAAAAAAAAAAAAAAAACAAGACCACAGTTGTGGAGGGAGGCCTCAATAATGGTGGATGTTTTTAACATATGTATATGTTGGACATATTATGTTTTGCCTGCCTGCACTATCTTTTTAATAACCTGCTGCAGCCATAAAAAAAAAAAAAAAAAAAAAAAAAAACCAGCAGTGAATGTACTGAATGCTACTGCACCTACACTTTAAAATGGTTACAATAGTAAATTTTATATTACATTTATTATACCACAATAAAAAATAAATAAAACATAATTGTTAGAAAACATACCAAGGTCCTTGTTTTTTATTCAACAATAGCACTCTTTGGTGTCTTCTTACTAAAGAGGGGAAATAAATAAATACTTATAAATATGACATTTGCCTTTGATTGGGTTGGTTTACACCCTCAGTGTCTCTACTAATGTACAAATAGTCATAACAATAATATCCATGGTACACATTTCTCTTACAACATAGATTTGACAGAGTTTTTTAAAAGATATTAGATATAGTTTAATTTTCATTTTACATATCAAGAGGAATATGTATATTGTATTAAAGTAAATGAATACAACAATCAATACTACATGAAAAACAGAGCCTTCCCTATCAGAGTCCTCAACACGGAGACAGAAAGAATGAAACATATTCTCAAACTAAATCACCCCTCAAGCTTTCTGAAATTAGCAAAGAATGTTTGCAGCTGACCTATTTCTCGCCCACACGACTGTGTTGATAATTGACTTTTGTCCCCCAG
This sequence comes from Papio anubis, assembly GCF_008728515.1. Lineage (NCBI taxonomy): Eukaryota > Metazoa > Chordata > Mammalia > Primates > Cercopithecidae > Papio > Papio anubis. The sequence goes on from NC_044985.1 coordinate 35,914,693, forward strand.
GGAAGTACTCAAATATAATTGAGAAGCACCTGCCACATAGAGAGTACAGTTTTATATACCTAATAATTCCCGTAAATATTGTATTTAGCTTGGAACTCAAGCACTCTGCTTTCTCCTTAATTGTATTTCTCAAGAAAGAAATGTTATAATTACCAAAGCTGAGTTATTATGAACATCTAGATAAACTAAAAGAAGCATTTTGAATTGTAAGCACCCAAGATATTTCTATTACTAGAAATTATTGAAAATGATAACAATAACCATTTATATTGTTCATATACTTTTCTTTAATCCTGTCGATCACATCCTACTATAAAAACCACCCCCCTCTATAGATGGGAGCCACTCCATGATGACAAGAAGTCAAGTCAGGGGTTTGATTTCCATGCAGGTTAAAGAGTTTTGTGGTCGGGCGCGGTGTCTCACGCCTGTAATCCCAACACTTTGGGAGGCTGAGGTGGGCGGATCACCTGAGGTTGGGAGTTTGAGACCAGCGTGACCAACATGGAGAAACCACCATCTCTACTAAAAATACAAAATTAGCCGGGCATGGTGGCGCATGCCTGTAATCCCAGCTACTCGGGAGGCTGAGGCAGGAGAATTGCTTGAACCCAGGAGGTGGAGGTTGTAGTGAGCCAAGATCACACCATTGCACTTCAGCCTGGGCAACAAGAGCGATTCTAACTCAAAAAAAAAAAAAAAAAAAAAAAAAACTGGGCATGGTGGCTCACGCCTATAATCCCAGGAGTTTGGGAGGCTGAGGCAGGCGGATCACCTGAGGTCAGCAGTTTAAGACCAGCCTGGCAACATGGTGAAACCCCGTCTCTACTAAAAATATAAAAATTAGCCAGGCATGGTGGCACACACCTGTAATCCCAGCTACTCGGCAGGCTGAGGCAAGAGAATCGCTTGAACCTGGGAGGCGGAGGTTGCAGTGAGCTGAGATTGTGCCAGTGCACTCTAGCCTGGGAAACAGAGTGAGACTCCATCTCAAAAAAAAAAGAATTTTGCCAAAAAAAACACATTCAGCTTTATGAGCTGAGACTGCAGTTTCAACATAATTAAGAATATGATCCATCCCATTCAACACTGTGACTTGAAAAGCCATCTCTGACATTGACTTAAGGTAAGGCAAGTCTATTTCTATCCTCACGCCAACATCTACACAGCTACAACTGAAACTTCTCGGGCTGGTGTGAACAGTATGTTAATGAAAAAATTTGAGCCTTGGCAACATAGCAAGACCCCATCTCTACAAAAAAAATAAGAAAAACAGCCAGGCATGATGGCACACGCCTTTAGTTCCAGCTACTTGGGAGACTGAGGCAACTTGGGCCCAGGAGTTCGAGGCTGCAGTGAGTTGTGATTGCGCCACTGCACTCCAGCCCGGGTGACAGAGCGAGACCCTGTCTAAAAAAAGAAACAGAGAGAGAAAAAGAAAAAATCTGAAGGCAGTCACAAAAGACCACATGTGATTTTATGGTTCCATTGATATAAAATGTTCAGAGTAGGTAAATCCATAAAGACAGAGAATAGATTAGTGGATGCCTAGGGCTGGGAGGTGGGGAAGAGGATGCAGAATGACTGCTAACAGGGACAGGTTTCTTCTCCAAGTCATGAAAATATTAGATTATGACATGCCTGAAAAAAAGAATGCCTTCCCCACTTCTCAACACACACACACACACACACACACACACACACACACACACACACAGGGCAAATTAAAAAGCAGTGACTAAGGAACATTCTACTGGTAACAATGATCATTTTACCCACCTGTTTGATTCTAAACAATAATCAGCATTGAATTGTTAGCAATAGCATTGGGTCATTTAAGAAGAAAAAAAGGAAGATGATAAATTTATCTGCACAAGTTACTATGCATTTCCATTACTGCTAGATTTTCCATATGTTATCAATGAAACTGCTAAAAAAAATTTCCATAAGGAATTTAAAATCTCATCATAATATATGGACACAGTGAGCACTATAAAAGCTAACCACCTGTAGTGATCTTACAACCCAGAAAATGCATATTCTTTTCAAGTTTAGGCTTACAAAATATTTACTCCCAGAACAAATGCTACAACAGAAATTAAACTGCAACCCTGGAGAAAGATACATCCATCAACATAGAACAGAAAATGAGAAATGAAATAGACACGATTTGTCACCCAAATGATTACAGTGAGATGACCAGAAAAATTCAGGAGCCGTTGAATAAGTTTTATAGCCCTTACCTAACTAATGCTTTCAAATCATGAATGCCATCCCTTCAGATTCAAGTAATTACCTCTGCTCTATTTATGTGTGTAATAAGAAAAGACACGTTAAAGAAAATAGGGAAATTTATAAAGGCGCATGTTTACTCTACTCGAAATGAGAACTATCTTTAAGGAATTCCAAAGCACTGATTATATTCAAACCAGATGATAATACATTAGCCTCATCTATTTCTGAAGGCAGGGTGCCCTAGCACACAGCTTGTCATTGTTACTTGAAAGCAGTAAAGCTACAGTATTCCCTTAAAATTGAGTCTATAATTCAGCTTTCTCATGAATTTGGGCTTCTACTTCCAGTCCTACCTCCCTGAGTGCCCTCCTTCCTCCTCACAGTACACATGTTTAAATCCATGTGAAATTCTTGATGTGTCCACGTAGTCGAGTTCAGAACTGACATTCTTATAGAGTGAAGAACACTGGATTCACCTCATTGATTTCTTGGTTCATTAAGTACAAGGGCAACTGTGCAAAAGCAGGACAGTACTGACTGCTTCAACCAGAGTGTGTTTGGATTGGGGTTTGTTGAGGATAACAGCCCAGCTCTTCTTGAGACTTATCCATTGATGTATTCTAAGATGGAGAGGTATAGCAGAGTGGGTTCCTGGGGATGGTCAAAGAGTGCTTTGCAAGCTTTGTCTTACCATGGCCCACAAAGGAAATAATTGTGCAACACACTGGATTCAGTGGAAGTGAAAAACAGTCCAGAAGCTCAGCCTACACCAGGCTCACCCCACTGAAGGATCATCTTGGAGGATACATGTTTTGAGGCCTGTCACCCATTCTCGGCCCACACGCTCTGTGGGAAAGAAAGCTCCAGCAAAGGAAGAGCAAATAGAGAGATGGCACTGTTCTGGGAAGCTCTCTGTTCCAAAATATGGCTTAAAAAGCATGCAGAGCCAGGCGCAGTGGCTCATGCCTGTAATCCCAACACTTTGGGAGGCTGAGGTGAAAGGACTGCTTGAGCCCAGGATTTGAGACCAGCCTGGGCAATATGGTGAGACCCCATCTCTACTAAAAGTTAAAAAAAAAAAAAAAAAAAAAAAGCCAGGCTTGGTGGTGCACACCTGTAGTCCCAGCTACTTATAGGCTGACGTGGGAGGATCACGGGAGCACAGGAGGTTGAGGCTGCAGGGAGCACGACAAAGAAAGAAAAGAAAGAAAGACACAGAGAGAGAGAGAAAGCAAGCAGAGGCCAAACACAGAGGGCTACTGAGCAGAATGGGACCTGCATGCCCCACTCACCACATGTCTGTAGAGTCTTCATGAATTTGAGTGAGTTGCAAGCTGCTCACCCTGGTTAGGATTTATGCTTTATTCTGAGTCAGAGCTTCAGAAATGAGACCAACAATGGGCCAAGCTTTGAGGAAGATGAGTATGGACAATGCCAAGACCACACCCAGAAAAATGGGTCAGACCCAGATTTGAGTGGCCAAAGGAAACCCATTAAACAGCATTGCCTTTTGTTTAAACCTTGTTTGAAAGGGCAGTCTCTGCTTCCTTAATATCCAGGGTTGACCCTGTCTGGGGCAGCAGGTGGAGCAATTAAGGGGAGAGGGCCAAAGCCAAAGTCATTTTCAGTTTACATTTCCACACAGCTTCCTATAATTTTCTAGAAAAATTAAAACCTGAATCAGAACATATCTAAGTTTCAATAAAATCGTACCATTCTAAATTAAAGGATAAATATTTATTCTACAGAAACGAAATTTAGGGCTGGGTGTGATAGCTCACGCCTGTAATCGTAGCACTTTGGGTGGCTGAGGCAGGTGGATCACTTGAGGTCAGGCGTTCAAGACCAGCCTGGTCAACATGGTGAAGCCCCATCTCTACTGAAAATACAAAAGTTAGCTAGGCGTGTTGGCGGGTGCCTGCAATCCCAGCTACTTGGGAGGCTGAGGCAGGAGAATCGCTTGAACCTGGGCGGGAGAGGTTTCAGTGAGCTGCGATTGCGCCACTGCACTCCAGCCTGAGCAACAGAGTGATTCCATCCCAAAAAAAAAAAGAAGAAGAAATGAAATTTTGGCAATTCTATCCATCAAGAACAGAGACTCAGACATAAGTAAAAATGACTGGTTAATGGGTTAGCTGCCCAGTAATTATACTTCTTTCTTTGTAAGCTCAGTTCAATTTATTTAAGCCCCAAAACAAGAAGAAGTACAGTTTGCCAAGAGGGACAGAGTTCTTTCTTGCTCTATCAGAGCAAGGGAAGATTCACTGCACAAAAACTCACAAAGGAAATAAGTGTGAACTTTTAAAAGTTCATTGTAACTGGATTACACCATTTAGAAAGGAAGGTCTACTTACAGAGCAAGTAGAAACTCCCAACTTTGCAGATGAAAATGATTCACTACTGTCTTCCATGCAGCTAAAATATAAAAATGATTGTGCCCCAGCTTGGCCAGCATGGTGAAACCCTGTCTCTACTAAACGTACAAAAATTAGCCAGATGTGGTGGCGCGCGCCTGTAGTCCCAGTTACTTGGGAAGCTGAGGCAGGAGAATCACTTGAACCCGGGAGGCAGAGGTTGCAGTGAGCCAAGATTGTGCCACTGCACTCTAGCCTGGGCAACAGAATGAGACTCCTTCTCAAACAAAAATAAACAAATATAACTGGTTGTGCCCCTCCTTGGCTGTTTCCCTCAGATCCACTCCTCCCCTCCACTGCTCCGCTGTCTATCTCAGGGGACCACAGCCTGCAGCTTGTTTCCCAGAATCCCAGGTCAGTGGGCTTCTAGAGAGGCTCAGCCAGTGGGAGGAATTGGTAGAAGACTGGAAGGTGGAAGGAATAATCCTACAAGAAGCTAACCAAGCAAACAAAAATTCCACCCATGATAGAACTCGGAAGAAACCACAGTCTCTAAATTCTTCAACTGATGCTATGGTTCTTCAAGCAACCACACAGATTCAGAACATTTCTAGGATCTAAGAGGAATAAGCTCCATATGTCCTTGCATGTATCCACACCTATGTGAGTTTGTGTGTTTGGCTTGTTTATCCAGGGATAAAGTGGACTGTGGTGAAAAAAAAGAGTAGAGTCTGAGCCAGGATCCCTTGTGTCTGTTCTACCATTATCTATTGGTGTGACCTTTATGTCCTTGGGCCTATGTTTTATTCATCTGAAAAAAGAGACTGAAGTATTTTCTTCCTGCAATCTCTTCCTGTTCTAAAATTCTGTGATTCTAAGTTTATGGATACATTTTGCATATATGCATGCCTCTAGACATATGATTATTCTCAGAGCTATGCGCAAAGCATATACCTTCTGTTGATGAATTTGCATTTCATCAGAGAAACATATCTATAACTGGTGCTCAAATTATAACCTAAAGAATTTGTTTGCCAACTTGTTTTATTCTAGTATGAACCTAAAAATCTGAATGTTTTAGATCTCTAAATACAGTGCGGTTCATTGAATTATTGTAACGATCATCTGATTAGCATACTTTTAAAAATACGAGGTTTCTTGCTCTAAGGTAGATGGTTCCAACAATGGCTGCAACCGTATCTTCCATTCCACATGCTCTTTTTTTAAATGAAATATTATTATACATTATTCTGTAACTTATTATTTTCACTTAAATGCATTTCCATATCATTACATGCAGGGTGGCTTCATTTTTTTCTTTAATGGCTGAATAGTACTCTGTAGTATAATATATAGTAGTCCCCCCGTAACTGCGGGGGATACATTCCAAGACCCCAGTGGATGCCTGGAACTATAGATAGTAACAAACCCTATATATATATTATGTATTTCCCTATACATATATACTTAAAATGAAGTCTAATTTGTAAATTAGGCACAGTAAGAGATTAACAACAATAACTAATAATAAAATAGAACAATGTTAACAATATGCCATAATAAAATTTATATGTAATGTAGTCTCTTTCTCACTCTCAAGATATCTACTGTACTGTACTCACCTACATTCAGACCTCAGTTGACCACAGGTAACTGAAACCAGGGAATGCAAAACCATGGATAAGAGGGTCCCAATGTGGCCGGCCGCGATGGCTCACGCCTGTATCCCAGCATTTTGGGAGGCCGAGGCAGGTGGATCACAAGGTCAGGAGATCGAGACCATCCTGGCTAACACAGTGAAACCCCGTCTCTACTAAAATTACAAAAAATTAGCCGGGCCTGGTGGCAGGTGCCTGTAGTCCCAGCTACTCGGGAGGCTGAGGCAGGAGAATCCCTGGAACCAGGGAATCACAGGTTGCAGTGAGCCGAGATCATGCCACTGCATTCCAGCCTGGGCGACAGAGTGAGACTCCATCTCAAAAAAAAAAAAAAAAAAAAGAGGACCCCAATGTACATTATTTGCTCTTTTACTGACTGCTGCATACATATGTTGTTTCTAGTTTCTCTGCTCAATGTGATGTTTGCTGTGGATTTTAGTAGATAATTTTTATTAGATTTAGGGAGCTGCCTTCTATTCTTTTTTTTTATACCATGTGCCTCTAGATATGCTCTATTCTTAACTTACAAAATTTATCAAATACTTTTTTGGCACCCATTGAAATTAACATATATTTTTCTGTAATTTGTTACATAAATTGAATAATCTTTGAATTCCTGTTTATACTATTGGCACTGAATTTGACTTGCTGTTTTTCTGTGTGTGTGTGTGTGTGTGTGTGTTTACCCATATGCTCTTTTATAATGTGACCTTGTTGCACCCCATCAAAAGATAGTCTGTTTTCTCCTTCCTTGCAACTGGGCAGGCTCTTGGACATGTTTGGACTTGAGGTTGCAAGAGAAGTGATACAGTGTAGCTTTCGAAACTGGGTCTTAGGAGAGCTGCAGCTTCAGCCTTCACTTCTTGGAACCTAGCCACCATATTAAGGAAGCTCAAGCAACCATGTTGAGAGGCCCAGGTGGAGGAAAACTGAGCCCCTGCCAAAAGCTCTAGTTGAGTTCGCAGCCGGCAGCCAGCACCAACTGCCAACCTCATGTGTGAGGCTACTCTGGACCTTCCAGTCATCCCAGTGCCCATATAATATCACACAATGCAGAACTGTCTGGTTAGTACACAGAAATGAAAATATATTGTTGTTTTAAGCCACAGAGTTTTGGGAGAAGTTTGTTAGGAGGCAATTTCTCCCCACTAAACAAAGCATTTAATGTTGGAGCAGAACCTCATGCCTAAAATATATCAAGTTAGTCCTCCATCCATCCATGGCTTCATTCATTCAAGTGTATGTTTACTGAACATATACTATGCTAGATGCTGAGACCACAAAGATCAAATGCCGGCATGTCCCTGTCCTCGTGGAACGCATCTGTATGTTTACTGAACATATACTATGCTAGATACTGAGAACACAAAGATCAAATGCCGGCATGGCCCTGTCCTCGTGGAATGCATCTGGATGAGGAGACAGAATGTAACAGAGAAATCTAAGTACATGTTAAATAAAAGTGGTGTGCTACTGAAAACTGGCACAAGGCCCTCTGGGAGCCCCTACTTGAGGAACTGACTTTATCAGGAAGGTTAGAAGAGGAAGTGAAGACTAAATTCCCAGATCTCAGGGAAGATTAAAAGTTAACTAGGCAGAAGGAAGGGCAAGAACCTGTCACACAGAGAGCTCAGCATATGCAAAGGACCAGTGGCAAGAGGGAGGACAGTGTGCTCAAACTCTGTGTCCAGAGCTAAGAGATCATGGCTCAAGATGAGGCCAGAAGCAGGTAGGGACCAGGCCAAGTACGACTTTGCTGGCCTCATAACAGCAGACTTAACAAGGAAAAGTCAGCAAACTATTCCCACTCTGATCAGATTTTCTCTTCAAACCCCAGTGGGAAGAGGACTAACTTGGAGTACTCAACCATATAAACCGTAGGTGTAGTGACACACATGGGTAGATATACTTATGGGTATATAATAGATACTCGGGGTACATGGTCATTGAGCCCGCCCTCTCATTCCTTGTCACATGTCACTGTACTGTTTGTAGACATCTCTGTCTCCATTGCTAGATTATAAAAATCTTTGAGTATGGGGGCTGTGCTCATCCATCTTTTCATTCCTCCTGTATAATATCTAACACAGTGCTGGGCACAAAGCAAATACTTAAGTGTTTCCTAAAACTTTAAAACATGACTAAATAATCCATTCATAAATAGCCTGTAAGAAGGGCTCTCCTGAAAGAAAATTCTACAGCCTCATTTGGAAAGCCACTCCAATGATGGCAACACTCTTACGAAGGTCTTGCTGTAAAACATCATTCCTTTCTAATTTGGGCCAATTCTTGAGTTTCATCCTCAATGAAGAGTGAGAACACTTCATCACATTTCCAAAGAAGGCCTTTGTGTACACTTTGAAGATCATTTCTGGGTCACTCCTAGCTTTCTTTCCTTTCAGTGGCAAAGAACTTCATCTTCTCACCTTTCCTCAAAGAAGCCATTTAGTTGCTCCCTGGATTCATTCCAAAACCTCCATGGTGGAGGCCAGCAATCTTGTAGACCAGAAATAAGGTCAAAGATTCCTGAGGGGCTTCATGAGCAGTGCTCAGAATGGAAGCAGGCTCTCTTTCTCAGTCTGCTTGTTTTCCAGCCAATTCAAATGTGCATGTGTGTGCGTGCACACATATGTGCATGTATATTCTCACAAATACTGAAACTTTTTAACAAGCTCAAAGAACAAATATTGTCTTATTGGGTGAGTTTGTCAACTGCCTTCTCTGCTTCACCAACAGCCCAATCTTCCCCATCAAATGTGACAGATCGATTTTTTTTTTTTTTTAGTGAAAGCTTTTCTTCATATTTTTGTAAATAATATGACAAAGAAATTAGCAATTTTTTTTTTTTTTGGTATTTCACTATCTTCTTCAAAGGCATCACACAGACTGTGAAATAGCACCAAGAAATTTCATCGCTCCAATGTATCAAGAATTCAAATATCAATAAATCACTGATCATTCTATAAATAATGAGACTCTGGTTTTGGGTTTTTTTTGTTTTTGTTTTTGTTTTTTTTTCTGACGGAGTCTTGCTCTGTCACCCAGGCTAGAGTGCCGTGGAGCAATCTTGGCTCACTGCAACCTCCACCGCCTAGGTTCAAAAAATTCTCCTGCCTCAGCCTCCCAAGTAGCTGGGATTACAGGCACACACCACTATGCTTGGCAAATTTCTTTGTATTTTTAGTAGAGTTGGGGTTTCACCATGTTAGCCAGGCTGGCTTCGAACTCCTGACTTCAAATGATCCTCCCACCTTAGTCTCCCAAAGTGCTGGGATTACAGGCATGAGCCACTGTGACCCACCCAAGGCTCTGTTAACATAAGCAGCTGTTATGCTTTCATAAAAAATATTTTTTGGCATTTGGGTGAAAATTTCAATTTTATCCCAAAGTTACTGTTAAACTGCATTTGCAATCATTGTCTTTATCTCATCAAAGAAATGTAAATCCCTCAGTGATTTTTATTGTAGCCAATACAGAAGTCTGTATGATGTCATTTGAATGAGATCATGTGTAGGATACTTAGTGAGTTGTAAAGTGCTCATAAAAATTAGGTACTATTTTTGTACTGAAAAACAAGAAGATTGTATATATAACACAATTACAATTAACTCCAAAATTTAAATTAGACTATTTAATCAAAGCAATGAATTCCCATTTCATAGATGAAATGTATTTATTCAAAAAAACCTACTTTGCTTTAAATTATTCCCAAAATTATTTAGCATGCAATACTTTTAACATTTCTCAAGCCAGCACATAGCAGCACGCTTTACAAGAACTTACATATATATCATCTCAATCAGTTATGGGCATAAATTGAGAAAAGAATAATAATATTAGAATATTATTTTGTTTGTGCTTGGAAGGAAGAATAAAGCATTAGTGCAGTTATGTAGATGAACTCAAAAGTTTTAGTCAAACAGTTTATAGAATGAACTGCTGTGTAATTAGTAGTTCCAAGAATTTGCAACATTGAAACACCACTAAAAATAGGCACCTACAAAATAAACACCAGCAAGACCTCAAACAGTTGCATAACAGAAAGATGTTTTAAGATAAACAATGTTTGCCCTATCAAATACACAATATAAGTACTGCAAATGGGATAGAATTCACTTTTAGAATGAATTCGGAATCCAAAATGCATTTATTTCCATAATGTACATGCTTAGTGCTCACTGAATTAAAGGGTAGTCAAAATTTCTGCCTCTGCAGAAAGTGAAATTCTGCATAATAAATATCATCTAAATATGCTTTACAGACCCTTTTAGGAGAGGTCTGAGTCCAATTTTGAGGCTAAAGCCCATTCCTTGTTGATATGTTTAAACTGATGATAATCACTAAAGAAACACCAGAGCTGCCATCATAGGTTAGAAAACACATTACACAATATTGAGTAACCTAGAGGGAAAAGAACTTCTCAAGGTCACTTCAGCAGCTCACAGGAAGACCTGGGATAAAAGCCTCTTGGTGCGATGACCAGTGTCTTCCTAGGTCACCCGAAACCTAGGACACACCCTGACAATTTCTGTTCCAAAGAAAGATCAAGGTGACTCACTTTTGCATGATCTCTCTAGCACCCAGCAGCCAGGGGTGGTTTCATTAACAGCACATGCACAGTTGGAAAACTGAGGACCAATTTCTTGTGCCAAGGTGAAAGGCACCTAAGCATCCAGCGTTACCAGCGATCCCGATCCCGAGCACAGACAACTCGCACTAGAACCACGCAGGAGAAAGCAAGCACTAGGAAAACAAACACGACGTGAAGGCGCACCCAGACTGGGAGCTGAGTGCTGGCCTTCGTTAATTCCTATTTAACCAGATACGGCTGTCTTTCCCTAATTAAGCGAATCCAAGAAACGGTCCTAAAGTGAGACTAAACTTTCTGCTCAAAGTGTCTTTCTTTTGACCGCAGCTTGACGATCTCTCCCAAGATCCAGACAGATAAGAGTATTCAAATTAGGACAAAACAGAAGAAACCACTAACTCAACTCGAATCAAACCAGGTCGCCGGCCCCGAGGGGTCTGGTTACTCTAGGTCGAGTTATACGACTTAAAGACATTTCTCCACGCACCAAAGGTGCAACCAGACATATTTCCAGCTCTCAAATTCAACGTCCCTGACTTAAGCCAGGTCCCCGCCGAAATGTCCACACACATGCACAAACTAACTTCCCGGGGCGGTGCGGAGACGCCGGGAAGCGAAGACTTCAAGAGCCCAGGCTAGAGGGAGAGGGACTGAGTCCGAGCACCGGCCGAGGCCGGGAAGGGACGTGCGCGGGCTGGACCCGCAGGTCCCGCACGTGGGGGCCACGACCGGCTCCAGGACCCCGCGCCACGCGCTCGGCCTCCTCCCCATCCTGCTCTCCCTCCTCCTTCTCTTACCTGTCTGAGGATGAAGCTGGTCGAAGTGGTGCTGCCATCGGATCTTTTCAACCTGCTCCTCCGGGTTGTGGTGCCTCGGGCCACCTGGACTCGACACACGGGGCCAGAGAGAAGCCGGTGAGGACCGCAGCGCAGAGCGGGGCGACCACCCCCGGCTGGAGTCCGCCTCCGGACCCGCTCCCCGGGGTCCCCCAGAGCCCGCACCCAAGTCTCCTCCGCGACTCCCAAATTCAGCCCCCATCCCCACCCACCCACTCCAAGCCTCGACGGCTGAAAAGATGCTCCAGAAGAGCAGCCCGCAAGCACCCACCACATCCATTAACAAAGACTCTCAGGGTGCGGGGTCCGAGTCCCCGGCATCCGCTGGGGGAGGCTGCGGGCTCCGGAGCGGGAGCGCAGAGACCTGAAGGAGGGTGAGGAGGAGGAGGAAGAGAAGGAGGAGAAAGAGGAGGAGCGGGAGGAGAAAGGGACGTGGAGGAGGGGTGGGGGAAGCGGGGCAGCCGACTCCCGGGACTGGGGCCCCGCACGCCGGGCACAAAGGCGGGGCGCTCTCGGGCGGCAGAGGAGGTGTGAGGAAGGAAGAGGAGGAAGAGGAGGAGGGGGAGGAGGGGGCGGTACCTGCGAGGTGGGGGAGTGCGGCCCGTCCGCGGTCCCATTCTTGGCGTAGGAGGAGGAGGACATCGTTCAGAGCCGCCGCATGGCCAGCCCGTGCGCGGTGGGCGGAGGGCGCTGGCCCCCTAGGCTGGGCTGCGGACGGAGGGGGAGGGCGCAGGACTTCCCCACCCGGCTCCAGGACCCGCGCCGGCGCCCAGGCTCCCTTCCCGCACTTCGGGGAGCGCGGCACCTTAAAGGGACCGAGGAGCTTCCCCCGCGCTTGCGGCGGGGTCCCGGGGAGGGGGCTTCTCGGAAACTCGCCTACCGGAGCGGATTGGGAGAAGCGCTCTCCCACCTAGCAAGCGCTTTACATCAGAGCTTCCAGAGGATGAAGGGAGGGGGAAATCTGGGATGGGGGTGGCAGGATTAAAATAGTCTGCACAGTTTAAAATGAGACAAAGGTGGCACGGTTCATGAATCAGGACTTGGGGAGGGAAGCTGGTGCAGTGTGGCGGGAGTGGGAAGAACCGAGCGGGTGTGTGTGTGTGTTTGCTGCACTGGAATTTTAAAAGGGCAAGAGCAGAGCCACCTTCCGCGACTTCACTGATCAGCCTACTGTGTAAGGCATGAGGTTTTGTGGCTTGCTTTTCGTCCGCGTCTTTGTATTGCTTTGGCAATTCCATCCTTAGAGCTGCGAGTCACACACATCCACGCAGCCGTGGGAAACCCAGCCAGCCTGAGTCTGACGGGAGATGCTGCCCCGCCAAAGACCAGTATGTCCTAAGGAGTTTTGAAGGTCATATTAGACCTGCTAAGAAGCAAGAGTTGGTCACTGTGCCTCCCATTTCTTTGCGGATGGATGTTTTCAAGGGGAGAAATTCATCCTTGCAACCATACACACCGTTTGCCATTGCTTTCCTCCTGTAAATCCATACAAGAGATTAATTTGTGATCGAATTAAAAGAGAGGAATTGCGGAGAGGAAGAATAAGTGCGAGGTATTGTAGAGAGGAATAAGAAGAGGGAAGAAAAATATATGCAAATTCAAAAATAAAGAGACTCCGTTTAAATGAAAATATACATACTATCTCAAATCGCTAAATCAGCTTGCATTCCAGGACTTTATGTTTATAGACACAACTACCATGCTTGTTTTAACAATTGTTTGGCTTTATTCAGGTCCCGGTTATATCTTACCATCCACCAGACACTTCCTTTCCATTCCTAATCCCGTCACTTAATCCAAACTTCTGTAACAATCTTATTAACTAGTATCCTTGCCTCCAGGCTTTCTAGTGCATGTGCACATATGCACACATACACACGCAGAGATTTCATTCCCTCTACACACTACAGGCAAAACCGTTTTCCTAAAATATCCTGCCCAAGTCACTCTTCTCTAAGATAAAGTCCAAATTCCATGGGCCGACAACTCAGCCTCTCTTGCATTTCTGATCACTCTCCATCTCATTTCTCCATCTTGATCTCTCTATACAAACCTTCCAGCAAGTAGGCAGGTCTAGTCATCATTAGCCAAGTATTCCAAATACAATCACACTCGAGCACCTCTGCTTTGGAACGCCTCCTTGGAATATGCCCTCCCAACAACCTACACACCCGGCTGAATCCTACCTTTCCTCTAAATGGGACTCAGCTCACTCTTCCTCCACAGAAATCCTCTCTGACCACTCCAGTCCCAGATAATTCTTGTGCTTATGAAAAACTGGAGCATGTATTCTCTGGGAACTTAGCATAGGCTGCCTTAGTTTATTAGTTTGTTAGTTCTGTTGTTGTGAAAATCTCCTAATTTTCAGGACAGATTTTTAGCTATTCTATTCCTATTCCAATTCCTTCCATATAGTAGATACTCCATGAATTTATGGGGAATGGTAGGTCTAACCATGCAGGACTCCCTGCTTTAGTTACTGTCAACCCAATCTGTATTTAGTTCTGAGCCATTTTGATAGCTGATATGTGTGTGCATATTAAATTACTGTGTGAGCACTGGACTTTGAATTGTGTGGTTTTCCACTGTCCACAGTCTCACTGACTTTGAGTTACTGAAACAGAACCCACAGAGGCATAACAGCATGAGAAGCTCTGTACACTCAGCTCAAAGCAAAACTGGTGAACATTATAAAACATATATATACAACCATTTAAATTTCTAAAAATGGTCCTAAAGGTGCACAACAAATGAAGGAACATTCACTCAAGAAAACCTACTGAAACCCAGTAAGAAAAGTGAGCTTGAGGTATCTGATCCAAGACCTACTCACTCTCTTCCTGCTTCCAGCTCAGAGAGGGAAACTCCACGCTATACTGGTGCAGCCAAGAACACAGGGCTCCCTCACCTCTTCAGCTCCCAGTTGGAGGGTCAGCTTCCTAGGAGGGACAAAACATCAGGATTTGTCATCCTCCCCCAAGCTACCTGTTGTTGAGACTAAGTTCTAAGCAAGAATGGCAAAGGTGAGGGCTCCCTTCTTCTGCCCAGCTGTACCTGGAGGCTGCACCTTGGCCACAGCAGCACTGAGTATACTCTGGCCTTGATCACCTTTGCTCCAGGCTCATCGAGAAGGAAGTCAGGAAACGTGGGATTGCTTCTGCCCGCTACCAGAAACACTCAGCATCTAACGTGGTGATGTCACTCAGAGAAAGGTGCATCATTGTCCCTGCCTCCAACACCAGAGTGGAAAAACTAATGTTGAAGCCTGACCTTACATCAAGGATCCCCAAACCCCAGGCCACAGACTAGTACCAGTCTGTGGCCTGTTAGGAACTGGACCACACAGCAGGAGGTGAGCAGTGGGGCAAGTGAGCATTACGGCCTGAGCTTCGCCTCCCATCAGATCAGGGGCAGTAATACATTCTCATAGAAGCACAAACTCTATTGTGAACTGCACATGCACGGGATCTAGGTTGCGGGCTTCTTATGAGAATCTAATGCCTGATGATCTGTCACTATCTCCCATCACCCCCAGATGAGACCATCTAGTTGCAGGAAAACAAGCTCAAGGTTCCCACTGATTCTACATTATGGTGAATATATAATAATAATAGAAATAAAGTGCACAATAAATGTAATGTACTTGAATCATCCCCAAACCATCCCCCATCCCCGTCCCATGGAAAAATTATCTTCCATGAAACCAATCCCTAGTGCCAAAAAGGTTGGGGATTGCTGCCTTACATCATAATAAAAATTAACTCAAAATTAATCAAAGACTTAAAAGAGTTAAAAATATAAAACTATTACAAGATAAGGGTAAATATTCATGACCTTAGATTTGGCAATAAATTCTTCAACATGACACCAAAAGCATGAGTAGAAAAAGAAAAAAATGTTAGACAAGGATGGTGGTGTGTCTGTGGTCCCAGCTAACTAAGAGGCTGAGTTATCTTAGTTAGGGAGAATCGCTTAAGCCCAGGACGTCGAGGCTTCAGTGAGCTGTGATCACGCCACTGTACTCCAGCATGGGCACCACAGCGAGACTCCATCTCTGGCTCAAGAAATACCTCAGTCTTCTGAGTAGCTGAGAACACAGGTGGGCACTGCTGCCATGTGTAGCTAATTTTTTATTTTCTGAGTAGCTGAGACCACAGGTGGGCACTACCATGCCTAGCTAATTTTTGATTTTTTATAGTATTGGAGTCTCCTTATGTTGTCCAGGCTGGTCTTGAATTCCTGGGCTCAAGCCATCCTCCCACCTTGCCCACCCAAAGTACTGGGATTACAGGTGTGAGCCACTGCACCCTGCCACATTGTATACTTTCAGCAGGTGAATTGTATGGTATGTGAATTATATGTCAATAAAGCTATTTTTTTAATCTTCAGATCTTACAGAAAAATTAACTCAAAATGGATTACAGACCTAAGTGTAAATGCAAAACTACAAAACTTCTAGGGGAAAACAGAAGAGAAAATCTCCACAAGTCTGAGTTTGGTGTTGAGATTTTACCCCACCACCAAAAGCATGATGCCATAAAATAAAAATTGATGTTCTGGGCTTAATTAAAATTAAAACTTTCTGCTCTGTGAAAAACTCTGTTAAGATAATAAAAAGACAAAGAACTTGTAAATAAAATATATAAATAAATCTTAAAACTCAACTATAACAGGCCAGGCATGGTGGCTCACACCTGTAATCCCAGCACTTTGGGAGGCCGAGGCAGGCGGATCACAAGGTCAGGAGATTGAGACCATCCTGGCTAACACAGTGAAACCCCGTCTCTACTAAAAATACAAAAAATTAGCCGGGCGTGGTGGCGGGCACCTGTAGTCGCAGCTATTGGGGAGGCTGAGGCAGGAGAATGTCATGAAGCTGGGAGGCGAAGTTTGCAGCCTGGGCAACAGAGCGAGACTCTGTCTCAAAAAAAAGAAAAAAAAAAGAAAAACACTCAACATTTATAATAAACAACTCAAATAAAAAATGGACAAAAGTAGCAGGGTGTTGTTGCTCACGCCTGTAACCCCAGCACTTTGGGAGGCTGAGGAGAGAATTGCCGAAGAAGCCGGGAGATCAAGACCATTCTGAGCAACAAAGCAGGACCTCATCTCTACAAAAAATAATAAAAAAAAAAATTAGCCATGCGCAGTGGGTGGCATGCGCCTGTAATCCTAGCTACTTGGGAGGCTGAGGTGGGAGGATCCCTTGAGCCCAGGGGTTTGAGGCTGCCGGGAGCCATCATCTCACTACTGTACTCCAGCCTAAGACACAGACCCATCTCTAAAATTTGGGGGAAAAAAAAATTATTTAAATTAACAAAAGATTTGAATGGATACTTTACCAAAGAAGACCCATAGATAGCAAATAGGCACATGACAAGATGCTCAACATCATTTACTTTAGGGGAAATGCAGATTAAAACAACAATGCAATGCCGCTATACACCTAAAAGGATGACTAAACATAAAAATGATAATAGTAATAGCTAGTAAGGATAAGGAGCAACAGGAACTCTCATTCATTGCTGATGGAAATGCTAAATGGTACAGCCACTTAGGAACATACTTCAGCAGTTTCTTGGCAGTTTCTTAACAAGCAAAACCATCTTATACAATCCAGCAATCGAGAACCTATGTATTTATGCAACTGATCTGAAAATTTGCATCCACACAAAGACCAGCATGCAAATGTTTAATAGGTTTATTCATAATAACCCAAAACTGGAAGCAACCAAGGTGTCCATTAATGGGTGAATGAATAAACAAAGCATGGTCTAATCATATGATAAAACGATAAAATACTATTCAGCTATCAAGTCATAAAAAAATGGATAAAACTTAAATGCATATTAGTAAATGAAAAAAGCCAGTCTGAGGCTATATACTATTTGGGATTCTAGAAAAGGCAAAGCTATAAAGACAATAAACAGATCAGTGGTTCTGGAGGGGGTGATGAAGACGACAGGTTGAATAGGTGGAGCGTGGGGAGGTTTTAAGGGTGATGAAACTGTTCTGTATGATACTGTAATGATGGAATCCTAACATAGATCTGTCAAAACCTATAGAACTTCACAGCATAAAGTAAGCCTTAATGTGTGTGAATTAATAAGAAAATCATTGAGGATGTTGAGAGATCAGGATGGAATGCAGAATGTGACAAAGGAATATAACTGTATTACAAATACATTAAACAATGTCACTGAAGAATGTGGAGGAAAGGGGTGCTGGCGTAAGTAACCCTGGAAATGAGTGGGCCTTGTAAGACTAAAAGAACTGTGCATAAGCATTGTACTACAGTTAATACATTGTTTCTGAGGAGTGTGGGTTAACTATTCTGAAATCACTATATGTATGCACTGGAACTGAACAATTCATTACATAGATGGCGAATGATGGGGGCCAGGTTTTCCACTGTTGGAGTGGAAGTTTACATAGATGCAAAGAGAGGAGACTGGAATGATCCATGTGGTAATGGACTGGAGTCAGAGAATCTGCATGAATTTGAGGGTAACTTAATAGATACAGATGGCTATATACAGAAATATTTATAGGGCCCCATGCCATGGGTCATGCCTGTAATCCCAGGACTTTGGGAGGCTGAGACAGGAGGATCACTTGAGCCCAGGAATTCAAGGCCAGCCTGGGCAACACAGTTAAACCCATCCCTACAAAAAACTTCTTTTCTAAATTACCAGGGCATGGTGGTGTGTGCCTGTAATCCCAGCAAATTGGGAGGCTGAGGTGAGAGGATCACTAGAGCCTGGGAGGTTGAGGTTGCAGTGAGCTGTGACTATGCCACTGCACTCCAGCCTGGGCAACAGAGTGAGACCCTGTCTCAAAAAAAATTAACTTTTAAAAAGAAATATTTGCCGGGCACGGTAGCTAGCACTTTGGGAGGCTGAGGCGGGTGGATCACCTTAGGTCAGCAGTTGGAGACCAGCCAACATGGTGAAACCACGTCTCTACTAAAAATACAAAAATTAGCTGGGCATGGTAGCTCATGCCTGTAATCATAGCTATTTGGGAGGCTGAGACACAAGAATCACTCGAACCCAGGAGGTAGAGGTTGCAGTCAGTCAAGATCATGCCACTGTACTCCATCGGCCTAGGCAACAGAGTGAGACTCGGTCTCAAAAAAAAAAAAAAAAAGGCC
This sequence comes from Papio anubis, assembly GCF_008728515.1. Classification (NCBI taxonomy): domain Eukaryota; kingdom Metazoa; phylum Chordata; class Mammalia; order Primates; family Cercopithecidae; genus Papio; species Papio anubis. Next base: position 35,933,517 of record NC_044985.1, read on the forward strand.
AGGCACGGTGGCTCACGCCTGTAATCCCAGCACTTTGGGAGGCCGAGACAGGCAGATCACAAGGTCAGGAGATCGAGACCATCCTCGCTAACATGGTCAAACCCCGTCCCTACTAAAAATACAAAAAAAAATTAGCTGGGCGTGGTGGTGGGCACCTGTAGTCCCAGCTACTGGGGAGGCTGAGGCAGGAGAATGGCGCGAACCTGGGAGGTGGAGCTTGCAGTGAGCCGAGATCAAGCCACTGCACTCCAGCCTGGGTGACAGAGCGAGACTCCATCTCAAAAAAAAAAAAAAAAGAAAAGAAAAAAGAAAAAAAAGAAAAGAAATATTTACAGATAGCTGTATATACATGAGTTAGTATACATATATATTTTTTCTTGCTTTTAGCTGAGGGCCTAGAAGCAATGACCCCTTAGTAGCAACAAACACATCTAGTACCAAGATGTTGGTTTCCAAGACCATCCTGTAATAGAAGAAATCAGGGCAACCTTGGACAAATAGCTAATTCTAGGACTGGGGCAGGAAATATACAAGAGGAGTCTGGAGTATCCTATAGTGCCAGAAAGTAAGGTAAGTGCCTTAAAAAAGAACTCCAAAATCAAAACCACAATGATGGGGTATGTCAAAGGGCAATAGGAGCAAATTGAAGGAGCTCCCAATGGCCAAAGTTTGAATAATTTGAGTAATAAAAGTAGTATTGAAATAAAACCCAAAGTATAAAAGAAATACCCATGAGTTCATAGTGATAAAAATAAATTATCAAACAAATAAATACGTGGGAGAAAAGAGACAAACCTCCCATGTGGAAAATTCCACATAATTTATGTAGAAACTCTACCCTCAAGAAAAAGAAGAATAACTTCTCACCCTGTAAAGTGTGGGCTGCATATAGTGACTTCCTTCCAAAGAGTACAGCAGGAAAGCGGGGAGTGCAGAAACTCCACAAACGCTGCCTGAGCCAGGTGATCAAGGTCAACATCAACAGCAATGTCGGGCTGATAGCATGTGCCCTCGATAGAATGCGACGAGAATGGTACTTCTGGGGTGAAAACCCACAACCTCAGTCTAATCATGAGGAAAATGTCAGACAAATCCCAATTGAGAACATTCTACAAAATATATGACTAGTACTCCTCAAAACTGTCAAGGTCATCAAAAACAAGGAAAGTCTGTGCAACTGTCAGAGCCAAAAGGAGCCTAAGGGGACATGACTAAATGTGATGTATATCCTGGATGGGATCCTGGAACAGAAAAAGGACATAAGGTAAAAGCTACAAAAACCTGAATACAGTATGAAATTTAATTAATAATAATGTATAATATTGGCCCATTAATTGTGACAAATTTACCATGAGAAGGTGTTAATAATCGAGGAAATTCGGTGTAGAATTCTCTGTACTAACTTAGCAATTGTTTGTGAATAAATCTAAAACTACTCCAAAACAAAAATTTATTTTTAAAACTTCTAAAATTTTAGAGCTGGAAGGGAATTCAGTAACTGTTTAGAACAAACTCCACATTTGGCAAATTGAGAAGCTGAGCTCAAGAGAATGAACTGTTCAAGAGCAAGTGACTGCTACTAGACTCTGCTTCTTTCCTAAACATTCATCACTGCTGAATCACTTTGTCAGCTACAGATTCTCTCTTCATAAACTTTATTGTCACTTAATAAATACTTTTGTTAAGTGCTTCCTAAAGTCAAAGTCTTGTCCAAAGAGCTGTTAAAAAAAAAATGATTTGCAGAACTCACAGAGCTCAGTAATATAAGATGACAATGTGTTTCTTAATTAAAAATTAAATTGGCTGGACGCGGTGGCTCACGCCTGTAATCCCAGCACTTTGGGAGGCCGAGACGGGCAGATCACCTGAGGGCAGGAGTTGGAGACCATCCTGGCCAACATGGCGAAACCCCATCTCTACTAAAAATACAAAAAATTAGCTGGGCGTGGTGGTGGGTGCCTGTAATCCCAGCTACTCAGGAGGCTGAGGCAGAAGAATCGCTTGAACCCAGGAGGCGGAGGTTGCAGTGAGCCAAGATGCTGCCACTGCACTCCAGCCTGGGCGACAGAGGAAAACGCTGTCTCAAAAAAAAAAAAAAAAAAAGTTAAAACACATTTTGTCTAGGGTCCATGCATATCTAGAGTGTTGTATTTTTAATCTAGGAGCATACAAAAATCACAATAATGGCACATGTGCTTAGATACATATTATAGGTTTGTGTAATTAACCTCTTATTTATGCCCAACTAACCATGGCATCAAGTTTCAGAGTTTTCATCTTACAGGATCTGTTTTCTCTTGTTCTAAAGAATTTCTCCAGAATTACCTCTCCCCTGTCCCCAGTGTTCTGGTCCAAACTGAAAATCTGTTCAAAAGGCACATAAGCCATGTACTTTCAGGATATTAAAGGTTACATTTTCAAGAACTGGATTTAAAATGTTTACTTTCCTAACCCTAAAAAATTTACATGCTATAAAACCCAGTGAGTCCTGGGCATGGTGGTGTGTGCCTGTAGTCCCAGCTACTTGAGAGGCTGAGGATCTCTTGAACCCAGGTGTTCAAGGCTACAGTGAGCTATGGTTGTGCCACTGCACTCCAGCCTGGGTGACAGACTGAGACCTGGTCTTTAAAAAAAAAACAAAAACACAAACAGAAAACGAACAACAACAACGAAAAAGTGAAAATGCTATTCTCTTGGTACAATTTGTTGCTGTTGTTGTTTAGACAGGGCCTCACTCTGTCGCCCATGGAAAAGTGCAGTGGTACAATCATGGCTCACTGCAGCCTCAATTTCCTGGACACAAACCATCTTCCCACCTCAGCTTTCTAAGTAGCTGGGACTACAGGTGTACACCACCACACCTAACTAATTTTTTAATTTTTTGTAGAGGTAGGTCTCACTGTGTTGCCCAAGCTGGTCTCGAACTCCTGGCCTCAAGTGATCCTCCTGCCTCAGCCTCCCAAAGGCTGGATATGTGAGCCACCACACCCAGCCGTACAACTTTGAAAGGTACAAATGGTTCAGATTGGTAATGGAAATAAAATCCAAAATCTAAGTTGTAAGTATAGTCACTGTGAAGATGAATCATACACATCTTTTAAGTTGTGAATTATATTAAGATTCTACCTACTAGCTAATTTAAATTTACATTTTAAAACCTACATTTATTTTACCAGGCCTATTTGCCATCTTTGCTATGGTAACAACTCAAAATCTCAGTGGATTACACCACCATATAGCCTGTTTCGCTGGTCCACGGTGTAGCTCTGTTCCCTTTGTCTTCCCACTCCCAGGCTCAGGTTGAAGAAGCAGCCACAATCTGGAACATACTGGCTCTGAAGAGAGCAGAAGCTAGAGAGCTACAGGAAGCTCATGATGCCTCTTGAGCTTCTGCTTAGATGTGGGCATCTGTTGCATCTGCTCATCATATCCCCTTGGTCAACGCATGACATAGACATACAACCAATTCCAAAATCACTGAATGAGGACATGATACTCCGGAAGTCAAGTGCATGGGCAAATACAAACAGTCCTCTTACAGAAAAAGGGGAGAGTAAAACACTGCAAACAACAGTACAGTCTTCCACCCAAAGGATTACCTGCTTAAAACAGACAACTATAAAATATAATCACCTATCTTTCGTCTTCATTCTGCCATTTTGGGTAGTTGTCATAAATTATAAAAAGTTTTCTATAAAGTTTAAAGGAAGTATTCTTCTAAAGGTGCTGAAATATGTAGGCTCCAAATATTAAAATTCTTGTCCTATTTTGCGATGATATAGCTTTCTGTCACATATCAGAAAGAAATGTTCACTGTGCTTCTGCCTCTGCTGCAATCTCTGGACTCAGAATGGAGAAAGGAGCATTATTTGATGAGCACTAGAGACACGATATTTATTTATTTTTATTTTTTTGAGACAGAGTCTTGTCCAGACTGGAGTGCAGTGGCACGATCATGGTTCACTGCAGCCTTAACCTCTCAGGCTCAAGTGATCCTCCCACTTCATCCTCCCAAGTAGCTGGCACTACAGCTATGCCACCAGACCTGGCTATTTTTTTTTCTTTTTTTTAATATCCCTATGTTGCCCAGGTTGGTCTTGAACTCCTGGGCTCAAGGGATCTTCCTTGACCTCTCAAAGTGCTGGGATTATAGTTGTGCACTATAACACCTAAGATATTTAAAAAATAAAACAAAGCAAAGCCATTGGGTTTCCTGACCCTTACACTGGACCCTAACCCCCTTTGTTTCTTTTCTTGTTGAGACAGAGTCTCACTCTGTCACCCAGGCTGGAGAACAGTGGCATGACCTCGGCTCACTGCCTCCCAGGTTCAAGCGATTTTTGTGTCTCAGCCTCCCAAGTAGCTGGGATAACAGGCGTTCGCCACCATGCCTGGCTAATTTTTGTGTTTTTAGTAGATATGAGGTTTTGCCACGTTGGCCAGGCTGGTCTTGAACTCCTGACCTCAAGTGATCCACCCACCTCAGCTCCCAAAGTGCTGGAATTACAGGCGTGAGCCACCGCACCCGGGCCCCACTTTGTTTCTTGATAGTTAAAGTAATACAATATTCCTTTGATTCTAAAAGACTGTGGATTTTGAGATGTATCAATGATTAAATAGCTTTAAGAGAATAAAATGAAATCCTGTAAAACATGCTTATCCCACTGTAAAATAAATCTTGATTTCTTTTTCTTTTCTTTTCTTTTTTTTTTTTTTTTGAGACAGAGTTTTGCTCTTGTTGCCCAGGCTGGAGTACAGTGGCATGATCTTGGCTCACTGCAACCTCTGCCTCCTGAGTTCAAGCGATTCTCCTGCCTCAGCCTCCTGAGTAGCTGGGATTACAGGCACCTGCCACCATGTCCAGCTAATTTTTGTGTTTTTAGTAGAGACAGTTTCACCATGTTGGTCAGGCTGGTCTCGAACTCCTGCCCTCAGGTGATCTGCCCGTCTCGGCCTCCCAAAGTGCTGGGATTACAGGCGTGAGCCACCACACCCAGCCAAATCTTGATTTCAGCAATGTTAAAATAGAATGATGATAAGCACACGGATAAGGTCAAAGAAAACTCAAATTTACTAAATAGCAGGCACTGTGAGGTGCTAAATCCATTTTCATTCTTTATTCCGCAAATGTTTTATGTATCCGTGCTAGGCCCAGGAACTGCAATGAGTAAAACTCTGAAAGCTTTTATAGACCTAGCAGGGGTAGAAATGCTTTCAGATTCAAATAGCAAAACTGTACCAGCCAGGCACGGTGGCTCATGCCTGTAATCCCAGCACTTTGGGAGGCCGAGGCAGGTGGGTCACGAGGTCAGGAGATCAAGACCATCCTGGCTAACACGGTGAAACCCCATCTCTACTAAAAAAAGTACAAAAAATTAGCCGGGCGTGGTGGCAAGCGCCTGTAGTCCTAGCTACTCGGGAGGTTGAGGCAGGAGAATAGCGTGAACGCGAGAGGCAGAGCTTGCAGTGAGCCGAGATCACGCCACTGCTCTCCAGACTAGGAGAGGGAGCGAGACTCCGTCTCAAAAAAAAAAGAAAAAAACTGTTCCAACTATAGTTTAGACCAATAAGGGTAACAGACGATAGGGGCTTTTTTTCCCTTGTCACATATGAAGAAGTCCAGAGGAAGACAGTCTAGAACGGAATAGCCACTCAAAGATGTCATCAAGCAGCCAGACACCTTCAGTATTTCTGAGCCATCGTCACTTTCTTTCTCATAGTCACATGGTTGCTCTATCTCCTGGGATTACACCTGCTTTCTAATCCAGAAGTGTAAAGAGCCTTTTCTTTAAAAGTTTTTTATTTCATCCTAGGGAGTCCTCCCCAGGAACTCTGAGCTAAATCTTATTGGCCAAAACCATGTTATGTGGCTACCCTTGGCTGCAACAGTCTGGGAAGGCAAGTACTATTATCTTGCCTACTGACTTCCTTGCAGAGGAATCTAAGTAAGGGGATGGTTGGAAATGCATGCTGAGTGAGCCAAACTACATTCTGAGGTGACAGGGCAACCACTATAACACTGTTACAAGATACTTCAGAACCACGGCATGGTTTTGGGATCAGTGAAATTTGGGCTAACACTTGAAAGGATAATTTATTAGGTGAACAAAAGTATTCTGGGCAGAAAAAAAAATAACAGGGCCAAACAGGCACAGAAAAAGTCAAATTGTCACCTGTGGAATTTTGGGTTGGGTTTGGTGGCTAGAGTCTAGAGAGTATGTGAGAGTGAACAAGAGGTTAGAAAAGCTGCTAACGGGGGCTCATGAAGACCCTAACATGTGATTCTAGAGTCTGGCCATCATCCAAAATAAAACAGAACCCTGGCAAAGGCTAGAATTGTTTTCTCAGTAATCTTGGTTCTTGGTTCTTGGAGAAATCAGGCTATGTGTGTGGGCTTCAACTTAGAACTACTGTCCTCACAACCAAATTAGCCTCAAGTAGTCACCTGCTTTTTCCTCACAGCAGCTCCTTGAATTCAGCTCTCTTCTGTTCAGAAAACAGTACTCTGAAGCCTTTGCCCATTTGCCGGATGTTTGACCCATCCTGTGTGACAGAACCACATGGATTCTCAGAAAGAGCCAGTCTGTTTGCATCAAGCTTTGTTCTCATCAGTCATCTGTGACAGAGCTAACTGTACTACAATGTACACATTAAATAGATCCATCCACTCTAATGCTCTTCCTTGCATTAGCATTCTCATATCTGAAGGCATTTTATACCTGTGTGAGCCCTTTGCAGCCCCATCCATCTTAGTGAGTTGTGGGAAAGGGAGCTGAAAGATTCTGACAACCTTAATAAAGAAATTATTTCTAGTTAACAGTCACATTAGTACAGTGAGGACACATTCTCAGCATCAAATAGAGCCTAGGTTGTATTTCCCGCTTTGTCACTGCACGGGACATGTGAAAGCTATTTAACCTCTTCACCTACTTTTCTACCTAACAGGAACTATGAGAATTCAAAGATAATGTATATAAAAGTGGTTTTAAAATCAAACAGCAATGTCTGATGTTATGAAACTAGTTAGTGCATGGTGAAACCACACATATAACTTTGGCTTGGAAATGCACAATTTTTTTTTTTTTTTTTGAGATGGAGTCTCGCTCTGTCCCCCAGGCTGGAGGGCAGTGGCGCGATCTCGGCTCACTGCAAGCGCCGCCTCCCGGGTTCGTGCCATTCTCCTGCCTCAGCCTCCCGAGTAGCTGGGACTACAGGAGCCTGCCACCTCGCCCGGCTAATTTTTTGTATTTTTAGCAGAGATGGGGTTTCACCGTGTTAGCCAGGATGGCCTCGATCTCCTGACCTCGCGATCCACCCGCTTCGGCCTCCCAAAGTGCCGAGATTACAGGCGTGAGCCACCGCGCCTGGCTGGAAATGCAAATTCTTAGCATCCCCAGTGTATAATAATTATGTTATTGAATAAATTAATGAATGCTAGTAACTCTTTTTCATCTGTTTCAAAATAGAGAGACAGGGGCAGTTTGAAGCTTTTAACTCTGTCTTCTTTTCCAGGGCTTTCTCTGTGTCTCCCAAGAAAGTGTTTTTTTAAAAAAGTCCCGGTTATGTGAGGTCAGATGTAAATATGTTATTTCTAGCCTCCACTGACTAAAAACTATGGTATGGTATGCTTTTGTTAGAGAATCTTAAGAGTTTATTTGGTCATGGAATTGCAACAACCAATGCAACTTCAAATTTATCAGTCACACAAAATAGTAACACCATGGTGTAAACACATTTCAACAGGTCTGTCTCTGTGGCAGATTACTATCAACAATTGTTTCACTCTGCATTTTCCCAATCTTCTCCTTTACCTTCTCTATATACAGGATGGAAAGCAAAATTCTCACTTCCCAAAGGCATGTCCAGCTAAGAGTAGTCCTTTCACACAGTTCTGACCAATAACATGTAGATGAAAATCTCTGGAGAGGGTTTCCCAGAAGTATGAAGATTATTTTTGGCTAGGGCACAAAGTCTAAGTTTCTTTTTTCTATTTAGACAATGCACTTTTCACAATACAGTACATGTCTGAAGTTGCTTGGAGAACATATCTATGTGACAATTAAGAACTATCTCTACACTGACACCTAACATATCTGTTCCTAGACACCACGGAAAGCTATATCCTAACAAGATAGCATTGTCTCCCCTTCAGGTGTATGATAAACATAATCAGATTAGGACGAAGCTGTCCTCTCTTAGAAGTGCAAATTATACGCCTATGGGTTTGATGCATCACAGCTGGAAAACCTAGGTCCTAGAACTGACCATCACTAGGGTATGTTATAGCAGTGTCAAAAAGTAGCTGGTAAAAGCAGAGTCTTTTCAACAAATCGTACTGGCACAACTCGATACCAATATGCAAAAAACTAAAGTTGGACCCAATACCTCATACCATGTACAAAAATTAACTCAAAAGGATCCACAACCTAATTATAAGAGCTAAAACCATAATAGTCTTAGAAGAAAACAAAGGAAATACTCATGGCCTTAGATTTGGCAATGGATTCTTAGACATAACACCAAAAGCAAGAGCAATACTAAAAAAAAAAAAAGAAAAAAAAAAAGAACAATAAAAGAGGAAATAAACTAGACCTAACCAAAATTTCAAGCTTTGGTGTGTCAAAGAACATTATCAAAACAACTCAACAACAGAGACAAAAAACTTGATTACAAAATGAGCAAAGGCAGCTCCAGGGGAGGCTGAGACAGAAGGATCACTTGAGCCCAGGAGATCAGGCCAGGCTGGGCAACACAGCAAGACTCCACTTCAAAACACAACAAAAACAATGGGCAAAGGACTTCTCTGAAGAAGATACCAGACTGGGTGCAGTGGCTCACGCCTGTAATCCCAGCACTTCAGGAGGCTGAGGTGGGCGAATCATGAGGTCAGGCGATCCAGACCATCCTGGCTAACACAGTGAAACCCCGTCTCAAAAAAAAAACTAGCCAGGCGAGGTGGTGGGTGCCTATAGTCCCAGCTACTCAGGAGGCTGAGGCAGGAGAATGCCGTGAACCCAGGAGGCGGAGCTTGCAGTGAGCTGAGATCACACCACTGCACTCCAGCCTGGGCAACAGAGCAAGACACTGCCTCAAAAAAAAAAAAAAAAAAAAAAAAGATACCTAAGTGGCTAATAAACATATGAAAAGATGCTCAACATCACTGGTCATTAGGAAAATGCAAATAAAAGCCACAATGAGGTATCAACTTTATCAACTTCACACCCAGTAGCATGGCTATAATAATAAAAAAAAAGGAAATTAGCAAATGTCAGTGAGGATGTGGAGAAATTGGAAGCCTTGTGCATTGCTGGTGGAAATGTAAAATGGTTCCGCTGTGGAAAAGTTTGGTAGTTCCTCAAAAAGTTAAATGTAGAACTACCATATGACCCAGTACTTCTACTCTTATGTATCTAAAAGAATTGGAAACTGGTATTCATACACATGTACACACACATATTCACAGCACCCTTCACAACAAAAAGTAAAAGTAGGCTGGGCGCGGTGACTCATGCCTGTAATCCCAGCACTTCAGGAGGCTGAGGCGGGCAGATCACCTGAGGTCAGGAGTTCTAGACCAGCCTGGCCAACATGGCAAAACCCCATCTCTACTAAAAATACAAAAATTAGCCGGGCGTGGTGGCACGCATCTGTTAATCCCGGCTATTCAGGAGGCTGAGGCAGGGTAATCACTTGAATCCAGGAGGCAGAGTTTGAAGTGAGCTGAGATCATGCCACTGCACCCCAGCCTGGGTGAGAGAGTGAGACTCCGTCTCAAAAGGAAAAAAAAAAAAAAAGTAAAAATAGCACAAGTATTCACCAAAAGATGAACAAACAGGCCAGGCGCGGTGGCTCACGCCTGTAATCCCAGCACTTTGGGAGGCCCCGAGGTGGGCAGATCACAAGGTCATGAGATCGAGACCATCCTGGCTAACACAGTGAAACCCCGTCTCTACTAAAAATACAAAACAAAAAAAAAAATTAGCTGGGCGTGGTGGCGGGCACCTGTAGTCCCAGCTACTTGGGAGGCTGAGGCAGGAGAATGGCATGAACCCGGGAGGTGGAGCTTGCAGTGAGCTGAGAGCGCGCCACTGCAGTACTGCCTGGGTGAAGGAGCGACACTCCGTCTCAAAAAAAAAAAAAAAAAAGAGAAAAGACAAATTGTGATATATACAATGGAGTATTATTGTCATAAATGAAATGAAGTACATGCTACAATAAAAATGAACTGCAAAAACATTAAATAAGCCAGACACACAAAAAAACTGCAAAAACATCTGAAAAAAGAAGGCAGTTGTGCCTGCCCAACACTGTGAATGTATTATTAGGTTGGTGCAAAAGTAACTGCAGTTTTTGCCATTACTTTTAATGGCAAAATGCCACCGACCTGTTCATTTTAAAATGGTTAATTTTATGTGAATTTCACCTCAATTTTTTTAAAGAAGTAGTCAGCTCCTGAGACCAAAATGTAATCAGTATGTCACTGACTTAGTGTAAAGGTACTGGAAAACTTTTTTTTTTTTTTTTAAAGAGTTTTTTTTTTTTTTTTTTTTTTTTAAAGAGATGTGGTTGACCAGGCAGACCTCCAACTCCAGGCCACAAGCAATCCTCCCATCTCGGCCTCCCAAAGTGCTGGGATTACAGGGTGAGCCACAACACCCAGCCAACTGGAAAGCCTTTATTAGGATATAAAATGGTGTAAAGCTAAGAACAAGACCAAACCTCCATTCTTGAGTAGCTTTTGAGGGGGAATATCCATCCAGTTTTTTTGTTTCTTCTTCATCTCTGTTTGGCTTTCGACATTTCTCCTGTCATTCAATAACTACTGCTCAGGATGAGCAGAGGAGCAGATGAAAATGCAAGTCAGTTATAATCTTACTAACTGTAAACACCTCTGGCATAATGAAATCAATTGTTGAAATGTAGATGTGGTATTTAAAAATCAAGAAATAGGATTATGGGATTAACAGAGGTCTTAGTTTCATCTACCCATGCAATATCATTATAGTTTAGCAAAAATAAAAAGACTGCCACCGGACTACAGACATCTTTCTCAGAATTCCTGCGTCAGTTCTAAGCAATCTTATCAAAGTCTTGAGTGCTTGGTACTCAGATTTCACTGTACACTTTTACCCACGTCTGAATTCCCCAGGACTGCTGTAACAATTAAACAACCGAAATTTGTTCTCTCACATTTCTGGAGTCTGAAATCAAGGTGTTAGCAAGGCCACGCTCCCTCTGAAGGCTCTATGGAGGGAGGAATCCTTTGCCTCTTCCAACTTCTGGTGATTCCAGGTAGTCCTTGCCCTCTGGCAGCATAACTGTAACTTTCACTGCCGCCTTCACATGGCCTCTTTTCATTTGTGTGTGTCTTCTCTTCTTGTAAGGACACTAGGCATTGGATTTAGGGCCCACCCTAAATCCAGGATAAATTTGCCTCAAGATCCTTAACTAATGATATCTGCAAAGACCCTATTTCCAAATACAGTAGTTCACCCTTAACCAGGATTTCACTTTTTTTTTTTTTTTTTTGAGATGGAGTTTCATTCTTGTTTGTCCAGGCTGGAGAGCAATGGCGTGATCTTGGCTCACTGCAACCTCCGCCTCCCAGGTTCAAGTGATTCTCCTGCCTCAGCTTCCCAAGTAGCTGTGATCAGTTATGTGCCACCACACACAGCTAATTTTGTATTTTTAGTAAGAGACAAGGTTTCACCATGTTGGCCAGGCTGGTCTCAAACTCGTGACCTCCCAAAGTGCTGGGATTACAGGCGTGAGCCACCACGCCCGGCCCACGATTTCACTTTCTATACTTTCAGTTACCCTAATTAAACCATAGTCCGAAATAAACACTTCATACATTTTAAATAATTTTTATTAGAGTATATTGTCACAACTATTTCATCTTATTAGTTCTGCTGTTAATTTAAGTGCCAAATTCATAAACTTTATCATAGGGGTACGTATGCATAAGAAAACAAACAGTATATATAAGGTTCAGTACTATCTGCGGTTTCAGTCATCCACTGGGGATCTTGCAAATGTATCCACCACAGATAAGGGTGGGGGTGGGGGGTGGCTACTGTAAAGTCACATTGTGACAGTCCAGGTGTACATGAAATTTGGAGGGACGCTATTCACTATATCACATAAGCAATATAATGCCTCTTTTGACACAGTAAGATTTTTTAAAAAGACTCAAATTTTAATTCAGCTTGATAAAATTTGAATTCTTCTTCTGGGGAAGTTTCTTTTTGAGACAGGATCTCACTCTGTCAGGCCAGAGTGCAGTAGTGTGATCACACCTCACTGCAGCCTCAAGCAATATTCCCACCTCAGCCTACTGACTAGCTGGGACTACAGGTACACTACCACACCTGGCTAAGTTTTAAAATTTTTGCAGAGATGGGGTCTTGCCATGTTGCCAGGCTGGTCTCAAACTCCTAGCCTCAAGCAATCCTCCCACCTCAGGCTCCCAAAGTGCTGGGATTACAGGCATGAGCCACTGTATCTGGCCTCTGGGGAAAACTTTCAGAAATATACCTTTAATTTTTGAAAGAAAACTAAACCAAACAACAAGAAAAAAATCAAATCTCTAAAAGTAAGTATTCCCATTTATTTACTGGCTAAAACTGATGATGAATGAAGAAAAAGTACCTTCTGATAGAAATAAAGCATTATAGATCAGTGCTATTTATAATTTATTACTTGTTAAAGTAACTTCAGCTTTCTCATAACAATTCAATAAGCCCTCTCCTAGAACTCAGGAGCTTTTAAATTTATGTTTTTTACTAAGAAAGCCTTTTTAAAAAAATCCCTAAGCTATATGTTTTTAAAACATTTAAAATTGATTTTTTACATTTTGAAAGCTGAAATTATAATCATCTTCAAAACATACAGTAAAATGTATTACGTAGTCAAGTATCAATTATTTCAAATAGCATGACAATTTAACTACAAATAATTTCAAATCCTAACAAATATAATTACCTAATGTTTAAGTAATTTTATAAATAAATTACCAAACTAGAAGACAATATTGATTGACTACATTTTACAAACTATAAGAATATATCCCACACTTCATATATTTTAACACCCCAGGGTATTTTTCTACATTAATAAAATTCATTCTATTATAAATTTTCAGGAATTCTTTCTGATGTACCAAGATTTCATATGAAAAAGCAGAAGCTATTTTTTTATTTCTGATATAAAACAGTAAGTATGAAACCAATGTAGAAATCTGAAGTTAGACAATTCCTTTGGCAGAAAACAATCATAAACAGGTCTTAATATAAATAGAATCCATAAGCTCATAAAAAGGAAAGAAAATAACCCTGTGTTTCTTAACACCGAAAGAATCATCAGTACACAGATTTAAAATCATTTTTATCTTTCGACAGCCTGCAACACAAAATTTATTACATATGGCAAAAAATAATTTTTAATTTAAGAGGGAAAAAAAACTTCTGCATGTATAAACTTTCACCGATAAATGCCAATATATACTATATATATATATGTCACGTTTTATTATTCTAAAACTACATTATTTATAATGGCTGATCCCAATTTAGTGGGTGTGCAGTATTTATACTGGCTCAAAAACATGCTGAATTAAGCTTTTATAACTGAGATCACAATTATACATGAAATACACAAACATTAAAATAAGTTTATTAAATACAGTTTGGGAGAAAAATGTAAGAAATTCCATATATATGCAAATGTTGACTATTATCAAGAGCATCTTTGGATTTTTTAAAATGTTTTTTAAAAATTATTATTTTGTAAAGAACAGATGATTTGTTTCCAAAAAGTAAGGTGCCACTCAGAAGTATATAAGTGAATTAACATAAAGGAAAATACTCAAAAACAGAACATGAAATATTAAAGGTTAAAACTTTCTGTTCAGTTATTTGTATCTGAAGTTAATGACATAAACTGAGCTTTCAAATACTGCTAATTTTTCCACTTAAATGTAGATCACGTACCATATAGACTATTTTGTTCTAGGATAGTTTCTTTGAAAAAGGAACATATTTATAATCAAATTTCTGTAGATAAACGGCAACATTTTCAGAGAATTAGCTTGAAATGGATTTAGTAGAAAGACTAACAGCTTTCTTTAAAAACACAAATATAGAAATCTTGCTTCCATGTAAGTAACTTTTTAAAAACTAATGTCCATTGTTTTTCCCAGTCTGAATATGTTTCCATATGCATATGTATTTGCAATTTCTATTTTCCAATATGTAAAAAGTTGGTAGATAATGAAGTAGTGTGCAAATTTTTAGGAGAGAAAACAATCCCTATTTGTTTACTACCAAACTCCCACAGTTATATAGAATCTATTAGCACTATAAACTAACTCAAAATGCAGGCTGCAGAAAAACTGCTTCAATAGCCTCCGTATCAATCTGTCACCTTCTATGAAGTCATCATCTGCTATTATTGCACAGGCTGAGAATTACTTCTGAAAGAAATCGTCAATTTTTTCCAACAGCTTGGTATGTTGACAGCTTAGCAATGGTGCAAGTGATTTGACTTCTTTAAAAAAACAACACATCACTAAAAACACACTTATCATCCATGCTTGGTATATCTCACAACAAATTATTAGGAATGTCTCATGGCTCAAATTCACACGCACTCCCATAAAAAGCGTATGCAGCATCTGTGCACACCACATTCCAGGAAGGAAAACAAATGAACCATATCTTCATTAGGAATAGCCAAAGTCACCTGAAAAGGTTATTAGTGACAACTGTAAATACCAGAGATACATATAGGAAAGAAAATGTTTTTCCTCAGGGAATGGAAATGTTTCGTGGGATAATCCTTCACAGTTGGCATGACTGTTTGGGGGACTGACTAAATGCTTTATCACACATCTGCATTTACAAGGTCTTCACTGTTAATCACAGAAAACATTTTTGTTCCTTCCAGATTGCTCTTGCTTCTGTAGACAATTATATGCTAATTATTATTTAACGTAACAGCGAGAGCAAAAGTGACAATACTGCAAACACAACTGCAATTTAAGGAGCCAAAAAGAAATATGCTGGCAAGCTAAATGCTTACACACACAAAAGTTAGGCTTTTAAAATAACAGTGTGTGAGAAACTCTGAAAAAAAATATTTCAAGTTCTTCAGTGCTCTTATGACATTTTAGGGGGAAACAGTGGTTTCCTTAAAACAATATTTTAATACTCCTATCTCATACTGTTTAGTGTCATAAGGCTACTTAAAGGGTATCTAGATTTATGTAGAGAAAACTGAAAGTAAGACAAAACTAACTGAAAGCATCTTTAAGCTGCCTCTGATCAAAAGATTGACTTCAAACAAACCGGACTGAAAAAAAAAACCTTTATGGCCTTGTAGAGTAAGAGAGGTTTTTGTGCTTTATTTATTCATGGTCCTTTCGAGTTAAGAGGAAAAAAAGTTTTAATATTTTCAGGTTGGTATCACAAGGATTGAATAATACACTTATGAAGGCTTTCAAGAAAATGCTTGCTTTGTTTCTAAAGGAGAGGCTGCTGATGGTAATTTGTGTGCTGCTGTGCAACTGGATGAGCTGGAACTGTCACCGGAAAGCCTGCCAGTTGAGGCAAATTGGAAGTAGTGTTCTGATAAGATGACATATCCACAGACATCCCCATTTGCTGAGTGTAAGCAGTTGTACCAGTAGCTGACTGTAGGTTAGAGTTCTGGTTCATGTAAGTAGGATTGGAAACAGTGTCTTGTCCAGTGCTACAAACAAAATTTTAAAAAGAAAACTATATTTACTTTGCAATATCTAGGTTACAGTTAAGAGATCATCATGACAAAAATGCCTTTTCCATCTTCAAGTTTATGTAGCTCTGCTGTTCTGATTACAATTTAATCATTCCAGTCATTGAATACTGTTAATCAAATTTTCTTTCTTTTTTTTTGAGATGGGATCTTGCTCTGTTGCCCAGGCTGGGGTGCAGATCATAGCTCACTGCATTCTCGAACTCCTGGGCTCAAGCAATCCTCCTGCCTCAGCCTCCTGAGTAGCTGGGGCTATTTTTAAAAGATTTAAATTAGTCCAGACTAATTTTAAAAAATTTCTTTTTGTAGAGACTGGGTCTTGCTATGTTGCCCAGGATGGTCTCAAACTCCTGGACTCAAGTGATCCTCTGGCCTCGGCCTCTCAAAGTGTTGGGATTACAGGCATAAGCCACCATGCCGAGCTTGTTAATGTAATTTTTATATTGGTAAGAAGAGAGAGGTACTTGAAAACAAACAAAATGTAAGATTCTAAGACCAGTTTAACTTCCCTTCTCCAGAATCTCTAACTAAAAACATTCAGAAACCATCTGAGGAGATGTAAACTGTTCTTGACTGAAGTAATCTTGGCCAGTTGCAATGAGAATGGAGTCCTGGCTCAAGATGCCACTTTTAGCCTATATTCTCCCTCTGCAACTCCCAATCCAGCACAAAGAAGTCCGCCTCTTCTCTGTAAACCTCTTTCAAGCTTTCCTTCAGTAAGGACTTTCTACTTTTAAAAGGAAAACAGTGTAGTCTGCATAGGGCCCAAAATCTACCCTCACGATACTCCGAAACTATTTCTTTATTGACATTTCACAAACTAAGCTGAAAAATCACACCAAATTGCAAGACTTGTTTGTTCCTATAACTACTATGGCATACATTTCTCTTAAAAAAATAGGCCGGGCGCGGTGGCTCAAGCCTGTAATCCCAGCACTTTGGGAGGCCGAGACGGGCGGATCACAAGGTCAGGAGATCGAGACCATCCTGGTTAACAGTGAAACCTGTCTCTACTAAAAATACAAAAACAAAATTAGCCGGGTGTGGTGGCGGGCGCCTATAGTCCCAGTTACTTGGGAGGCTGAGGTGGGAGAACGGCATGAACCCGGGAGGCGGAGTTTGCAGTGAGCCGAGATCGCGCCACTGCACTCCAGCCTGGGTGACAGAACAAGACTCCGTCTCAAAAAAATATATATATATACACACACACACACACACACGCACACGTATATATATGTATACATATATATACATATGTACGTGTGCGTGTGTGTGTATATATATATATAAATAAAACAGGCGTGAGCCACTGCGCCCGGCAGTTTTAGGGCTGTGCTCAGAGGCTCATGCCTCTAATCCCAGCATTTTGGGAGGCCAAGGTGAGAGAATTGCTTGGGCTAGGATGGTTTGAGACCAGCCCAGGAAACATGACTATACCCATCTCTACAAAAAATTAAAAACATTAGCTGGGCGTAGTATGTGCCTGTGGTCTCAGCTACTCAGGAGGCAGAGGTTGGAAGATTCCTTAAGCCCGGGAGTTGGAGGCTGCAGTGCACTATGATCACACCACTGTACTCCAGCCTGGGTGATAAAGCTCCATCTAAAAAAAAGTTTCAATAAAAAAATTACATAACTTTTTTTTTTTTTTTTTTTGAGACCGAGTCTTGCTCTGTAGCCCGGCCTGGAGTGCAATGGCCGGATCTCAGCTCACTGCAAGCTCCGCCTCCCGGGTTTGCGCCATTCTCCTGCCTCAGCCTCCGG